>NC_133658.1:294018272-294351591 GCF_037893015.1 Macrotis lagotis
AGAATCTTTAATTCTCTTTAGGATTCAGCTCAAGTGCCATCTTCCCTGATTGCTCCCAGATACAAGCACCCCATTTTCTCAAAGTTTTTACTTTTTTATGTGAGAGATAAGAACTGGCTTCTCATTCAGGGAGACCTGGATTCAAATTCTATCTCTGACATATACTGTGACGCTTAACTTTTTACTGCCCTTAGGAATTATTCTGAGAAGAGTTAGCTTACAGAATTTCATTCTCTAAGAGTTCCCTCAACTGGTAAAATTATAGGTCCAGTTCATATTAGTTTAAGCAGTTTCAGTCCCACATTTGGAATTTTCTAGTTTATCATTTCTTTCTCCAGCCATTTTTCAGATGAGGAAACTGAGGCCAACAGGGTCAAGCGACTTGATCAAGGTCATAGAACTAGTGAGCATCTGAGTCTGGATTTGAAATGAGGAAGATGAATCTTGCGTAACAAGCAGGAGCTACTTAATAGATTTGGTTGAGCTCTCTAGCACAGTAGGGATTGCAGAATACTGTGTTGTAGAGAGTATTCATATTCTAACACTTGTTTTACTGAAGAAAAGCTGAAGGTAAAGAAGGTAAGAGACTTGCCTGGGGGCAACTTCGATGGGCATTTTCAGAAAGACTGGGCAGTGGTGATGGTGGATGATGGTCGTTCTCATGTTCTATCTTAACCAATCAAATCAATGCATGCACAATTATTAGGGGCTTAGTATGCTCCAGGCATCTTTTCCAGTGCTGGGGATACAAAGAAAGGCAAAAACAGTCTCTGCCCTCAAAGAGCTTATGTTCTAGCTGGGAGACTTGTAAATAAATTCCTACAAAATTCGTACACACACACACACACACACACACACACACACACACACACTCACACTCTTAAGTGACCTGCCTGGGTTCACATATTAGAAATCAGATCCTCCTGATTCCAGTCCAGGGTTCTATTCAGATTATTTTTTTCCTTTTGAATTGCATGCTCTTGCACTTCCTATCCATTGCACTTATTTGACTCCTACTATATCTTCCATTGTCTTTTCTAATACTTTTCTATCTCCCATGGCAACTGAATCATGATATGAAAGATATTTCCTAAATGCTTTAGTGAACTGTAATTAGCCTTAGCCAATGGTAGAATTGTCATCAAATCCTCAATATCATTAGAAGCAATCACGGGAGCAACATGCTTCCATTATAATGTGTAGAATCCTAGAAAGTTAGAGTTAGAGATTTTAGAGCCTAGAATGATAAAACAGAATATTGGTGCTGAAAGGACTTTCAGACCAGGGAATACTAGAATTTAGATGATTAAAACTGAAATATTAAGTTGGACAAGACCTTAAAACTTAGAATGTTAGAGCTGAAGGTCAAAGCTGAAAGAGACCTTAGAACAAAGATTATTGGAGATAGAAAGGGTCTTAGAACAAAGAATGCTACAACTTAGAATGCTAAAACTGGAAGGAACCTTAAAACAAAGAATACAGGAAGAACGGGAAAGAACCTTAGACCTTAGAGTCAGAAGGACACTTAGAACAAAAGATATTAGAGCTGAACCCTCAGCATTTTACATATGGGGAACCTGTGGCCCAGAATGGTGAAGTGGCTTGTCTGAGATCAATCATGGAGTTAATAGCATATCCAGGACTAGAGCACAGATTTCCTGACTCCAAACTTGTTGACTTTCTCATTTTATCATGATGTCTCAAGGTAAAGGATTCCTTTAAGGACAAATAGTAACAACACTTGGTTATTTCTCTGCCACGATAAACACCCAGTGAGACTAATTCGAGATAAAGCAGCTCTTTAAACTTCAGCACAGGGAGAAAGAAGTTAATTGTGAAATAACCCACAGGAAAGCCAATCAGGAAATTGAAACAGAATGGCCTGTAGGATGAGTGGCCTTGAAAGTGGTCAGTGCTACTGTCAAGAGAGGCAGATGGACAGTTCTGACCCAGTCCCAAGGACATAGCTGTGGACTGGGCAAGTGAAATTTGGTTCAAGAGTATTTAGTAACCCACATTAGAACAGACCTCTAAGAGAGGTGTCATACACACTAATTAGGTAGGAACCAAATTAAAATGTAATTGGGAAATATTCAGCAAAGTGAATAAAAATACAATAATATATAGTGTTAATACAGGGTTTTATAAGTCAATATGCAGGAGCTTTTATAGTGGATTAAGCATGGGACCTGGAGTCACAAAGACCTGAGTTTAAATGTGACCTTAGACTCTTGACTAGCTATGTGATCCTGGGCAAGTCACTTTCACCCCTATTTGCTTTAGTTTCTTACCTGTAAAATGGAAACACAATGGAGAAGGAAATGGCTAACCACTACTAGTATCTTTGCCAAGAAAGCCCCAAATAGGGTCATGGAGAGTCAGACAGACTAGATGGAGAAGACTCAGCAACAACAAAGTCACTATGGCATGAAGTCCACAGGGTAGCTTCTGTGGTTGTGCCCTCCCCGCCCCCACCCCCTAATTTGCTTTTGGCTTTGGTGCTAAGGAAACAATCCCTGAGTTGCAAAGCTGTTGTCATTGTTTGCCTTTCATTCTGAGTTCAAAGTTGCTGAAGTCAGTGAGTTACAGTTGGTCTTGGGGAGTCACCTCATATTTCCAAGTCTTGGTTTTCTCTTCTGTAAAATAAATGAATTGGAATCCTCAAGAATTTCATGTTCCATCCTTCTATGACTCTGTCAGGTTAGACTCAATCACTCCAGGAGGAGCCTAGGGCTAAGGAAAGTGGGCAGCAAATAACCCAAAACCAGACCTGTTTTAGAGAAGTATCTCACCTGGGATTGGGTGGGATTTATCATTTGCTCAATGAGCTGAGACCCCATTTCCTCAGCAGCTCTCTCGTAATTTCTAGATTCCCTGAAGTCACTCCCATTAGGGAAGTGAAAGCCTCATTGCAAAATGAGATCATCTTTTTTTGGACATGGCCATTGATTGCAGAAATTCCTTATGCTAGACTATTCGTGCTTATAACAGATGTTTGTTTTTCTTTTTTTTACTCTACAAGGGGTGGAGTGGAAAAGAGAGAAGCTGACTTTTTGGCAGATTACAAAAAAAATTGTCATTTTTTAAAAGAAAGTATTTTCTTGTCTTTCCGTGTCAGAATTTAGTTTAGCTCATTTGGGGATTGTTGTGGAGGTGGTGTGTTAGGAAATATAGGAAAAAATGCTAGTTCTTATTGCTTTCTGGAATTTCCCCTCACCCACAATTCTCCCCATCTCCACCAGGAATATTTGGCAAATGGATTTGGGGAGGGGAACATTTAAATCCTTAAAGGCATGGGAATCACTTTCTTTGCATCCTAATCACTTGGGAGAGTGCCTTAATAAATACTTGTGAGAAAATAAAACAGAATTCTTGGCATCCTGACCAGGAGATGCACAAGACTAAAAAGACTGCAGATCTTCTGGGGTCTTGGAAGTCACTTAATTTAGCTCCCTTATTTTACAAATGTGAAACTGTGACCCAGAAATAAAAAGTAATGTTTGAGTTCCATAACTGGTTGAATCCATTCAACAAGCATGTATTCATAAGAAGTAATATGGTTGGGGCAGCTAGGTGGTGCAGTGGATAGAGCACTGGCCCGAGTCAGGAGTACCTGGGTTCAAATCCGGGCTCAGACACTTAATAATTACCTAGCTGTGTGGCCTTGGGCAAGCCACTTAACCCCATTGCCTTGTAAAAAAAAAAGAAGTAATATGGTAATGGAAAGATGATGTACTGGGAATTCAAGGACTCTGTTTAAATACTTCCACTGGTAGTTGTATGAATCACTGACCTCTCTGAGCCTCAATTTTCTAATCTGTAAAATAGAGATGATATCTATTTCATGGGGGTTGTTGTGAAGATCAAAAGAGATAATTAGGTAAGGTTTTTCAGACTTGAATAATAATGATGATTAGCATTTATATAGAGCTTTAAGATCTGTAAGTGCTTTCAGATATTATCTCATTTGATCCTGGGAGGTAAGTACTATCCATTCCCATTTTACAGATGAGGAAATGAAAGCCTCTGCCCAAATCCTTTTCACCTCACAGCCTGGGAGCTGGTTTTCCTGCCACAAATCTCTTCCTACTCCAGTCCATCCTTCATGCTGCTTTCAAAGTGATCTTCCCAATGTTTAGATCTGACCATGTAACTTAGTACACTGCAGTAATTCATCATCTTCAGGGTCAAGTTTCAAAATCTACCATTTGAAGTTCAAAATCCTTCATCACCTGCCCTGTCCCACCTTTCAGAAAAGTCTTCTTACACCTCCCATCATCATCCCCCCTCCCCCCCTTCCTCTCTACTCCAGTGGCAAACAAGACCCTCCTTCAGCTCCCAGCATGTTCTTTTTCTTATCTCCACCAATAGCCTTTAAGTTCCAACTAAAATCCCAGGAATATGGACAATATTATCTTCATCCAGAGGAAGAAAAGTAAAACAAAACAAAAAATCCTTCAGAATCTGATGAATACTACATTCACTTTTTAAAAAAATTTCTTTTATGTGTATCTTTCCCTTGATCCTAATTCCACATACCGAAAATGATTGATCTGTAAATATGTTTAACACAAATGTGTATGTACAATATTCACCTGACTGTTCACTACTGAGGGCAAGGGAGTGGGAAGGAAGGGTGGAAGGAAATTCTGTAACTTAAAAAAAAAATATATATATATATATATGCATATGGATGAATGTTGAAAAACCTTCATTGGGGCAGCTAGGTGGCACAGTGGATAGAGCACTGGCCCTGGAGTCAGGAGTACCTGAGTTCAAATGTGGCCTCAGACACTTAATAATTACCTAGCTGTGTGGCCTTGGGCAAGCCACTTAACCCCACTGCCTTGCAAAAACCTAAAAAAAAACAAAAAAAAAAACCCTTCATTAACATGTATTTGGAAAAATATCAATTTAAAAAAAGATAGTAGGTACTCAAAAAAAATGCTTATCAACTGATGAGCAAAATTGAAAAAAAAATTTCCTCTCAGTCCCCAAAACATTTCCTGACCTTTTAAACCTGTAACTATGTCCTCTTGATTCTATACCTCATAGTCATAGAATTTAGAGCTGGTATTTCTTCTAGGGAAATCTCTTTCTATAGGAGAGAAGTCTGAGGCTCAGAGAGATTAAGGGAGTTTCTCCAGGTCTCACAGCTAATAAGTGGCAGTCCCTGGGTCTGAGCCCAGGTTTTCTGACTCCTAATTTCCTGTCACCTGGCTGCAGAAGCAGAAAATTCTCAGCCCTCAGGACCTGGTCCAGCACAAAGTCAGATTCTTGCTTGATTTATGAATAGATGGATTTGTTAGAAACTATTAGGTATGCTTCTGCAAGTTGATTTAACTTTTAAATAAACCTAAGGTATTTATTTTTTTCAGGAGGCTGCCCTTGACTCTTTTTTTCCTTTCTTTCAGATGCATTTCATCTTCTCCACTGAGGTGGAACTCCTCTTTGATTTCTGGAGGGTCCACAGTCCAGCAGGTAAAAGTGTGAACTCCCCCCCCACACTTCCCTTCCTCTCTCCTTCCTTCCCTTTCTCCATCTCTCCTTCCCCCCCCCCCTATAGTCTTCTGCTGGACTCAGGGAACTAGAGAACTGGTGTACTCATCCATGATAAACTATTGCTGGGATATACATGTGTATCTGAATGCTAGAATTTGATTTACACTCAACACATGAGACACCTAACACAAGATTAACACTTACAGATTTTTTTTTTTGTATTTTGTAAGGCAAATGGGGTTAAGTGGTTTGCCCAAGGCCACACAGCTAGGGAATTATTGTCTGAGACCGGATTTGAACCCAGGTACTCCTGACACCAGGGCTGGTGCTTTATCCACTACGTCACCTAGCCACCCCCTACTTACAGATTTTCAAGTTGATTTCACCCACTTCATTTCATTTTGTTCTCACAAGAACCCAGTTCAGTTGTTTAGATACAGAGTCCAGGAACGTGAATTCCCATCCCAATTTGGATACTTACTGACCATTCTGACCATGGGCAAGTCATTTGTGCTTTGGTTTTTTCCTTAATAAATGGGGCTCAAATGTGGATGTTGAGAGGAATGAGATTTGTAAACCTAAATAATAACTAGGACAAATTCTCAAAAGGTGGAAAAAAGGCTTAATTTTCATATTCACCCTGGGAAGGTGGTGTTATTATTACTCCCATTTTCCAGATGAGAAAACTGAGGCAAACAAGGGTTAAGTGATTTGCCCAAGGCCAGACAGTTAAATATCTGAGGCAGAATTTGAACTTGTGTTTTCCTGACTTGAACTTCAGGACTCTATCCATTATACTTCCTAGATGTGACAAGTTATAGTTACTAGTCATACACTGTAACTTGTCTTTAACACAGTGATGCCATTTTGGTCAACTTAGATAAAATGAAGGCCAAGAACCAACCATCTTGTCATACATGGAGCTTGTTGTTATTGAGTCATTTCAATTGTGCCAACTCTTGGTAAACCCATTTGAGATTTTTCTTGTCAAAGATACTGAATTGGTTTGCCATTTCCTTCTTCAGCTCATTTTACAGATGAGGAAACTGAGGCAAAGAGTTTAGTGATGTGCTCAGGGTCACACAGCTAGAAAGTATCTGAGGTTGGATTTGAATTTAGGGAAAATGAGTCTTCCTGACTCCAAACCTAATTATCTACTGAGTCACTAGGGTCAAATCCAGGTTTTGAGAACTTACTAGTATTGGGAACTTGGCAGAGATATAAAATTCTGAACCCTCAGTTTCTGAAAATGTGTGGGTTAGACTTAGATGACCTTCTCCAGTTCTGACACCAACTTTTCCATAGAGAAGCCAGATCTCCTGGCTCTCCATTCATCTGTTGGTAGCTGCTCTAGTTATGCAGGCTGGTAATTATGCAGAATGCACTAGTCAGTCCTAATTTTGAAAATTTTCATTTAATCTTAATTTGTTAATTTACATACCTTTGTAAAATATCAGCAAAAGGCAAACTAAGCACTCTGCCAACATTTTATTCAATCCTGTCAGCAATCCTGGGAAGTTGGTATTATTTTATATTCCCAATTTAACAATGATAACATTAAAGTTCGGAGGTAGGTGATTGACCAAAGGCTGAACAAATAGTAACTGAGGGCTGGCTTTTTTAAATCTCTTATTTGAGCCCAGAGGGCTTAATTATTAAAAGAGCATTTGTTAAGCCTTGTATATATAAAAGAGATGTAGCAATTACAAGCTTTTAAAAAGTGGTGATGGTGATCTCTTAATTTTTTTTATGGCTGCCTCCCACGTGTTGCATCTTTGAGTGCTTCGCTTCTTCCAATTCTTTCTGTATTTGCTGCAAGAGAAATGGAATCAGTGAGAGCATTGTAGCTGGGTAGTTTGCTCAGGGGCCTGAGGAAACAATAAGAACACTCCTGGGAAGGGATGGCACAGTCAGGAAGACCTGGGTTCAAATTCTGCCTCAGACAATTGCTAGCTTTGTGACACTGAGGACATAATTTAATCTTTCTGTGCTTCCAGTTCCTCATCTATAAAATGAGGTTGGACTTAATAGTTCTTCAGATTCCTTCTTAGGAGGGCCCTTGAAGGGAAGTACAGCTGAGGATCAAGTGGGATGCCCTTTGTTCTGAGTCCTGAATCTCTTGGAGAAACCACACTTTAAGCTTTTAGATCTTACTAGGACAGGGCCATTAGGACAGCCTGTCCAAGTATAGTGCAGAAAGAACACAGAACAGCCTTCCCAATCATAGCATAATTTTGAAAATTTTATTTAATAAAAATCTATTTTTTTCTTCTATTCAGTATTTTTAAATGAAAAACAAAAGGAAAAAATACACTTAGGAAAACAAACAAAACAAATTCGTACACTGGATTTTTCTGAAGCTGTTTTTTTTTTTCTACATCTGAAGCCACCATTGTCTGCAGAGAAAAGGTTAAGAGGAAAGGAGATGGTGACAGGAAGAACAACCCCTTACATGCACGACAGATATAATAGTCCTTAGTGTGTTTTTGTGTTCATTACTTCATTTTATTATGAGAACAGTCATGTGAATGAGGCAGGGGAGGAATTCCTCTCCCCCTTTTATAGATGAAGAAATTGAGACTCCAGACTTTAGTGACATACCACAGAATTTAAACCTATGCTTTCTCCCTCCTTCTCCCAGTGCACATCCCCTTTTAAAAAAAAATCATAATTCACCAAAACTAAAGTTCAGATAAATACACAGATCTATAAAATAGGAGACCAAGCCTTGAAAAAACAACTAAGAGTGAACAAAGAAGAAAAAAAATAAGATGCTTTTGGTTTCCCCACCCTAGGCCTCTCAAAATTCTGCTATCTTTGATACTGTTTTCTTTTCTTCTTCCTCTCTTCCCTCTCCTTTTTTGTATAATTATAGTTAGTGTGTTTACAATTCTGCTTGTACTATTTTTAGGTCAATGCTTCTTTGAGTGTATCAGGCTGTCTTTGAAGGAAGGAGTCTTGTAGAAGTCAAGAATAGTCTAGCATGTCCATAAAGGGGCAAAAGACAATGTGGTGAGGTAGAGAGAGCACTGTGTCCAGATAGAGCCAGGTTGTTTTTTTTTTTAATTTTTATTTATTTAGAGCTTAAAGTCTTAATGACTTTTTCTCAATAGTTACCATGCAGGGTAACTGTAATATATAATATAACTGTAACATATAATAGTTATCATGCAGAAAGCTAGATCTGGAGTAAGGAGAACTAGGTGGTTTAAATTCCATCTCATCCATTCATTGGCTTCTAATTGCTTATGGGCCACTCACTTAACCTCTTAGAGGCACTATTTTTCTCATCTGCAATATAGGGTTATAATACTCACACTACCTACCTCACTGGGTTGTTGGGAGGAAAAGTGCTATATTCATGTAGTTGTCCTTGTTACCATTTGACCTGGAGCAAGTAATTTCCCCTTTTTGGGCTTCAGATTTTTCATTGAGGGCTTTAGATTAGATGATCTTTAGTCTAATTCTAGGATCTTAAAGTATTCTGACCTTAGAGTTTAAGACCCCCCCCCCCCCCATGTGAGTGGTGAGCATAGGTGAGGGTCAGAGGCAGTGGCAGAAACATGACTGGTATAGGAACCACATGTGCCCCTTGGGAAGTTGTCTGGGCTGGGTTGGGGTTTCTGGATCTGGGCTTCCTTCTGCAGGCATGGCCGTTTCCGTGCTGGTGGTCCTCCTCTTGGCTGTATTATATGAAAGCATCAAGGTTGGCAAAGTAAAGTTGTTCCACTGGTCCCTGCTCAGCCAGTCCCCAAACCACAGCCAGTCACTGACGGAGTGTATGGACCAGGAGTCTACGAGCTCTGGGTCAGCTCAGGTCAACCATGACAGAACCAGGTAATGGATGGGGCATGGAAGCAATGTACCAACCCAGAAAGCTAAGGCAAAAGGACTCTTGAGTCATTTCAACTCCAAACCCACTGGGACTTTCTAGTCTAACAGTCTGTTCCAAGGCCCTCCTAATCTCTGTTGGCTTCCACTAATTGAATACCTCCCCAATGCTCTTCAAACTCCCTCTTGCTTCTTAGGATTTCTTTTCCCCAAGCACAGTCTGCTTTCATGGACCACCCAGTGTACTTTTGTCTTGAGATTTGCAGTATTTAATACTATATTCCTTGCATTTATGTAGTACTTTATGATTATTGTTTTCACATTAACTGAGGTAGGCAATATCGTTATCCTCATTTTACAGATGAAAAAAGTCAGTCACAGAGCTAAAACCCAATCTTTTGAATAGAAATTCAATATTTGTCCCACTAGAGAGGGTTGCCTCCCTAAGACCACCTTTATCCTTATTTTGCAATCCTGAGTCCACTGCCTTACCCTCCATGCCCATCCATCACTTTGCCCTTTTCTAACTCAGCTATCTTGTGTATCTAGGTGGTTTCTGAATCACTTGGGCCAGTCTCTGATACATGTCGTCCAGGTGGTCGTTGGCTACTTTGTGATGCTGGCTGTGATGTCCTACAACACTTGGATTTTCCTTGGCGTGATCCTGGGATCAGTTATTGGTTATTACTTGGCCTACCCACTCCTCAGTGTGGAATAGAGGGCAGGAGGGGCTCCAAGGCTGCTGGATGGTTGTTCAGGCTTGACAACCTGAAGAGTACCATCTCTTCTTTACTCATTGATGAAAATCCTACTGTATTCAGAAGCAGGCACCTCTCATGACAGTTGTTCCGCATCTTCTTCCTTCTGTGGCCTTAGTTTGAGGTCCAGAGGGCCAAGGGGCACACATACCCTCCTCTAAATTGGCTGTGTTGGCCACCAACAGTAATCTCTTAAGATCACTGGTGGTGATTCTGGTTAAACCCTACTATCCAAAAGTCGGGGGGGGGGGGGAAGGAGAGAGGAGCTAGCTGAGCCCTGAGCAGCTGATGATGTTATTGATCATGTAAATTTACTTATGGATTATCTGACTTGGGGACTGAAGGTAGACTGTTTGAAAAGGAATTGAGGAAGGGGCAGGGCTCCAGACATGCTCTCCTCTGGATTGTGCCTTAGTTCCAATGGAACAAGCCTTGCAGGGTTAACTACCCTTCTCTATCTGTGGGAATAGGGGACATACCAGCTTTTCAAACTCACCTCTCTGCCTTAGGAATGCTAGAAAATTGAGATTTTGTGTGTGTGTGTGTGTGTGTGTGTGTGTGTGTGTGTCTGTGTGTCTGTGTGTGTGTGTGTGTGTGTGTGTGTCTGTGTCTGTGTCTATGTGAGTGTGTGTTTTGACTGAGCTAAGATTCATTTCCTCCATTCTTCTCCACTCCCCTTCAAGTCATCTGCACTGGGCATTAGCATGGAACACTTTTCCATTATATTCATAGTGACTCAAAGTCTGGTAGTATAGACAGTGCCCTGATTGTGGAGTACTTGAAGAGTTTGATCCTGACCCTGAGACTTAGTAGCTTTGTCACTTTCCTATTTTAGTCCTCAGTTTCCTCTTCTGTAAAATAAAGGGCATGGGTTAAACTACACATATCTTTAAAGTATTTTCCAACTCCAAATCTCAGATCCATTTCCTGTACTTTTTCTGAGAGGTCACATGAACCAATTAAGTTAAATGATGCTGAAGGAGATATTTTGAGAGCTGAAGAACCTGAGGGGGTTGGGGACACTTTTAAGGTCTGAAGGGGCAGCTGCCCCTTCTAAGTTTCCATCCAACTCTGGGATTCTTGGGTTAACTTGAACAATACACACACAGCTTACCAATGGCAAATGCAAGAATGTTACCCAGAGTTCCTGGGCAGGGTTCCTTCCACTGGACAGCAGCTTTACCATACCTCCCTGATGTTTAGGAGTAGATCTAGCCTTGTTAGCGACCTTATTATTCTGGATGGATATTGATGACCTCCCTTTTTTTTTTTTTTAAAGGTTTTTGGCAAGGCAAATGGGGTTAAGTGGCTTGCCCAAGGCCACACAGCTAGGTAATTATTAAGTGTCTGAGACCAGATTTGAACCCAGGTACTCCTGACTCCAAGGCTGGTGCTTTATCCACTATGCCACATAGCCGCCCCGTTTGGGTTTTTTTTTGTTTTTTTTCAAGGCAATGGGGTTAAGTGGCTTGCCCAAGGCCACACAGCTAGGTAATTATTAAGTGTCTGAGACCGGATTTGAACCTAGGTACTCCTGACTCCAGGGCCAGTGCTTTATCCACTGCGCCACCTAGCTGCCCCTAGACCTCCCTCTTTCAATCAAGTTTTCCCAATTCTTTTCTAATTCAGAAAAAGGTCAATATCATTTAATAACCTTCAAAATCTCATTTCTCTTCACTGTCTCTACCTATTCTTTGACCTAGCAGGGAAAACACTGGATATTCACTTAAAATGTTCATTAAACTGCTCTGGTCTGCTGTTGAATAAAGATTAAATCAAACCTAAACCATTTATTCCTGCCACCCAGGAATTTATAGTCTAAATAAAAATATAATTTGTATTTTGACATCTTATTAAATACATTTTTTTTGAAAAGATGTATTTTAAAAAAATTTACTTTGTGCCATTTTGTAGAAGAGTGTGACAAAGAGATGATTAATAGCTGTGGAAGCAACAGAACAGGAAGGAGAAAGGATAGAAATAGTGAATGGTAAAAATATAAAAAGAAAATCTCAAGTAATGAAATTTATATTAAGTGAATGGTATTTCAGATATCAAACTGGTCTACCTATTTAAGGCTTTCCTGGGTCTCTCTTCTTCCCAAGGGTTAGCAGAACAGGGATGAGTGATCTTGGGGAGGGAAAATGAGTTCTGATGAGATGTCTCTAGAAATTGCCATGACATCAGTCTTTTGATCTAGCTTCTTAATGCTACTGTCTATGGATTATAGAACAAAAATAAACTTTCATCTTCCTTCCTGACAGGGTTGGGAGGTTGTATTTGACAACAGCTAACCTTGCATTTAGATAATGAGGCTTTTGTCTAGGTTGGGTTATTGGTATGATAGAATTTCAGGAATATCAATAAAATTTATTCACCCTCAGCCTCAAAATACTTTGGCTTTCTGTTAAATAATTGATACCTAAAACTTTTAATTAAACATTTTAATTCATTAGAAATCAATTATTTTTTACTTAAGGCTTCTTATTACAAAATATGACTACCTGGGAGCAGATGGACTAGGATGTAAGGACTGAAAAGCCACTTAGTCCAAGGTCATCATGATTCACAGATGAGAAAACTGAAGCCTAGGGAGATGAAGGAACTTGTTCAAAATTACAAGGTCATTATCAGAATCAGGATTTGAACCCTGATCTTGATGGTGGAATCAGGGTCCTTAGCATCATTCCTAGCTGTTATCCCTGGGGAGGGGCAATCACATTCAGTATATGTGGAATGAAGAGGAAGGAGACACAGAGGGTTGTATCTGTTAGAGGGAGGGGTAAGGGTCTACTTGTACCCCTTGGATTAGTCAATAAATGCTGACTGACATTTGGGAAAGAAATGGAATTAGATAACCTAGGTCTGAATCCCAGTTTTCCTACTCAATAGTGTTACCTTGGGCAGGAGGCCTATGGATAATGTATTTGGGGCCTGCCAGGTGGTAATGATTATTGGAGAAGAACAGGGGAATAAGGTTGGAGAGGCAGCAACAAGTCAGAATCTCCTTGAATTCTTCCAAAAATCTGCCACACTTTCCCCACAAATATATTTTACAACATTATTATTAGAAATTTCTATTTTTCAGACTATTTGTAATGGAAAGAGCCATATATATATATATCTTTGGAAACAGTTTAGAAAAAAATCACATGGGGAGAAAATTAAAACTGGCTAGGAAGTGGATTTGAGGTTAACTGTATTCATCTCAAAAGGCTTGTTCCAAATTTTACTACAGGAACAGGAACAGCAGCAATTGTAAAAATGGTCAACATTGGGAATCTCTATTATATAAAACAATACAATGATTCTTCATACTACAAATATTTTATTTGATTTATAACCATTTAGGTGTTTTTCCATGTATTTCTTTGTTAAGTTTCTTTCTAGCAATGTTGATTTCTCATTTTACACTCTCAGAGATTAGGAACTGAATCTCATTCATGCTGCAACCAGCACAGCATATAAAAGACCAGGAAGGGAAGTTTAGGGATAATATGGGGACAGGTTGTCATTTGCATACCACCTTCAATTGGTACAAGAACAGTAGCAGCTTTTGGGAAACAGAAATCATAGTTAACTATCAGAATTATTATTATTTTAATTAAAACTCAACTTTTTTAAAGCCCTTATAACTGTGGTCTATGCTGCAAGTTGCACAGTCCATGGAAGATATCTTAAACAAGAGACTAATTATCAATCTATTTTCACCTCCAGCTTCTGGTTCTGCCCAGATTGCTTGAAGCCCAAGCTGAACCCAAACTGGTCAATGGTCCAGGAGATGTAACAACCAAGAAGGGAGCTATTGGGACCCGCTAGCTATCCCTTCCCTTCTGCAGTTACTGTCAGGTTCACTGGAATGGAATTTACACTGAAGAAGAAAGGTTATAGTAGATGGTCTGTGGGCTAAAATTCAATGAAATACTATACCAATGTTTACTTTTTTTGCAAAAGGTGATGACATGTTTTTGCATATATCTGGTCATGAGCCCCAGTTGCCAAGATATTCTTAGCTTCCTTTATTCATTCAATACTCAAACATTTACTAATTTCCTACTCTTTGCAAAGGCACTGTGCATAATAAGGCCCACAGGATCAGGAGAAAATCGAAATCTCCCATTTTGAATGTCCAGAGAGGATCAGGAACAACTTAGTTCCATGAGTTGTCCTAAAAATATAAAACTGAAATGGATTTCCAAAGGAAAAATAAACAAAAATAACCAGTTTAAAATTAACTGATTAACAAAGAATTGACTCCTGATTAGCACTGAATTCCTTCAGGGTAGTACACACTCTTCTGATAAAACTGTTAGAATCAAAGCTAATTTCATCCCAGAGCTTTGAAAGACTAAGTTCCATTGCTGACTTTTATTAATAAGACAGAGAAGGACATCTGAGGAGCCTAGGACTGAACTCCTAATGTAAGAAGATGATCTGCTGAATGAAGGGATATTGCACTGGGTAAAGAATTTCCAAGGTGGGGGGTAGGAGGAGCAGTTACCTATGTGTTGTCAAGTAGGAGGTCTCAAGGTCACAGAGTGGTATGGTAAGGTTCACTGGATCCTATTTGGCTCATCTTGGAATTAGCCAGGAGGAGGCTTAGCAACCCAACACTAGGTCCAGTGGAACATATTAACAAGGCAGGGACAGGGACAAGTTGGCTTTAGGGCTGGACAGGAAAGGCAACACAGGCAAATCCCTTCTGAGGCTTCCACTCTCGCTCTCCCAAGACTGGCGCTCCTGTCTGCACAGTGCCTATGCGGCTCTGCCTTAGAGAAAGGAGGAGCTCAGTAAAGCCCAGTGAGGAGGAGACCAGAACCCAATCATCCCAACAGCCAGCAGCACTTTTGGTGAGACAAAATCCCAAGGGCAAAGCCACACACTCCTTTTCAGCAGCAGAAGACCACTGCAGAGGATTGTGAGACTTTGTAATTGGGAAATGTTTTCTGGTGCAGTGCTCAGAATAGGGTTCTCAGTTGGTATCTCTGTAGGGTCTCTGCTCCGGAGGGGAAAAAAATACCAGGAGCTGATTTAGCCTCTCCAAGTGTTAGAAGGTTCATAGGAACTGCTGGAGTTCAGAGTTCTTGTTATTTTATTACTTAGAAAAGATGTCAGTGGACAGTAAAACGCCAAGCCTGCTTTCTGCACCAGCGGCACCAGACACCAGGGGAATGCCCCTAAATAGCAGGATGTTCTCCCAGTGCTTACTGGGATGAGCCACAAACTTTAACCCAGAGAGAGAGAGAGAGGGTAAGAAATTCTGGGCCTTACCCCTATTGCTCACCCAGAACTAGGGTCAGCTGTCCAAAACAATGCTCAGAAAGAGAAAGGCAGAGCAGGGCAGGCTGAAAGACATCATACTAACATCATCCCAAGTCTTCATCCCAGCCAGTCAAGATCATCATCATCGTCATCATCCCCAAAAAGGGGTGCTGGGGGTGGGCGTCCCTTCAAGCTCTGACAAAACAGAAAACAGTCATCAGTTTTTGATTCCATTAGTGAAATAGATAATTTCCTGAGCATGAAGATTGCAAACCCTTTTCCAAGTCAAGTTGGACATGAGCTGTGGACTGAGGAAGCCAGCATGTTGCCATCACCAAGGTGTACTTTGCACCAAAAAGGGTATCTCAAAACAGAGTCCTGACTCTTACCCTTAAATATGCATGTTTAACTGAAGGGATCAAAATGTGTAAAAAGCAGAGGCATTTCTTTCAATATAGAAAAAAGATTGTTCTTGTTTAGCTACCTTGAATTTTGCTTTATTTATTTTACAGTAGTGGAGGTAAAAGGTTAAGAGGAGAAAGAGTAGGATATGTTGAGAAATTAGTATGGACAGAGCAAAGTAAAGATAAATAAACAATCAATAGGAGAGAGTGTCACCTAGATGAAGATAAAGTAGGAAGCCATGAAAGAGATAGTAGCAAAGGGCAATCAGAATGGACTATTTTGGAAAAATCATTTTGATTTTCTGAAAAATTAGGGTAGAGAGTAGGGGGGCCCAACCCTAAGTCACTGTGCAATGTAATCAAGTCCCCATGAAAGGTATAGAACCTCAACTAGGGATTCCTCTACACCCAACTTTGACAAAGAAAAGGCTTTCAGACCCACTCTCACCCCCCAATCTGGGTTTTGATTGTGGATACCAAGGAGTCAGGAACAAAGGGATGCAGAGAAGATTTCTTCCCTCCAAGTGTGGATTGCCCATATTATCAGCTCTACTCACACTCTTTCAGGCACTTGCTGTATGGGTTAAGATGGGAGAGGTTGTAACAAGGGATATGGGGAAAACTCACTCTTCCTTTTCATGAGGCCTAATCTGAATTTCTTATTTTGGATGGGGAGGTAGAAGGGAGGGGAGGACAAAGACAAGAGTTCTTGGTGTTAACACTGTAGGCTGGCTTTTATAGCATATCCATCACTCAGAAGCTAGTGAGGATACTGCTGATCCAGGTGACTCTCAGAATCTACTGTCAAATTTCAGATGGTCAGATCATAGAGAAGGCTGTATGTTGGAACAGGAGTCAGGAGCTGAGTACACAGGGCTCAGGAAAAGAGGAGTACCACAGGGCCAGCTCATTTCTCCTATGTCTTTATTCCAACCAATCAAGGTCATTTTCATTGTCATCCCCATAAAGCAGCTCTGCCAAGTGACTTTGGGCACTTGATTTGAAGTGGGCTTTGGTTTCCTTATCTATAAAGCAGAGGAATTGATCTAGCTGATTTCAAAGGTTTCCTCCATCTCAAACACTTTGTGTTCTGAAAGTCCATTCCAGGCTAGGATTCTAAGGCATTTTGTTACCAGGTTATTGACTCTGATTAGCACTTTTTTTTTTAGATTTTTTCAAAGCAATGGGGTTAAGTGGCTTGTCCAAGGCCACACGGCTAGGTAATTATTAAGTGTCTGAGGTCGGATTTGAACTCAGGTACTCCTGACTCCAAGGCCAGTGCTCTATCCACTGTGCCACCTAGCTGACCCTAGCACTGACTTTTTAAGATGGTAAAAAAGGATGACCAAACACCTCAGCATTACTTGTTCTTTGGCTCTTCCTCTCAAAGAAATCTAATTTTGGGGCGAAAGGCTATTATAGTCTTTCAAGTAGCTCAAATGATACACTTTTTTACCAAGGACAGTATAAAACTAGAACACTTGAGCATAGAAGTAAAATTCTGAAACAAAGATTTAGAATCTTGGTGTTGTCACTGACATTACTCTGGTCTAAATTTTTTACTGATACTGTAAGAGATGTCTTCTTGTATACTTGTGATCAGGTTGGACCTGAAAAACGTGTGCTTTCTCATGTTTAACATCAATGCAGGTCTTAACATTATAGCTGTTACATGCAAATGGCAGACAGTGCCTAAGCCAAGAGTCCTTGGCTGAGAATCAGAAATCTGGTTTCTGGTCCCACCCTTGCCACTAATTCGTACTATATTCTTAAGTAAGTCACCTAAGTTCTATAAAACTTAGTTTCTTCCTTTGTAGAAAGGAGAAATCATCTGTCCTGTATTTCACAAAGAAATGTTTAACGTATCATAGATCTAGGGATGAAAGGGCATAATGGGATCACAGGTAAAAAAGCACTGAGAGTAATTGGAACTATGGGGGTAATAAAACTGTGCCTACCTTTGATTCAACAATACTTCTACTAGGTCTATATCTCAAAGAGATCATCAGAAAGGGAAAATGAGAAGGGTGGAGACAAGATGGCATAGTAAAGGCAGGGACTAGCCTGAACTCTCCCCCAAACCACTCCAAATAATGACTCTAACTGAATTCTGGAGTGGCAGAAGCCACAAAATGATTGAGTTAAACAATTTTCCAGCCTAAGACAACTTGGAAGATCCAAGGGAAGGGTCTGTAGCACTGGGGTTAGAAAGGGCCCACAGCGCAACCTGGGTCATATCGGTTCCAACCATACAGGAACAGACTATAAGGTACTGGGTTTGTGGCAGTGGTGATGGTTTCCAGACTCTCAGTCAAGGGATTGCCAAGAACAACTTGGAAAGTCAGCAGAAAAACTGCCACAACAGGGGATCCCAGTCCAGTGCAGACTTCATTGCAGACCTAGCCCCAAGGGACCAGGAGCAGGTCTGGGGAGCCACCTGGCTAATGCTTCCAGAACACTCAGCCCATGAATGGAAAGGGGGGTTGGGGTGAGATTGCAGAGGTCGTTTTACTTTTCCTGAGGCAGGACTCTGTTGCTTCCCCCATATTCAGATCCAGTTCACAGTATGGAGCCCCAGTCCCAGGAGGAAGAGTAGAAACACAATAGCTTACTGCCTGCAGTAGAGCAGGGACCCTCCTCACAACTCCAGGGCAGAGGGGAGAGCTTGTGATCATCCACAGACCAGAGCACAGGCCTGGAGAGTAGTTCAAGCCTCTCATAAGACCTTGGAGGAATTGAGAACTGCAAGGGTGTCCCTGAAAACAGCTGCAAAAACCCTTGAAAGCTTGGGACAGTGCAGCCTCCACCCTGGAAGCAGAGTCCCACCTTAACAAAGAGTTAAAATCAAATCATGGATGGGGAAACCAACAAACAACAGAAGGAAAAAAAAATCCTACTATAGATAATTACTTTGGTCCTATGGAAGAACAAAATATATACTCAGAATATAATGAAGACAAAGTTTCTCAATCCAAAGCCTCCAAGAAAAATATGAATTGGTCTCAGGCTATGGAAGAGCTCAAAAGAGATTTTGAAAATCAAGTAAGGGAGGAAGAAGAAAATTTAGGAAGAGAAATGAGAGTGATGCAGGAAAATCATGAAAACCAAGTCAGCAGCTTGGTGAAAGATATATCAAAAAATACTTAAGAAAATAACATCTTAAAAACCAGTTTGGGTCAAATGGAAAAAATATCCACATCTAGAGCTATTGAATTTGAGAGCAGACTATTTTCACTTAAATTTTTTTTTTCTCAAGATTTCCCCATTTTATTCTGATTCTTCTTTCACAACATGCCTAATATGGGAATATATTTAACTTGACTGTGAATGCATAACCTATATCAGATTGCTTGCTATCTTGGGGAGGATGAAGAGGGAAGAAAATTTTAACCTATTTGTGTGACCTTGGGCAAGTCACTTAACCCTCACTGCCTTGCAAAAACCAGAAAAAAAAAAACCACGAATGTTGAAAACTGTCTATACTTATAATTGGATAAGTAAAATAAAATACTGTATTTTTTTTTAAAGTGAGCCCAATTGAAAGGTCACAGCTTATCCTCCATCCTCAATAAAGAATAGTATCCACCACCATATTTATAGGACTGCCCCATTTCAAGCCCCAGATTTGTCCTACAGGGTCCAGGACCAAAAGCTCAATAAGTAAGTCACCAGCCCCCAGATTCCTTTGCTCAGTGTTGTTTCTTGGAGTGGGTCATAAGAGTCTCTTGTATGGTTGTCAAGACCAGGGCAAGCTTAAATTTCCTTACCACTTCATCTTCATCCTCATCCTCAGGCACTGGAACAGGCTTTGATGCTTTCAGTGCTGCCCCTTTAAACAAGCAATCTTCATCACCATCTGTGGAACTGAAAGAAACAGATATCAGCAGCAGGAAGTATTGCTGCTCCTGACATGACAGGAAGTACTGTATTCCTGATTGATACCAAAAGCTTCAAGAATCACTTTATATTTGGGAGAAACTAGATTAGAGTTCAAAGAAGTCAAAATCTCTCTCTCTCTAGGCATGATAAGCTTCCAAGGAATAGGTTTTCTAGCCCCAACAAAGTCAATTCCAGTACACTTGCCACTTTAATTCTGTTTTAAGGGAGGACAGCAACCAACCTGGCACTTTGGTTCCCGTGGTTAGGTCTGAGGGTGGCTGCTGGTTCAGCTATATTTATGTCTGTTCCCAATTGCTCTGTGGTGGTGCTGACATCAGGGCAATCCTTCTCATCATCATCTTTCAGGGGAGATTTAAGTTTGCCCCTTGAATGTCCAAGGTCCACTGATAATGGGTCCTCTTTCTTGTGGCTTACAGCCTGAGGAGTTCTTGGCTGCAAAATTTGTTCACTCTCCTGTCTCTGAGAACCTGGCTCTGTCAATCCAACAGAAGACTCTTTTGACAGGCTGCTTGTGTGATCAACATGTGTTTCTTTACACTCAGGTTCCCAAAGTATGGCATCTCCAAGAACTGGAGGCATGGGTGGAATGGAACTTGGGGGCCCTGGAACTCCAGCTAACCCTTGTGGGAGAGGTTCATGAAGCGCTTGTAGACTGTTCTCTGCCTCTGAAATCCCATCTCCGTGGTACCTCTTCTCCAAACCATTCTGTGTATCAAAGGCCTCACGTAGAGGACTCCCTGGCTTGTCATTCTGTTCCATTGCCTCAGCTGTGGGCTTGAGCTCCTTTTGATCCAGAGTTTGCAGAGGGGCTGAAGCATTTGGCCCTTGGGGCTGTTCTTCATCCTCCTCACTGCTACTTTCCTGTTCTGACTCTGGGGGGATCAGCAGAAGAAGTGTCTCCAACTGTCAGGAAAGGCAAGGGGTAGGACATTAGCACTGACAAAAAAGCATCAGACAAGGTGTTTCTTAGTTTGAGAGAAATTCTTGTCTTATCAATATCCAAATAAAAATATTATAACCTAGGAATAACAGATACTACTGTAACTGCTGCTAATGCCATTTCCAAACTTGTCCCAAAGAAGAGGTAAGAGAATATATTTTTTCCATCTTTTTAGAGGCTGGGGATTATGGTTGTGAACATTAGACTTATTTGATGCATTGGGTAGTTTTCCTGAACTTTCTTTTCCCCCCTCTTTTTTATTCTTTGATATAAAAGATTATTTTTCTAGTGGGGGGGAATGATATCAGGAAAAAAATGTGGATGCGGGAAAAAAAAGGATATAAATAAAAAATTGTTTAAAAGCAATAATTGACACCATTTGCAAAGCATGTTATATAGATTATCTTCTTTGAATTTCACAAAAACCTTGTGAGGCAGATAATCCCATTTTTGGAAATGAGGAAACTGGGTATAAGGAAATTTGTGAGAAGGCCTTAAAGTCTCCAAGTTGAGCATTCTATCCACAATCCTACAAAGGCTTCTCAGATGAAATGTCTTTAACAATTTCACATCTCTTTGGTCCTTAGGAGATCCAAAAGCAACAAAGACCCCCATTTCTGTACATACCTTGATTGTATTCATGACAATGCCCAAAATGGTTCTGCCATCATAGGACTCTTCCAACTCAAATTCTCCCCTTAGAGACTGGAACACTCGGTTCATGATCTTCTTTACCTGGGGATGGATATGGGAAGAAGTTGAAACAAGATAATAAGTGTTGGCAAAAGCAAGCTGGGTAGAAAAATCATACTATGTTTTATTTTAAGATATTTTTCATCCTAGATCTAAAACATGAAGGTTGTCATCTTAATTAGGACATTGTGAGCAGTGAGCATCACCTTGCTCTCTTAGGGTCCCTGGATCTCTACACTCCTGACAACAGACCTATCAAAGCTGTGTACCCATAGACAGAAATCCATTTTCATTAGATAACAGCACCTTCCTATTTCTACCAATCTGCTGAGGTTGCTTCTGGTCCCCCAAATTGGTACCCAACACACTTTTCTAGGAGCCAGAGTTAAGTACAGAGAACAGAGTCCTTCCTGCAACAAGTACCTTCCATATCCACAATCCAAGAAGGAAAAGGATTGGAGTTTTTAAAAAGTTGCCAACTGGACATACTCAGCCTGAGCTGTTCGAGATTCTCAATATTCAATATTTCAAGAAAGCAGAAGACTCAAGAGAACACAAGCTCAGTTCAGCTATTTCCTCCAGAGCTGGGCCCTAACATAAAGCTGAAACTCAGGAAGCAGGCTGGAAGAATGAATGAACAAAAGGCTGCCTCTTTCTGGCTAATGTCATGCCAGAGAGATTTGTAGATGTGAATACTTGAGGAAACAGAACTGCATAGAAAGATGCAAAGGTGCAATAAGTTACAGGGAGGTGGATTATGCTTCTGCAAAAAGAATGAAAATTTTCTTGAAGTTATTTATTCAACAGCAACAAGGACTGCCCCCAGAACACAAATTTATTATTTCCAGTAAGTTGCTAGGTGGGCAGTTGGGCTCCAATGACCTCTACAGGTACGATTACTCTAGAAGTCTAGGACTCTCTAGCAGAATTGGACAGATGTGCTGCCAATTCTTGTGAGCAATTTATTGAGATGAAAATTTATCATTTAGCAAAAACTCCATTTAGTAAAAAAGGAACACATACCAAGCTTGAATAGTGTTTGCCTTAAGTCAAATGGGATCCCAACTTTTCCCTGAGTGGGGATCTGATGTTGTAACAAGTAGGAACAAGATGCAGAGGATTGTATAGGTACCATGTGGGATACCCTCGACATCCTTCAGAGTTCTTTTCATTACTAGGTACTACCTGGAGAATCTTTTTTTGTTTCTCTTTTGTATATTTTATTTCTTTTTAAAATTTTTTTATCATTTAAGGCAATGGGTTTTAGGTGACTTGCCCAAGATCACACAGCTAGCCAATTATTAAGTGTCTGAGGCTGGGTTTGAACTTAAGTCCTCCTGACTCCAGCGCCAGTGCTCTATCCCTGTGCCACCTAGCTGCCCCTTTACCTGGAGTATTCCAACATTATTCCTCATTTCCTGACTCAGCACTCACAATTATTTAAGGCTGAAAAGCACAATAATAGCTCATTTATTTGTGGCGAGGGAATGCAGTAATTGTCTATGAAATTGAAGTTACTCCTAGAAGTACCAATACCTAGAAGACTTGTACCTCTTTTTTTTTTTTTAAGTTTTTGCAAAGCAATGGGGTTAAGTGGCTTGCCCAAGGCCACACAGCTAGGTAATTGTTAAGTGTCTGAGGCCAGATTTGAACTCAGGTCATCCTGAATTTGGGGCTGGTGCTCTATCCACTGTGCCACCTAGCTGTCCCTGTACCTCTTTTTGTTAAAAATCCTACTAAAAAGTATTATAACATTTTTTTTTGACTTTTCTAAACAATATAATAGAAATAATTGAATTTCTTCTAAGTCTCCACACTGGATGTTCCCAGCTAAGGTGCTTTGCTAATTGTGTCTGCTTTCTCTATTTTCTCCACTCATCTATTTCTCTGTGCTTATGTAGAGTGTCACTGATTCCTTCGCCCCACTCCTACACCCCTGGGCCACTCTCTCTCTAATAGGCTTGCTTTTGTGGCTTGCCTAGTAAGCTCCTCGAGGGCAGAGATTGTTGTGTTCTTATGTGTATTTCTGGCCCTAAGTACAGGGCTCAGAGTACATCACAGACTCAAAATAAATGCTTACTGTCTTGTGTGCCAGATAACCAATTTTCCTAGAATTGTTAGGACTTGGGTATAAAGGCTTTATCGTAGCTAGTTTCTCAAAGATGTTTTATAGTAATTTTTGAAATATGCTCATATGATAAAAAAAACCCATAGAAAGATCCCAACATCTGTGATCATCATTTGATGCCTGATCCTCCACTCTGAGATGCCAGCTTACCTTCTCTGCAGTGTCTGGTGCTTCTGATCCAAGTTCAATTTCTTGTGTTTTCTGTTTCTCTAGTTCCTGAATTCGCTGCTCATAGGAGACTGTAAGGGTATCAATTTTGGACTGGAGGGCTACACACTGCAAAAAGAACAGGTTATGAAAACCAGTCTTTGAGTTTGGACAAAACATGTATGTAATGGGGGCCAGAAGAAGAATGCTTCTTCTTGGGCTTTTATACTTATCATTCCATTGAAACTGCTCTCTCTAAACTTAGCAATGATAGCCACATTCAACAACTTTTTCTCAATCCTCATTCTCCTTGACTCTCTGCAGCCTTTGATACTGTTGCTCATTCTCTCCTCCTTGATCCTGTCTTTCTAGGTTTTTTGCGACACCACTCTCTCCTGTTTCTCCTACTTATCTGTGTGCTCACTCCTTCTTAGTCATCTTTGTAGGATCCTCTTCCAGATCATGCCCAGTAATTCTAGGTATCTCTTAGGGGTTCTGTCTTGGGCCCTCTTTTCTTTTCCTCTATACTACTTTCTTTGTTGATCTCACTTGCTTCCATGAATTTAATTACTATCTCTATGCTGATGAAGTATCAAATCTATTCACCCTGCCCCATCTCTTTTCACACATCTTGAACTGTATGTCTAGTGGATATCTTAAACATGTCCAAAACTGAACTCATTATCTTTCCCACCAAACCCTTCCTGATCCTACCTTGCTGATCAACAGAGGGCAAACCATCCTTCTAGTCCCTTGGACTCACAACCTAGGAAACATCTCCTCCTCTATCCTATATCCAAGCTGTTGCCAATTTCAATTTTGCAACATCTTTTGAATGAACTTCTGACACTATCATCATTTGAGAGCCTCATATCAATAGCCTGATGTTGGGTCTGCCTGCCATGGGTCTCTCCCCATTCCAGTTCATCCTTCAGTCATAAAAATGATTTTCCTAAAATTTAAATCAGACCACATCACCCTCTCTACTCAATAAACTTGAGTAGCTTTCTATCACCTCCAGGATCAAGTACATAATTCTGTTTGGTGTTTAAAGTCATAATGCAGCCACCTCCTTCTTTTCCATTCTTCTTAAACTTTATTTCCTGATAGGCTCTTTTAATTCACTGGCCTCCCAGTGTTCCACAAACAAGACTTACCATCTCTTGCCTAGACTAGGCATTCTCTCAGGCTGTCCCCCATGCCTGGATTCTATCTGCCTATTGCCTTCCCTGGCTTACTTTAAGTCCCAGCTAAAATCTCATCTTCTACAGGAAGTTGTTCCCAGTACCTTCCTATACACATGGTGTAGTGGCTAGTGTTAAATTTGGAGGCAGAAAGAGACTCTGGATTCAAATCCTATGCATTTTTTTGCCTCCAAATCTGACACTATGCCATGCGACTTTGGTTGATGGAAGGGGTATACCCTTCTTTTTTGTCAAGTTCTTTGGACTTAATCTGATGGGAATGTCACCATGTTTGTTCAGGTATAGGGGACTTCAGCTAAGCATAATTAGGCATGAATGTGAAACCATACTAGTTTGAAAAAGAAACTAAACCTGCAAGTTTATGATGAGTTGAGTTCAGATGATCTAAGTTTCATTAACAAAACAAAACACTTAAGGTATTTTAAAAAATCACTAGGAAATCAATTACCTTTTTTGGGGGGGAAATCAGCTAGTTAAAATTAAATTTTAGGTAATTCCTGGTGACCACTTTTGGAGGTTTTAAATGATTAATGAAGCTTTACTAAGCTAACAGCCTTCACAGAGGAATTTCAGTCCCTTAGGCAATGGAGAAAACCAGTTCCTCTCTCTTTAGAGGCATCTTGATCTACAATAACCAATACCATTCACCTCAGAACTAAGCACTGGGAAAAAACAGTCCTAGAATTTAGAGGATCAAATTCCTAGTCCATTTTTTAGTTACTAAATATATTTTGAGTAAGTCACTTGCTTTTCTGAGCCCTAATTTCCCCATCTTTACAATGAAGGGGTGATCTCGAAGGCTTCTCCTATCTCTAACATTCTCCTTAGTATCCTGTGTTCTCTCTAACTGGACAGGCAGCAATGGCTTAAAGGATCTGCTATTCTGATTAGTACTTACCTTCTTTTGCATTTGTTCTGCCAGTTCTTGGTATTCAAAAAGCTTATTCTCCTCTACACCTTGAGACTGCTCCAGTGCAGAGAGCTGAAACAAGATACACCATAATATGGTGAAGACATGCACACCAAGAACGTATCACTGCTCTCCTGGGAGTCCAAGACAATGCGTTCTCAATCTGAGTCTTCTCAGTCCTCTGGGATCTACCTCATATACCCCAAAACCTAGGATAACCTTTACTATTTGGTTTCCTCATTTTGGGTAAAGTTAATAAGAGGAAGCCATAAGACAAACAGAAATGCCAATGTCAGGTGTCAGTAGCAACCTATTCTACCAATAATATCAGCTCATTCTTCTATAACTTCAGGGTGCTGCATGAGGAAGAGAGATCAATGGACATGTCCCAAGGACACAGAATTAGAGGTGTCAAGGGTTACATGTAGAAACAATCTTCTCCATTGTACTTTACTGCTTTTATAATTTAGCCACATTAAATAGACAAAAAGAGTTTAGGTGACAGACCTCAGACATAATAGCAAATATTTCCCAAAGCACTGTCATTATAAGCATCACAATACTGATGTTTACTGTTACCATCACCAGTAACTCTAGAAAAGACAGACTTCAAGTTAGTTGGTGTGCTGAGTCAGTTTTGAGGCTAATGAATTTATTTATTAAAATTTTTCCCCCAAGGCAGTGGGGTTAAGTGACTTGCCCAAGGTCACACAGTTAGGTAATTATTTAATGTCTAAAGACAGATTTGAACTCAGGTACTCTTGACTCCAAGGCTGGTGCTCTATCCACTGCACCACCTAACTGCCCTGAGGCTAATGAATTTAAAAAACACAATTGCTTCTTCCCTCTCTGCTACTGAATATTTACAAGATCCAAATAATCCAAAGAGGCTGATTGTCCAGTCTTGTTGCTTCAGCATGGTTCACCTTTTCTTCGAGGTGAGTGAGTTTCTCCTGAGTGGCAATTTTCTGCTCACACACTTCTTGGTACTGTTGCAAATGTTCATGCTTGGCAGAAGCCAACAAGCGTTCACACTTCGATTCCCACTGGGATTTCAGTTCAGCTTGCATCAGAGACACCTGCCCAGAGAACTTATGTAAGATCCTAAAACTTAAGAATTCTTAAGATATCGGGGGTGGGGGGTGGTGAAGGATTTTCTAAGCCCAAATAGTTTCTCCTTCTGTAGGATAATAAACCAATAGCTTTTAAATGTTTTATGGGATGCCTTGTTAGCAGAGCTGAGTTAGCAAACTCGAGGTACCTAGAAGGGTCTGTCAGGGAGATAAGACTCACAAGGACATATACCTTTTGGGGATAATGACAAGTTAATTTGTAATTTTAAAGTAATTCAGAAGGAAAGCTGACTCATGGATGGAGGCTGAGCAATTACAAAAAAAGGGGTAGAAATGCAGAATGTAGTCAATTACAAAATAGAACCAATTACAAAATGATAAGAATAATTTTAATTTCCTCAGCAGTCAAGACTCTGAGCATCTATTACTAAGAAAGGAGGGCACAATTGGATAGCATCAAATAGTTTTTTTTCCCTAGGCTCAGAACTTGCCCTAGTGCTTCTTCCCTTTTCTAATGCTATTTTGGACCTCTCTGGCTGCTTGAGGATCTGAATGTCATTTGCCTATCCCATTTATAGTGCCTGACTGATCTTGTTTATATCTTCCAGATATAAACTGCTGCCTGGTGTATTCATCAAACTGGTTAGGTTTCTGCTCCTGGCCAAATCTGTGCTTTGGCCACTTCCCTTGGTGACTTCCTGCCAAATCTTTTCTCATCACACATAAAAAGCCTTTGCTCTTCATTCTTTTCAAGCACTGAAACATCCCTGGAAAGATATCATTTTACTTGCTATCCCATTCCTTTATGCACCCTTACTGAGGTCTCTAGAGAATACTCATAAAAGTCTAAAATGGAATCTGGGAAATTCATTCTTTTTTTTTTTTAAGGTTTTTTTCAAGGCAATGCCGGAGGCCACACAGCTAGGTAATTATTAAGTGTCTGAGGCTGGATTTGAACTCAGGTACTCCTGACTCCAGGACCAGTGCTCTATCCACTGAGCCACCTAGCTGCCCTGAAACTCATTCTTGTATTTTGTTTTTACTCCTTTTTTTTTTTCACTTCTTTATGTAGGTTCACAGTTCTGTTTTCCTACTCCCACTTCTCCTCTGTACCTGTTCAGCAGTTGTTTGATCTGTAGACAATTGGGCCTGTTTCAAGAGTTGCTGAAGTTTTTCTAATTCTTCCTGGTGTGATTTGCGAATTTTATCAATCTCTTCTTCAGCCTGGCTTCGCTCTTGAGCAGACTTCTTTTTCCTCTCTGAGAGGGTCTTTGGAAGGAAGAAATTAATGTTAATTTCCATAGTCTAGTAGAAGTTAAGTAAGGGTGACTATATCCCCAGGAACTTGCTTGGTTCCTAGAAACTGAAAATATTTTCTTATATTTTAAGGCCAGAGATCTTTGTCTATAGGGGAGGCAGTCTTTCCTGAAATGAATTTCCAAATCAAGAAGAAAACAATTGGTCACTAAGAGACCAATGAGACATGCCCCAAAACCTGAAAGCTAGAATTGACTGATTTTGCCGACTGGTCTAATCCTAAGAATATTGGTGAGGAACTTAAATAACCAAACTTACCTTTTCCAGAGATTCTTTCTCAGCCTGAAGATCAGTCAACTCCTCCTTTAGAGCTGCCAACTTCAGTTCCAATTGCTTGCGATTTTGTTTTTCAATTTTAAATGTGGACTGAGTTTGCTCTGATGTTTCTTGGAGTTCTGGGAAATAGAAGCAGATAGTTAATCCAAGCATGGATTAATGAAACTTTAATGGCTGAACTGGGCTGCCTGGGTGACTCTAATATCTTCAAGGTGGGAATCCTTTACCATACCATTTCATTTGTATGGGACAATTCTTCCCTCTTTTGATCATTTTGTCTTCTCTCTAGAAGTTTACAGAGGTTGCTGTGCAAAGACATACTCACAAACTTGCTAACAAGGCTTGCAAGATGCTGAGGCATCCTATAAAACAATTTAACAACTATTGGCTTATTATCCTATACAGGGAATCTCCCTTCCTGATCATAAGAATTCTTATAAATTTTAGGATCTTATATAAGTTCTCTGGGCAGGTGTCTCTGGTGCAGGCTGAACTGAAATCCCAAGCTGATGGGCAAGTCACTAGTCCATATCTGACCTGGAACACGTATGAAAGTAAAGAAAATATCCCCAACTTCAAGAGATGGTAATTTTACTCTGAAACATACAATTTCTTTTCACTAACTAATCCACAGAATACAGAAGATCTTTAGTTTGAATGCTTGATCAGATGAAATAAGTCCTTAAGAGCTCCTTAATGTCTCTGGTACTGGAGACATTTTTATTTACTGGTTTTTCATAACAGCTGCCCTCACTCCCTTCAAATTAGTTGTGCAGCATATATTTATTTAAAATAAATTAAATTTAAACAACTTTTTTATTTAAGAATTGCATAGCATTCTTTTGAGATGACAGGGAATTCCATAGGAAATTACAAAGGCAGGGCTGGGAATCACTAGTTTGAATCCCAGTCCAACATAACAAAAAAAAAATATAATAATAAATGTAAAGATATTTAATAAATGTTTATAAAAGTGAATGTATAATAATACTTTGCTTCACATGGCAAATTTATATCTGCTGACATACATTCCACAACTCTCATACTAGTGAGAGAATAACTGTATTTCTTAATATATACCCAATTTATAATTGCAAAATATGTGGGCGAAGGATTTTATTGTTCACCAAGGTGTAGAGAGTTTTGCTATCCCATTCCTTTAGTCACACTTTCTCAGGTCTCCAGAGAATACTGATAAAAGTCTAAATTAGAATCTAGGAAACTCATTCTTCCATTTTGTTTTCACTTCTTTATGTAGGTGCTCAAATAATTTCTATTTTTTAGGAGGGGAAGGAGAGAAAAAGAAAAGAACAGCCAAACTGTAGTGTGACTGTATCTAATGTAAGTGTTAGATTATGAAGGCAACAACTAGCCAGAGAACCATGAAGGCAGTCAGGAAAATAAATCCATACTACACTGCAGTTCTTTTTTTGGGGGGAGGGACAAGGCAATGGAGTGAAGTGATTTGCCTGAGGTCACACAGCTAGGTTATTATTAAATGTCTGAGGCTGAATTTGAACTCAGGTCCTCCTAATTCCAGGGCCACTACTCTATCCACTGTGCTACCTAGCTGCCCCTACACTGCAGTTCTAACTGTACTGATGATGAGAGAGGGAACTGTGGAAACTTTAATTCATTTGCATCCTCATATGGATACTACTTTTGGAGTAATGAATATGCTGTATTTGTTAAAAAAAAAAAAATTACTGACCAAAAAAGTATTTTTCTAAAAAAATATTTGTTAGTACTGGCAATTAAGTTGTACTAATTCATTCAATTGTATATTTTTAAAATGTTGGATTAGATGATCCCAAATCCAGCCCTTCATCCCACCCCCACTTCCACCCACTTTTTTCTCCAACCAAGAACAGACCTGTAACCTGTGCCTGTAATTTGCTGATCTGGGCCTCCCGAAGCCCTGCTTCCTTCAGGCCTTCCGTCAGCTGCATCTGCAGGTCTGTCTCCCTCTTCTGCTGAGCTGTCAGTTTCAGCTGCAGACTGGAGACCTGGGCAGTCACCGATGCCAACTCTTCTGTTACCTTAGCCTAGTTAACCAAGCAGAGGAATTAGGAGTAAATTTAAACCACAAGTTACATAACTAAACTTTAGGTTAGTCCTAAAGCTATCCTCTACCCTCATACAGAAATTGTACAATGAATAGGCAATAGCTCTTCACTAATACTTAGGTCAGGAACTCAAGGATGACAGGGATTTGGCATCTTTTACTTAAGCTGACTTAATTGAATGGGAGGAATATTAGCACATATGAAAGGTAGTTTAGAGTTCTGCAGAAGAAGGTTATTATATAGAAAGATGTCTATACTATCTAGAAACACTGGTATACTTACTTCTGAGCTACCTGGCTGTGTTTTTTTTTTAAGGTTTTTGCAAGGCAAATGGGGTTGAGTGGCTGGCCCAAGGCCATAAAGCTAGGTAATTAAGTGCTGAAGCTGGATTTGAACTCAGATACTCCTGACTCCAGGGCCTGTACTCTATCCACTGCGCCACCTAGCTGCCCCCTCATTGTGTTTTAAATCAGATTCCAAACTTGTTAAAAGTGGCTGATCATTTCCTTGTAGATATTAAATGAGATGAATTTACTGGGTGAAGAAAGCTTAATGCATATATGTAATAGGAAAGAGGAAAAAGATAAAGTGGAACTTTTTTTGAAAGATTAGAGACATAATAAATTTTGCATTAAGCAAAGGGAAGATTTTGAAATCTGTGTGATTCTAATTCAAAAAATAAATCTTTTTTTTATTTTCCATGAACTACAAAACAATAAAATTTAAGAGGCAGGAGACTTTTAAAAATTAGCAGTACTAATGGATCTCAGTGATTTCCAAAGGCACTTCATTCAAAAACATATCAATCAATGAACCAATGGCTAATTGTATACTAGTACTTCACTAAGTACTGGGGATACAAAGAAAAAAAATAGTCCATGCTCAAAAAACTTTAATTTTTTAGGGGGGCAAGAAGAAAAGAACAGCCAAACTATAAAGTGTGACTGTATCTAATGTAAGTATTAGATTATGAAGGCCACAACTAGTCATGGAGAACCATGAGGCAGTCACTATACAAATTCAGAGTCATGGCAGTCATGGAAGAGCACCATAAGTAAAACTTGAGGTATATTCACAAAATTTGCTTCCTGGAGTTGGTTCAATCCACTTACGACAAATTTTCTACAACTAACCAAGAATGCTGGGGGGGTTTGAATCAAGAACATAAAAAAATAACTTCCATGTTTGTATCAAAACAGGCCCTCTCAGGTTAGCATCTAAGAGAATCAGATTTAAGACTACTTAAAAACTGCTCAATAAGACATATAATGCAGTTAAAATTTTTTCTCAGGCAGCCTATGCCATCATACTACATTTATTAGATTAAATTCTTTGATACTGCTCTGAAAGAAATAGTCTTCTGCTACAATTATCCTCAAGGTTATGCTTCACTTCAACCCATCTTGGAGATACCCAGCTGTATTTTGGTTTGGGTATTACATGACTAAAGTATTTCTGGAGCACTGCAGAGCTTTGACTTCAACAGTACTAGGTCCCGAGAAAATCAGAAATATCCATTTTCTAAAATATTTTGAACATGTGATATGTACAGTGCATGAGACTGTGCAGTCCAATGGCTGGTATTCCAAAGACTATGGTTTAGCCAAGTATAGTATCTATTCCATCAAGATAACTACTAAAGTATAACATCAAAGACAGTTTTTTTTTTTAAGTTTTGCAAGGCAAATGGGGTTAAGTGGCTTGCCCAAGGCCACACAACTAGGTAATTATTAAATGTCTGAGGCTGGATTTGAACTCAGGTACTCCTGACTCCAGGGCTAGTGCTCTATCCACTGCGCTTCAAAGATAATTCTAAGAGAATTCTGATGGAAAATACCATCCATATCCAGGGAAGGAACTACAGAGTTTAAATTACAGCAAAACTCATTATATTCTATTTTTAAAAGTAGTCTTATGCATTATTTATTTTTCTAATTTTTTCCATTTTGATTTTTCTTCTTTCACAACATTATTAATATGAATTTGTTTAATATGCTTATACACGTATACTTATATCAGATTGTTTTCTGTCAGAGGGGGGAGGGAAGGGAGAAAAAACTCAAAACCTTGTAAACAATGATTGCTGAAAAGCACCATTGCATGTAGCTGGAAAAAAAAAAAAAAAAAAAAAAAAGAAAGCTGCTAAGCCAACAGCTGCATTTACTGGAGAAAAGAAACCATAAACATACAATCGTAGCTCAATGATAATTGAATATGCAATCAACATTTTTTTTTCAAGTTCTTAATTCTCAGTTACCTTGGATTATTCTACAATGGGAATCTCAGATATGAATGTATGGCTTGTTAATTTTTCAAAATATTCAATTCCCAATGATGCTTACTGCTACAAATGTCTTCTTATAGTTTCCAGGAATGAATAATACTAATAAATACAGGAGAATAGAGAGTATTGTGAGGGCTATAAATAGTATCACATAATAGGGATTTTGTTAAGGCCCATTTAAGACTGCTGGACTACCATAAAATATTACAGGCAAGGAAGGAGATCTGGTCTCTAGAGAGCTGATTCTTGTTGTGAAAGGAAAAGCAATAATATCTGAAGATAATGCTTAAGGCTTCCAAAAGCCCTGGCACTATACAAAGATAGTCAAACAGATAGAAGTCCATGCCTACAGGAATTCTGCTGTATTTAATGCTTTATGGTATAATTTGAGAGCAATTGCCCAATTCTCCTTTTCATTCTTAATTTTTCCATCTATACTTTCCCTTGAGGTTCTAGGTCTTTAGCTTCTTCAAATGAATTTATTGTAATTTTGCTTTGCTTTTCTCTCTAAAGCAGGCCTTTGGGCATTTCATTAGTAAAATACTACATCTATAAATTTATAAATTTATCATTTTTAAAAATTTTGATGTGGTAACTACAGAATTCTGAAATGCGACTTAAATTACTGATTCTCAGATATTTTATGCATTTTGTAGTTATTCTGAATGGCATTTTACTTTCCATGATTTTCTTCCAGATTTTGTGACTACTATTGTAGAAATACTGACGATTCTGTGGATTTATTTTACATACTACTAATTTATTGAAGCTAGTTACTATCTCTGTAGCTTCCAAAGAAAATTGTGTTATCAGTAATGAGATGGTTTTTGTCTACTCTTTGCCTTTGTTTAATGCCTTTAATTTCTTTTACTTGTCTTACCATGAGTGCTAACACTTCTAGAACTATGCCAAAAAATAGTGGAGAGAACTGAAGCAAAATGAAGTGAAAACTAGGAGCGCATTATACATAGCAACAGAAATTTTGTAATTTAAGATATAGCTACATCAATCCACTAGTCCAGTATGTTCTAAAGGACTCATCATGAAATCACATCTAGAGAGAGAAATGATGCATCTGAGTACAAACTGAAGTAAAATTTTCTCACTTTTTTGTCTTTTTTAAAAAAATTTGTCTAATAAATGTTTTACATGATTTCACACATATAATTGATATCATATAGTTTGTCTTTTTAGTGGGTTAGGGAGGGCAGTGGGAGGGAAAGAATTTGGAAAATTTAAAAAATACTAATAAATAAATAACAAATTTTTAAAGATCATGGGGAAGAGGACAGTTTTGCTTTATTCCTGGGTTGATTGGAAAAACTTCTAGTGTTTTTCCATTTTAAATAATGCTAGCTTTTAGTTTTAGGCATATAATTTTTATTACATTAAAAATGATCTTTCTCTTTGTATGCTTTTAAATTTTCGTACATTATATAAAGCCTGTGTTCTGAAATATATATATGCTTTAATATGATTATGCTGTACTCCTAACAAATCTGTGATAGTGAAAATTTTTTTATTATTCTTTTTTGAGATTTTATTCCAGATTTTTGAATCAGTATTTATTAGTGATTGTAATTCTCCTTCTTTGCTTTATCCTTCCTTGGTTTCAGGATTAGTATTATTTACAGCTCATAAAAGATGTTCATTAGAGTATTTTATTTCTAGATTTTTGAGAATGACTTGTGTAGTACAGGTATATTCTTTAAATGTTTGATAGACTTCAACTGGAAATTCATATATATATATATATATATATATATATATATATATACACACTAGAAACCAAGACACAATCAACTGTAAAATTTAGTAGTAACAATGCTGTTTTAGGTTTCCTTATACAAAAATGAGGCAGGTAAGACGGAAGCCAAGAAGAGAGAAGTAGCATTTATCTGTTGGACTGTTTGCATGTTGGATGTTATGCTACAGTAACAGGCAAACTGTTGTATCTGATTTGGGCTTTCTTTTTTTTTAAAGTAATTTATTTAAGGCAATGGGGTCAAGGACTTGCCCAAGATCACACAACTAGGTCATTATTAAGTGTCTGAGGTCACATTTGAACTCAGGTCCTTGCGACTCCAGGGCTGGTGCTCTATCCACAGTGCCACCTAGCTACCCTTGATTTGTGCCTTTTAATCTAGGCCTCAAGAAAAGAATTATTAACAATGAAATAGGGGGCGGCTAGGTGGAGCAGTGGATAAAGCATCAGCCCTGGTCTCAGAAGTACCTGGGTTCAAATCGGGTCTCAGACACTTAATAATGACCTAGTTGTGTGGCCTTGGGCAAGACACTTAACCCCATTTGCCTTGGGAAAAAACATAAAAGAGAAATATAAACAATGAAATAAATTCCCATCTAAGATATTTCAGAGTCAATCCTAAAGCAAAAACCTGGATTCTAACTAATCAATGGGCTATAAAAAAAGACTGTGTGTGTGTGTGTGTGTGTGTGTGTGTGTGTGTGTGTGTGTGTGTGTGTGTGTGTATTCAGGTGAATGCTTTCTTTTGGGCAACAAAAAAGGGAGTTAGGCTAATTATAGAACTAATAGTACTAACCTAGGGTTAGTTTCAGTTTCTGTGTTTTTGCTCTTGGGATAGTAAAATATATGGTAAAGCAACAAAAACAATGAACTCTCTGCTTGACTAATACGTTTATTAATGCTTTGTGTGTACTGTATCAGCATAGAAAAGACTAGGAGACAGAATACTTGGATCCTAGTCTGGCTCTGCTGTTGAAGGATTAGAAATGAAACTGGATATAAATCACTTAATATCTCTGGGCCTGTTTCCTGATCCATAAAATGGGGATAAATACTCTTTGCCCTACTTATCTCACAGGGTTTAAGTGACACTGATATGGAAGTACTATGAAAAATCACACAATTCTACACACATATAAAGTATTATTATTGTTTTAAAAATAGAACTGAAATGATTTATTTATAATTCATGCTATTTTTTTAGTCCATAATTCAAATTTATGGGAGACAAATGATCATCGACAGAACAATAATACCTAATTTACATAGAATCACTGAGATGAGATCAACTAATTTTCCAGATGGTAAAGATTCAAAACTTCCTACCCACCCCCAAATTTGAATCAAATGTACAGAAGTCTTCCTAAAGTGGAGTATACATTTCACTTTCCAATTAAGCAGAGTACATAGAACATAATTACAAACTTTTCTTCATGATTAATTCTGTCATGAGGGAAGATGCAGTAAGGGAATTGGTAGCATAAAGAAAATCATGATTGAGAAGATGGTATTATCCCTAGCATAAGGGAACTGACTGATTTGCCTTAATGAGTCTGAAACTGGGAATCAAAACTTGATACTGAATCTACCCAAGGTTTGAATACATGCTTCAGGTGCAAACTAGCAGAAAGCCTTGCAGAAAGAAGTTGGTCAAACACCCAGAAGGATAGAGAGGAATAATGCTTAGAAGATGATACACAGTTCAGTATCTTGCTCCCTTCAAAGAAGAAGCTGAGTTGCCATGCACAAAAGCCCTGGCCTCCTGCTGACCCCCATATGGGTAAAATACTCTATGTTTCAGCTGGACAAGAAAGTCAGAGAGCACAAGCAAAAGCAACAGAAAGAAAGAAAACACCCACACCATGTCCTGGTGGCCCCCTTGGCCCCATCCCTTAACAAATCCTGCTGTTGATATCAGGTACTGGAAGAGCAAGAGGCAACAGGAAAAACTAAATGTTTTGAAAAAAAAAGCAGCCAAAGCATCCTAGTCAGACCAAGCAGGACAAATGTCAGAGAGAAGGTGGGGGGCAGGGCTGGGGCTGGTCTGGAAGAGGAAGGATGTGGCCTAACTCCCCTCCAAGGTCCCTGGCAATTCCAAGAAGTTATGCCTATAAAGAAATATGCAAAACAATCCTGTCAGAATGAGTCCTTAGAACTTTTTCTGGTTAGAGTTAGAGCATTGTGTCTCAGGCAGAAGTAATTTCAAGGAAGAAAATTAGAGGAAACAGGGAGAGCATGAGAGATTGAGAAGGGGGGTGGGTGGGAATGAAGAGGAAATAGTCCAAGTCAGCAGAGTTTAAATGTGACTGGCAGGGATGAAGTGAGAGGTGGGTGGCTAGTCTCTCATCATGCAAAGCCATGGTCAGCAGCCTCTTTAGCCCCAGCTGGTATAAGTGGGATCAAATGGTGTTCTGTGAGGCTTGGCAAACCTGAACCAAAGAGCAAGGAGAGAAAATGTGGAAGGAAAAGAAAGGGGGCTCTAGAGAAAGGAGGAAAAGAGAAGAGAGAAATAGTAATACCACATAAGAGTTATGTGTGAGGGACCACCTATTATAAGTTTCTTTCCCTAGGAAGAGGCTGGGAAGTGAGAAAGGGGATCTGTCACATTTGATGAGAAGATGGGCCAGAACTTACTAGATTCCTCCTTATATAAATGCATTCAGAGAAGCACTTATGTTAATGGTAATAATTCAAGAATATCAGGAGAACCTTATGTAAGAATCTTCAATTGTGAAAAAGTCTAAGCCACTAAATTGCACAAGATTTAATCATGTGTATATCTATGCAGTTATACATTGTCCTCTGAATTTCGTATCAAAATGACATGATCACAGATCATTTCTCCTCTACCATAAAGTAACCTTTCCAAACCTAACAAGTGAAAAGATCAATATTTCTCAGCCAAAGCTCTGCAGCCCAAACCAACAGTCTCCAATCTCACTGTTAATGATAGGGATGGAAATAAGCCTAGACTTTAACCAGCTAGTTCCAACCAACACTCTAATCTCAGAAATTGCAATCAGTAATGGTATTTCTTGACCCTGAAATTACAGCACTCAAGAGTCTGAAATCAGAATTTCATTTTAATCCTTACAAAGCAGAGGCAGTGTGGTGAACTAGCATCAGACTAGACATTCTCACATTTGCCCTAGTCCAATTTGATCGAATCATTTAGCTCTTCTAGTCTCACTGGTAAAATTGGAAAACCAAGGCCTGTCCTTCGTCTTCTCACAGAGTGGTGCTGAGGTAACAGATATGAAAGCTTAAAGCACCACACAAAAGCTATGGAGTAGAACTGAAATGAAAAGCCTTCAGAAACTCCTATAAAGATGTCTACTTATTATTACTGGTATTTTGTTTTTGAGTATATATATATATATATATGAATAACTGTTCTACTAATTTAAGCCTTCTTAAGTCAGTGTGTAAAAGGATATATATTCAATACTTAGTGGATTCAAAACATGTTAGTATGTGAAAATGTGGGTAATGTGCCCATGAATTATTCTGAAACAGGAACTGGGATCATGTTCACGCTACCTGAAAAGTTTGGGTTCTCTTTTTAAAGGTCTGAGCTGTATCCTGCCCCTTGAGCTGCTGTTCCCAGTGCTATTAATTTTACCTTCTCCTGCTCAGCATGCAATACTCTTGCCTGCGTATTTTCAGTGGCTATTTGAAGGGTGCTATTCCTCTTCTCCATCAGCAGGTTACTCTGCTCCACATACCTATGAAATATAGGATTAGGTCCAGCAAACTACATGCACACAAAAGTCAAGCAGAGGGTCAGAGTGATCCTAAACAAAAATGGCCAGGAGGTATAAATTTCTGAAACCCCCATGGTACAGACAGTTCTCTCAGTGCCATAAACAAGCCTGTTGATCTGAGCATTAAATAAAAGGTGATCATTTTTAGAGCTAGTTCTCTGTGCTATTACCTCTGATTGCGTTCAATCAGATCAGTAATCTTGTCATTTTGTTCTTCTATCCGATTTTTCTTCTCGAGGACCTCCTGCTTCAATTTTTCATTTTCCTAAGTTTGAAATAGGGAAATATACAATTTAACTCTTTCACAAATGAACAACAGCTTTAAGAGAATCAACATATTTCAATCAGCAAAAGCTGGTCTTAATTTAGCCCATATTATATGCAAGAAGCAACCAGTATTCAAAGTTAAGTTATTTAGAAGCCCCTGGAGAGAGAGGGTTTATAAATGAATTCAGTAAATCAGCCCTCAGACCCTTAGACAGACCACTTGATTTTTTTCAGGAAGATTAAGAAAGAGAGTCTAGGGGAGACAATCCTATATAATGCACAAAACAAAAATAAAAAAACAAAAAACCAGTGGGATGAAAACTAGTTTGTACAAAATGGAATTGGCAGATCAGGTGTACACAATCCCAGTCTTTAGTTAACAACAACTGCTGGTATATTTCTTAGTCTACAGCACAAACAGGGCTGAAGGTCTCTCTACTAGGGAGGCACATACTGGCTCTGTTTTTTTCACATTGAATTGTACACTACAGCTGTTTCTACCCTATGAGACTGTAGAGGGCAGGAATCATGTACTGTGTTCATCCTATTCACATTCCCCCCCCCCTTTTTGTTTTTTTTTTGCAAGGCAATGGGGTTAAATGACTTGCCCAAGGTCTCACACAGTGAGTTAATTATTAAATGTCTAAGGCCATATTTGAACTCAAGTCGTCCTGACTCCAGGGCCGGTGCTCTATCCACTGCACCACCTAGCTGCCCCTATCCCCCCACATTTACAGTTATAATTACTAATACTGTATTTCCATCCCATCTAAATTTGCCTTGTTTATTCTACCTTCTCTTTTTACCTTATCCCCCTCAAAAGTCTTGCTTCAGACAAATTGCCTTCCCCCAATTCATCTTCTCTTTTTCTTTTCTTTTTTCTTCCTTTTTTAGGTTTTTGCAAGGCAAATGGGGTTAAGTGACTTGCCCAAGGTCACACAGCTAGGTAATTATTAGTAATTAAGTGTCTGAGACCGGATTTGAACCCAGGTACTCCTGACTCCAAAGCCAGTGCTTTATCCACAATGCCACCTAGCCACCCCTTCTCTTCTATCAGCACTCTCCCTTCGATTATCCCCTTCCCCTCTTACTTCCCTGTAGGGTAAGAAAAATTTCTTTATCTGAGTATGTACATTATTTTCTGTTTGAATCAATATTGATGAAATTAAGGTTCAAGTTTTGCTACTGACCCCCTCACCCATCTTCCCCTTCACTGTAAAAGCTCTTTCACACCTCTTATTGAGATAATTTACCCCATTCTACTTCTCCCTTCACCTTTCTCTCACTGCATATTTTTTTGATATTATTCAATTCACACCTGTGCCCTCTACTATGTACACTCCTTCTAGCTACGCCCAAAAAACCCACAAATTTTTAGGAGTTACAAGTGTCATCTTCCCAAGTGAATCCCTTATGATTTCTCTTTTCTGTTTAACATAATTATGCTTTTCTTAAATCTTGTGTTTGAAGTAATACAGATATTTCTATCAGGAATGCTTGAAAGGCCTCAATTTCATCGAATGTCTATTTTCCCCGCAAAGGATTATATTCAGTTTTTCTGGGTAGGAGATTATTGGTTGTGACCCTAGCTCCTTTGCCTTCTGGAATATCATATTTCAAGTCTTCCAATCCTTTAATGCAAAACTACTAAACTTTGTGTTATCTTAACTATGCCTCCATGATAGCTGAATTTCTTCTTTCTTGCTGATTACTATACTTTTACTTTGACATGGAAGGCTGAAATTTGGCTATAATATTACTGAGAGTTTTCCTTTTGGGATCTCTATCAGGAGGTGATCAGTGGATTCTTTTCTATTTTACCCTCTGGTTCTAGGGTATCAGGGCAAATTTCCTTGATAATTTTTTGAAATATATTTAGGCTCTTTTTTTTTGTTCATGGCTTTGCACTATCACCTAATAACACTTAAATTATCTCTTCTTAACCTGTTTTCCAAGGCAGTTGTTTTTCCAATGAGATAGTGCACATTTTCTTCCCATTCTTTGATTTTGTTTGATTGCTTATTGATGCTTTATGCAGTCATTAACTTCTATTTAACCAATTCTAAGTTTTAAGAATTATTTTCTTCAGTGAGCTTTTATACTTCCTTTTCCATTTTTCTAATTTTACTTTTTAAATTCTTTTTCAGTGAATTTTTGTATCTCTTTTTCTCTTTGGCCAAATCTGCTTTTTTTAAGGAGTTCTTTGACTTTAAACACTAGGACTATTCTGTTTTTTTAAAAGGTACTAAAGTACTCAATACTTTTTTGAGCCTCATTTACCAAGCTGCTGACTATTTCTTAAATCACTTTCATTTTTTTGCCCCATTTTTCCTCTGCCTCTTATTTGATGTTGAAGATACTTTTTGAGTTCTTCCAGGGCCTGAAGCACATTTTTCTTTAAAGCTTTGCATATAGCTGCTTTTATCTTTCAGTCTTCTGAGTTTGTATTTTCATTTTCCGAATTACCACAGTAATTTTCTATGGTCAGATTCTTTTTTTGGTTGTTCATCTTTCCTGCCTTTTCCTTGATTTTTAACTTTATTTTAGAGTTGAACTTTGCTGCCAGGGTGGAGGTGGCATAAGATTCTGGGTTTTTTTATACTGCTATGTTCAAAGCTAGGTCTGGAGTTTGTAGGTTTCAGCTCTTCCAAGGTGTTATCATCTAAAGAGAGGTGTGTTCAATGTTCCCCTAGCCTCTGAGTGGCCAGAAACATTTTCTACCCTTGAATAGTGACCAAGCTCCTTGCTCCTGCCAATCCTCCTCCTCCTCACCCTGAACTGTGACCCAGAACCACATATGGGCAATAATACAGAATTTTGCACCTTGTGCCAGGCAAAAAAGGTCTCCTGTAATCTTTCTGATTAGACTTCTAACACCCTTCCTGTCTGATGGCTAAGAACTCCAGGAACCATTGCAGCCATCATAACTCCCACTATTCTGTTGCCCCCAAGGTCTTCTACTGGTTTCCTGAGGCTTGGCCTGCACTAGTGCAGCCTTCCCTGGACTGTGCTTCACTCTCGCCCCAGTGAGAGAGACCTTTCTCGACAACTTTCTAAGTTATCTTAGGCTAAAAAAATTATTTCATCCCAAATTTTTGTTGGTTGTGGTACACCAAATATGTTGAGGTATTATTTTAATATTTGGAGGAGAATTTGGGAGACTTTAAGAGAGTCCCTGCCTTTATTCAATCTGTTCTTAGCCCGTATCCTGTTTTGTATCCCTGACAGAAACTAGCACACAGGACAGTAGAGTACATGTCTGAAAAATCATCAATTCACCTCTAGTGAGCAGAGGGAAAGGCAATTTTTTATAGCTGCTATTGTGAGACCAAGTAAAATCATTCTGGACAAACTATTTCTTTAATTTTACTCAATCCAAGGAGGTTTACATTGACTTCTTTTTGTGGGTTGAAGGCATGCACAACTGATACATTCTGGGGAAATGTATTGGAAAAGAAGCATTTTATAAAAGAAGATGATCACCCTTACCTGAAGGATCCTTTGAATGTTGTTCATGATCATACTTGTTTCCATGCTAACTGATAAGCTAGGAAGCAGCAAAGAGTTGCTAGCATTGTGCTTCTGTAATTCTTCCACCTTAAAGGGGAATATTAGAAGAGACTACATTAAGAGGACTACAAGCTAAAATGTTTCTCTAAAAATTTGAAAGTCTAGCTATCTAACCATTTCTACATGGCAATAATAAAAGCAAGCTTTAAGTAAATACCTCCCAGATATCAACCAACAAAGAGTTTAACTATGCCACTAGAAAAAGCAGTTCTATTTCTCTATAAATGTTGGAATTGGTAACATGGTCATCTTCCTCCTTCCCCATGTTCTCTACTATGGTCTCTGCAGAGACTCACCTTGGCGGTCAGATGGTCCATTTTATCGGCTACCTTGTTCATTGCCATTCGGATTTCAGTGTTGTGTTGCCGAGCTTCAGTCATGAGAAATGAAGCAATATCAGGTGAACCTAAAAACAGATAGATTTCACAAAAAGTCTGAAAAGCAGGAAGAGAAGAGGATCCAGGAAAGGGGAAATTATCTCATTATTAATAACTGAGAAATGTGTCTGTCTGTGACATGATAGCCACAGACAAATAGAGGTGATGCCAAACTTAAGATTTTAAAGGAAAATTCCTTTAGAAGATAAAACTAAACTGCTTTCTCCTTTCTCCCATCCTTCTGAAACGATGAGCTATAAAACCCTCAGATGGATGAGTAGAGCATATAGAGAAGGACCTCAACAATGTAAATCAAGTCAACACTAAAAGCCAACCAAACTCTGACAAAAGCCAATGAATGATATTCCTACCGAATCATCAAGTTTAAAGCATAAGCTCTATTCTGCTAACAACAGCTAAACAAAAAAAGTAGAAACTTACATGTTTCATTAGTTGGTTGTCAACTATTTGGGGGAATGCATTTTTGTATGTGGGTTGAGTGTTTATTAAGTAGAATCTGTTATATTGAAATAAAATTTATAAATTGAAGAAACATCTAAATACAGACACCGTGGGACCTTTTATCTATTGCCATTAGTCAGTCAGAAACATTTACCAGATATTGCCCAAAGATCTGGGGAAATAAATAACAAAAAGAAAGACAATCCCTACAGTGTGATGGGGGCAGACAATACACAAAAAAAAAGGAGCTGAAAAGGGAAGAAATCCAAAAAAGCGAAAATGGATGGGAAATGAAGAGATGGTTGGCCTGGGCTCCCTCCTTAAATGGCAGTTCTGGTATTCCTGGTTTATGAAGTCAGGTGGTGAAATAAATAGAGCATTGAGCCTGGAATCAGGAAGATCTGAGTTTAACTATGGACTTAAATGCCTTGGGCAAGTTGTTTAACCTTTCTTTGCCTCAGTCCTTCATCTATAAAATAGGGACACAGTGGAGACGAAAACAGCAAACTGTGTTTGCTATGGCAGCACATATACTAAAATTGGAACAATACAGAGATTAATATGGCCCCATTCAAGGATGACACACAAATTCATGAAGCATTCCATATTTTTACCCTATGGGCCAAAGGGAACTGAAGGTTTTTAAAGGGATTATCTTTTTTTTTTAATTTATTTAAGGTAATGGGGTTAGGTGACTTGCCTAAAGTCACACAGCTAGGCAATTACTGGGAGTGGGCAAGAGACTTTCCTATTTCCTAGTCTTTTTACTGCATTTTTGTTGTTAGACTCTTCTGTGAGACACTGGATTCTAAAGGAAAAACATATTTTTGAAAAAAAAAAAAGAAAACAGCAAACCACTCTAGTATTTTTGATAAGAAAACTCCATGATCAAAAATTCACAGGGTCACTCAGAGTTGGACATAGCTGAATGAACAACAAATAAGCTTTCAATTAAGAAAACGCTTGGGGGGGGGGGGGGTGGCTAGGTGGAGCAGTGGATAAAGCACCGGCCCTGGAGTCAGGAATACCTGGGTTCAAATCTGGTCTCAGAGCTGCAGTGGGAGACCCTGGATTTTTTGAGTTAAGTTCTTTAACAGGTCTCAGTCATTACTGAGGCAATGCTTATTCAGTGATTAAGGATAGGTAAGAAAGAGATGACGCAGAGGCAAAGAATGACATTTGGGACCTATTGTTGGTCAATCAATAAGAGCCAATGACTCAGCTTACAAATGGTTGCATGTGAACATTTAGTATTGATCAACTATGATGGATTTAACTCCTCTCAGCAGTTCAATGATCAAGGACAATTGTAAAGGACTTGTGATAGAAAAGGTCAATCACATCCAGAGAAAAAGCTATGGTGTGTGAATGGAGACCAAAGTACTATTTTCAGTTGTTAAAACTTGTCTTATTTAGTTCTGAATTTTCTTTTTTCCTTTTAATTTTATTTTATTTATAAAGACAACGGAGTTGAGTGACTTGACCAAGGTCACACATCTAGGCAAATAAGTGTCTGAGGCTGGATTTAAACTCAGGTACTCCATTACACCACCTAGTTGCCCTCTAGTTTCACAACATGACCAATGTGGAAATATGTTCTATGTTAAATGCTATATGTTACAAACTATATCAGATTACTGTCATGGGGAGGGAAAGGAGGGAGGTAGAAAGATGGAACTCAAAAGTTAACAAAAAGATGAATGTTGAAAACTTTCTTTGCATGTAATTGTTAAAGTAAAATAAAATTACATTTAAAAACCCCAATAAAAATTAAGGCAAAACCTTCAACCAGCAGAAGGATTATGACTCAGAAGGTTCAGGTGATAGCATATTTTTAGTAATATAAGTTTTTTTAATTAAAAAATAAAATAAAAAAGATCATTAAAAACGCAAATACTTACAAATAAAAGGACAAAAGTATTAATTCATTATGAGAAACAACAAAAATAAAGACCTCAGAATTACTTACATGAATTAATGCAGAGTAACATAAGCATAAGCAAAAGAACAATTTACACAGGGCAATAATAAACAGAAAAGAAAGCAACAATGAGAGACATGAAAACTCTCTTCAGTGTAAAAACCAAAGCCTTTTTAAGAACTGACAGTGAGAGATCCCTAAAGTGACAGACCATGCAAACAAGAGTGAGCATTTACATAGTGTGGCTCACTGATCCTCACAACAATCTTGTGAAATAGGTTCTATTTCCATCTCCATGTTTTGTTTGGGGGGAACTGAAGCTGACAAAGATTAAATAACTTATCCAAGATCCTAGCCTACAAAGCTCTGAGAAAGGATCCGAACTCGGATGTTCCTGATTGTAGGTCTGTTGTTTTCTCCACTGTGTCACCCAACTGATCCTAGGTTCAGAATGTGCCACACATGGTACAAGATAGCCAATGTATTCATTTTACTGTTTACTCACACTTCTTTGTTACTAGGAAGTGTTCCACAGGGAGTTAATGAGAAGTAATAGTAATGATTTTTTTAAAAGATAAGTAGAGATTTAATTTTTAAGTGCTTGAACAGAAATCCATCAACATTCAAACATTTTGCTTAAAGAAAGGAGAAAAAGAGAATAGAGAGAGGCTGAAAAGATGTTGGGAATTAAGCAGTCATGGTCAAGGAAATGTAAATTTCTCTTTTCACATCCAGAAACTGAATGAGTCAGGGAAGAAGAGCAAGAAAGGCATAAGGAAGTTTGAGGTTTTTTGACCTTACCTTGAAAATGTGGAGTCTGAGAAAGTGGTCCTGGATACATGGGTCCCACAGGCTGCAGTTGGGAAGTGACTGGGACTGCATTTTGATGATAGGCACAGGCCTGCATACCTGCATAGGGCTAAGAAAACTTAAGAATTATGGGGGCATTTTCACTGACTGACCAAGAGCAATCAAACAAATACTCATTTAATGACCATTATGTGTCAAGAACTATGCTAAGTCTAAGGATATAGGTAAAAAAGAATGAAACAATCCTTGCTTGCAATCAACTGACATCCAAGTGGAGGGTGACAAGAATAGGTAAAACATATACAACATTAAAAAAGTGTTCCAAAAGTCTCATTGCAGTTTTAATCAAATACAAAATGAATAAATGAAAATACATAAAAAGGAGCTAAATTCAAGGAAGTTAAGGAAGGAGAGAGTTGGGAAAGGTATCATTCAGATGATGGTTCTTGAGGTCTTTTAAGAGAAGGCCTCTCTGAGACAGAGGGGGAGGTGAGGAACATGTGCATCACAGAGAAAGATGGAATGTTATGAATGAGACACACAAAGAAGGCCAATTCATCTGGGAGCAGGGTATAGGAGATGAAAATGAGATTGGAAAGATAAAATGGGACATGTTATAAAATGCTTTAAAAGTTAAACAGAGAAATTGATGTTTTATTCCAGAGGCAATTCAAAGCCACTAGAGTAAATGGTCAGATTTATGTTTAAGGAAAACAACAAAAGAGTATCTGTTTGACAGGAGAGTAGTGATGTGAGGCAGGGAGGATTTTGCAATAATCTAAGCATGAAGACTTGAAGACTTGAAATAAAGTGGTAGCTCAAAGTGAGAGAATGGATTCAACAGCTCAACTGTGACATGAGATCATTATTGTTGTGAGACTGACATTTCAGAACTGGATGAGATAATCAACGTTTGGAGTTATATTAGAGTGAAAGCCAAAAACAGAGTTCTAAATAGAAGAACTGAGATCCTGCTAAGAAGGAAAGAGATTCTTCAGCACCCTTCCTAGCTTTCCCACAACATATTTTAAAGTAAGCTGTATAACAATTTGCAAACTTCTATACCATCAGGCATAGTGACTTTTAAAAAATGATTAAGCTGTGTCTGCAAATGGCACCTCAAAAACACAGAGCAAGCCAAAAGGACCTTCCTTCCATGCTGAGCCTACCTAACCTCCATTACTTTGTCAGTCTTTCCTGTGAGCCTTTATTGCTTGATGGGGAAGAAAAAAAATTCAACAACTTTGACATATTGTCCTTACCTGGAAACACTACAACCACCCATAATACCTTGCTGAAGAAAGTATTATAGAATGACCAACAAAAGTAAAGACTAATTTAACCAAACAGAATTAAATTGTCAAAAAATTCCTAATGCATGTTAATTCTCATAAATGTTAATACCTGAAAGGATTGGGAATTTCCAGGCATATTTGAGTGAGACTGGACAGTTGCAACTGGCATTAAGGCAGCAGAGGGCGCCTGGATCCCAGGGACTGATTGTTGAGATGCTAAAAAAAAACAAAAAAAAAAAATCAACCCAAAATTTTAATTTCTATCCATCCCTTTGGTGCTTAAGTTGATGCTAAAGCTTGACTGACAGTTTGTGTACTGCATTTAAAACTATTTATATACCCATCCTCTCAAAACCTTGAAGTTCTGCTTCAAGCCCCTTCAATGAGACAGGTCAACAATGCTGGATTTTGTTTTATGCTAAGCACTTAGCATAAAATCTGTCCTAAAATCTGTGTGAAACATTTTGGAGAAAATTTGGCTGTGTGACAGTTTCTAGCACTGTGGAAACATTAGTAAATTGTGAAAGGAAGTGAAAGAGTCATTAAGTTTTCTTTTTAAGTCATGTTAAAGGAATAAAATTGACAGGACTACCATACTGATCCATACGGATCCAATTTACACACTCCAGAAATAAGAAATCTCTTACTTTGTGACATCCTTGGCCGCAGTGGTGCAGAGGCTGGCTCAGGAGAGGGATGGATGGATGCAGTCATCATGTGCTGACCTGTTCCTTGAAGGGCATTCAAGTCCTACAGCAGGCATGTAAGGCTTAATTATTGCCCCCCCAGAAAGGGAACAAAAAAAAGTTTATACTACATGGGATCCTCCTACAAACATAACATCTATTACATAGGGTGTCCCAAAAATCTTATGTTGGGGCAGCTAGGTGGCACAGCAGATAGAGCACTGGCCCTGGAATCAGGAGTACCTGAGTTCAAATCCTGCCTCAGACACTTAATAATTATCTAGCTGTGTGGCTGTGGGCAAGACACTTAACCCCATTGCCTTGCAAAAACCCCAAAATCTTATGTCGTTTTAAGCTTGCTTAAAAATAAGCCCTATATTTACTCCTCAGTAGACAGACAACAGAAAGGAAGGCTTGTCAAAAAAAGTCTATGAGCATTGGTCTTACAGAATGTAAAGCATCAGGCTAGTTGAGAACTTCCACATACAAAACAAGCAAAATTTTAAAGATTACAATAATTGATCTTTACTGACCCTAATTGTTCATTTTTGCTCTATCTAATGAGGATAATCTTGTCCAAACTGTAGGTCAGTCATTTAGGTTGACTGAAATAAAAAGCAAAACTTTGTAGCACTGTCACCCCCACCTCCACAACATCGCTGGATACTCAGTGAATATTAGATAAAGACCATAATTCGTCATGGCTTTTTAAGATGCTAGTTATGTTTTTCCTCTAATAAGAGCTAGGCTGATATCTAACAACTATATTGAGAACTGTAGCATCCCCTCATATACATTACCTATTTATACCTGTATCGAAGACAGATCCACTTGGGACAATGGTTTGATGGAAAAATGTAGAAAAAGGAACTGTTTATAAAACAGCATTAAGGGATACACAATAGTAAAGAACCGGTAGACACAGCTGATATACCAGATCATAAGAATCAGGGCTCAAAACATTTGTACTTTCAAGCTTTCCTTTTGAAACAACCAGAGCTGAAAATAAAGTTTGATTTACATGTACAGGACTCTGGTGAACCACGGGGTGGGGGGAGGAGAACTAACTATGAGGAGCTAAATTTTATTGAATTGTTTGTACTCCTGCATGGGAAGAAGATATTGATAACTCATATGAACTTTCTCTCATTTATAAGAGCTGTTAGGAGCATATATAGACAGGACATAGGAAGGAGTGGAATATAATGGTATAATGTAGTAAAAAAGATGGAGTCAATGGGTGATAAAGGAAAAGTACTGGGAGGAAGGGAAAGGAGATGAAGAAGTTAAGAAATTTCACATAAGAGTCAATAAAAAGTTTTCCAATGGAGTGGAAAGGGGGAAGGCAAAGGGGAATGAGTGAGCCTTCATTAACATCAGAGAGGAAATAACATAATAGGGTAAGGAAATCTATCTTACCCTGGAGAAAAATGAGAAGAAAGGGATGGGATAAGGGGGAATGGGAGGAGGGAAGGGGGGGAATGGGGGAATTAGGTGATAGAAGAGAGGGAAGATCATGGGAGAGGGTACTCAGATTTAACACATTTTTGGACAGGGCCAGGATGAAAGGAGAGAGAAAACAGAATAAATGAAGAGTGGAGAGGAATAGAGTGGTGGTATAGCTAGTAACAGCAACTGTGGGAAAGGTGTTTTCAAAAAAACCTGGAAAAATGTAAATGAATTGAGCAGAACCAGGAGAACACTGTACAAAAGTAATAGCAATACTGTATGATGATCTATTTTGAATAATATAGCTACTCTTAGCAATACAATGATCCAAGACAATTCTGAAAGACTTATGATGAAAGGTGCTATTCATCTTCAGAAAAAGAATTGCTGGAGCCTGAATATCAAGGATAGCATTTTTTTTAAGATTTCATTTATTTTGAGTTTTGCAATTTTCCCCCCAGTCTTCTTTCCCTCTCCGCCCCCCCCCCAGGGGTCTTTGCAGTGTTTCCATGGTATGCATGGATGGAGGATGAATGTGATGAGAGAGAAATCATGTCCTTAAGGAAGAAAAATTTAGTATAAGAGATAGCAGCATTGCATAAGTTAATGAGTTTTTGTTTTTTCCTAAATTAAAGGTAATAGATTTTGATGTTTGTTCAAACTCCATGATTCTTTCTCTGGATACAGATGGTATTCTCCATCACAAATACCCCCAAATTGTCCCCGATTGTAGTACTGATGGAATGAGCAAGTCCATCAAGGTTGGTCATCACTCCCATGTTGCTGTTAGGGTGTACAATTTCTTTCTAGTTTTGCTCATCTTGCTCAGCATCAGTTCATGCAAATCCCTCCAGGCTTCCCTGAATTCTCATCCCTCCTGGTTTCTAATAGAACAATAGTGCTCCATGACATATATACCCAACAGTTTGTTAAGCCATTCTCCAATTCGAAGGATATTTACCCAATTTCCAATTTTTTGCCACCACAAATAGGGCTGCTATGAATATTTTTGTACAAGTGATGTTTTTTCATCATCTCTTCAGGGTATAGACCACCAGTAGTGGTATTTCTGGGTCGAAGGGTATGCACATTTTTGTTGCCCTTTGGGCATAATTCCAAATTTCTCTCCAGAAAGGTTGGATTGAGTTGACAACTCCACCAACAGATTTCCCACATCCCTTCCAACACTGATCATTGTCTTTTCTGGTCATATTGGCCAGTCTGAGAGGTGTGAGGTGGTATCTCAGAGATGCTTTAATTTTCATTTCTCTGATAAGTAATGATTTAGAGCAATTTTTCATATGAATATGGATCACTTTGATTTCCTGATCTATAAATTGCCTTTGCATATCCTTTGACCATTGTCAATTGGGGAATGGCTTGCTCGTACCATCAGTGCAACAACCAGGGAAAATTTTGGGCTGTTTGCAATGGAGAATACCATCTGTATCCAGATAAAGAGCCATGGAGTTTGAACAAATATCAAGCACTATTCCCTTTAATTTAGGAAAAAAAAAACCAGGTATCTTATTGTCTGATCTTGTTTTCTCTTATACTTGTTTCTTCCTTAAGGATGTGATTTCTCTCTCATCACACTGAATTTGGATCAATATACAACATGGAAACAAAATAAAGACTGACAGATTTCTTTCCGTGGGGGGTGGGGGAAGGGAAGTAAGATTGGGAGAAAGATTGTAAAACTCAAAATCTTTAATAAAAAAAAAACTTGACTCAGTTTTCTGTATATTTTAGAAATGAGTCCTTTGTCAGAAATACTAGTTGTAAAAATTGTTTCCCAATTTACATTTCTTTTGATCTTGGTTACAGTGGTTTTATCTGTGCAAAAGTTTTTTTAATTTAGTGTAATCAAAATTATCTAGGCTGTTTTTTAAAGATGTTCTCCATCTCTTCCTTGGTCATAAACTGCTTCCCTTTCCAAAGATCTGACAAGTAAACTACTCCTTGTTCTTCAAGCTTACTTATAATATTGTTTTTTATGTCTAAATCCTGTGTCCATTTGGATCTTATCTTGGTAAAGGATGTGAGGTGTTGGTCAAATCAAAGTTTCTTCCATACTAACTTCCAATTTTCCCAACAGTTTTTATTGAAGAGTTTTTATCCCAATAGCTGGACTCTTTGGGTTTATCAAACAGTAGATTACTACAATCATTTTCTAATATTGCATCTAGTCTATTCCACTGAAGGATATTATTTTTTAAATTTTATCTTTCTTGGGTTTTTTGGTCTGTTTTCTTTTGTAGTATGATTTACATGGAAATGTTTTATATGGCTACACATGTATAACCTATGACAAATTGTTTGCCTTTTCAAACTGAAGGAGGGGTAGGAAAGGAGGGAGAATCTGGAACTCAAAATTTGTATAAAAAGAATGTAAAAATTATTTTTATATGTATTTGGGGAAAATAAAATAATTTAACAAGCCCCACCCCCCCCAAGGTTTATCCTCTACTTCCTTTCTTCTGTTCTTTTAAAAAAATATTTTAGAGACTTTTTGGGAGATATCATTACTGTGAACTGCCCTTCTTCCCCAACTCAATCAGTTAAAAACCAAAACCAAAAGAAAGGAAAAAAACTCTTGCAGCAAATAAGAATAGTTAAGCAAAACAAATTCAAACAGTGCCCAAGTCCAAAAATGTATGTTTCTTTACTTAACCATGATTCTACCATGACAGAAGTGGAATAACATGCTTCATTGCAACATGGCTGTTAATTGCAGTGATCAAAGCTTTTGAGTCATTCAAAAATGCTGCAAAGTCCTCTAATCAAGTGAAGTTCATTCCTCCCCATGCCCAATTATTTCCAATTCTGCAGGGTTAAGTTATTCTTGATTGTAAGGCTATCTGTTGCCTTCTGGAATATTGTGTAGATATACTTTTGTTCACAGTAAAATCTACCAAGTTTTGTATAATACTATAATATTTTTTCTTTTATGTGGGAGCTTGAAGTTTTGGGGGTTTTTTTTAGGTTTTTTGCAAGGCAAACAGGGTTAAGTGGCTTGCCCAAGGCCACATAGCTAGGTAATTATTAAATTTCTGAGACTGGATTTGAACCCAGGTACTCCTGACTCCAGGGCCGGTGCTTTATCCACTACGCCACCTAGCTGCCCCTGAGCTTGAAGTTTTGACTATGGTGTAAATGAGCTTTTTCCTTTTGGGGCTCTTTGAAATAATTGAAGGGTTCTTTCTATCTTTGTTTGCCCTCTGGTATAATACATTTGGGCACTTTTCAGTTTTGATTTTTTTTTTGCAAGGCAATGGGATTGACTTGCCCAAGGTCACACAACTAATTATTAAGTGTCTTGAGGCCAAATTTGAACTCAAGTCCTCCTGACTCCAAGGCTGATGCTCTATTCACTGTGCCACCTTGCTGTTCTCACTGATGATTTCTTGAGATATACTGTGCAAGGTTTTTTTCTCCAAAGTTATTAGAAAGTCCAGAAATTCTTAAATAATCTCTCCTTGACTTTTATGAGATCGGATACCTGGCATTTTTGTCTATTTTTTTTCTTTTGGTTTTCTTCTAATATTTCTTGCTGTCATTGATTTCTGTTTGGTCCATTCTAGTTGTCGGGGAGCCCATTGTTGTTTACTATTTCCTTTACTGAGCTACTGATTGTCCTTCCAACTCTTTCTTTTAGAGCTTCACATTTTTATCTCTTCTTGGTATTCATGTAGTCCTTGTGCGAAGTCCATTCTTTCCTTTGAATCTCTGATTGCAATTATTATGGAGTCACCCCTTTGGGAGGAATGGGAATCTCTAGATCTACAATAGTTTTTGATACAAGTCGTTTTTATTTTTTTCTTCAGGTTTAGTTCATAATTTGGGTTTAGTAGACTTCTTCCTCTTGTGCTTGTAGGTGATATACACAATGCTTACCTTTCTGGCCTCATCCAGGTCCTCTAAGCTCCTGTGCTGACCTCTCCTCCCAATCTTCTCTGGATTTCTGACATTCAGAGCACTGGATCTTTAGGGCTCTTGATAGCATTTCAAGATAGAGTATTGGTCATTTGGAGTCTTTGAAATTTCTTGGACTAAGGGCTGTGTGCTCCAAGGTTACCAAGATCCCTAACCTGGGACTTTCTGACCAGGCTGGACTTTTTGAAAGGAGCCTTCCATACCTGCTGCCATCAACACAGAGTCTCATAGCCTACATAAATGTACTTCTGAACCACTTCTGGTGGAAGTGAAAAGCTACCAGTTTGGCTAACTGTCCAGTCAATTGGCAAAGACTGTGTTGGTGGCCTCCATTCTTATTTCCTGTGGGCTTCTGGCTGACTATCTGTGAGATTCTAAGGTTAAAGAAGTCATTTATTGCAGTTTCTTGATCACAATTCAGTCAGGTGCTAATTTCCTGGTTCTGTAGGAGTGGATAAGGACACTGGACTGTCTGATTCTCCCTGATAGTTATCTTGGTCAGAAGTCTCTAGGATTGGATACTGAAGGAAGCCAGGGAAATTAGGAGGTGGGAAAGAGAGCACTACAGGCATGGGTGACAGTCCAATGAAAGGCAAGGAGATTGGAACTAGAGTGTGTGAAGAGCAGCAAGTGAGCCAGTGTGTGGGAAGGAGAGGGAAGAATAAGATAACTTAGAAAAACAGGAAAAACCCAGACTCTTATGATCTCTAAATGTCAGACAGAAGATTCTATGTTTTAGACATAATTAAGGTCTGTTGAAGTTACCTAAGTTGGGGTTGGGGAATGAGCTTCACTTCAGTCCAATCACTCTGTCATTTGAGGATGATGGATGGGAGAGAAGAAGACTGACCAGGGAGAGCTGAGGAGGGCCTGAGTTAGGCTGTGTGAACTAAGAAAAGGGTTTGTAATAGAGAGATATTGTAAAAGGAAAAAAAAATAACATGCTGTGCCATATGCTGGCTATTCAGGGGCAGCCCGATTCAAGACTTCTGAAGTCCTTTTCAAGTCTGAAATTCAATAAGTAAATTTCTGTCAATATATCTGTGGTTATCTTGACTGTTTCTTATGTCTGAGGAAACTGGGAGGAGGCAGTGAGGAGTGGCTTCAATACTCCTGCAAAAAAAATTCACACTCAGAGGATCACCCTCAAAAAACATAATGTGCAGATGTATGATCTGCCAGTACCAGCACTTCAGAGCCATTTATAGGCAGAAATCCCTGGTGCCTTTGAAATTATTCCAGCCCACTAAGTCCTGGCACATCAAGTCCAAAAGCTGACATATAATCGGTAGGATGGTCTTCTTTGCATAGTTGGAGCAGTTGGGATAGTTTTGTTAGAATAGATTTTTCAAACAGTGAATCAATAGTTGAAATGAATTCCTTTCACCATGCTTCTCAAGGTTCACCTCTTCTTTTAGTTCAATACATACTTCCTGAAGCCTTCACCAAAGGCAAGACCTTGAATCAGGTATTAGAATTGAAGAGGGTGGTACAGTGGAACTCCATTTGAGGACCATGGTTCAAATTTCACCTTTGATGCTTACATACAAATCACTTCATCTACCCGGGGCTTGGTTTTCTCATGTCTGGCCCCATTAAGAAGCTTATGCTTTCCTGTAACCAGGTAAGAGACATAAAATGTAGAGTAAGATGAAACACAAGGAAAGGGTTACAGAAGAATTCTAGGGAAATCTGAGGCAGATTTTTAAGAGGCATAGGTAGGGTCTGGGAGAACAGAAGTTTCATAGAAAAGGTGGCACTTAAACTTAATCTTAAAGGAGAGATAATCTGGTGGGCAGAAATTAGGAGGATATTCAGTCTATGGATTTATAAGAAAGATTGGTGGTAAAAAAAAGACTGGGGGAAAAAAGATTGGTGGGCAGAGAAGAGAAATTGAGGTCAATAGGAGTCCAGTCTGAATGGAATATGGAGTCTAACATTAAATCAGGATAGAAAAGTTGGTGGAAGTCAGGATTATAGAGATTTCCACTCTCAGCATTTGAGAACATTGGAAGTTTTGAATAAGGAAGAGAAATGGTAAAAATCTTTGCATTAAGGAAGATTATTTGACTGCTCTATGAATGATAAGGTGAAGAAAGAAAAACCAGAGGCAGGAAAAACACTTGAAAAGTCTGGGAGCTTTAACCCCATATGCAGAATAATGGGGAAGAAATCAACTAGAGTCTTGAAATGAAGCCCCTCAAAAACAAATGAAACAAAACAAAATCCCAATTCTTATTGCCCAATGAGTAATATTTATTTCTTTTAAAGCAGTTGCTCTACAAAAATGTGCATATCCTTTGATCCAACAATACACTACTGGGTCTATATACTGAAGAGATTATGAAAAAGGATAAAAACATCACTTGTACAAAAATATTCATAGTGGCCCTGTTTGTGGTGGCAAAGAATTGCAAATTACATGAATGTCCGTCAACTGGGGAATGGCTTAACAAACTGTGGTATATGTATGCCATGGAACACTATTTTTCTATTAGAAACCAGGAGGGATGGGAATTCAGGGAAGCCTGGAAGGATTTGCATGAACTGAGGTTGAGCAAGATGAGCAAAACCAGAAAGACATTGTACACCCTAACAGCAACATGGAGGTGATGATCAACCTTGATGGACTTGCTCATTGTATCCATGCAGCAACCAGTATCCAGAGAAAGAATTGTGGACTTTGAACAAAGACCAAAGACTATTACCTTCAATTTAGGGGGAAAAAAACCCCATTATCTTACGTAATTTTTGCTATCTCATAATTTATTTGCTATCTCAAACTTCCTTAATAAAGATATGATTTCTTTCTCATCACATTCAAATGAGATCAATGTATACCACGGAAACAATGTAAAGACCAACAGAATGCCTTCTGTGGGGAGTGGGGGGAGGGAAGCAAAATGGGGGAAAAATTGTACAACTCAAAATAAATAAAAATCTTTCTAAAAAAGAAAAGAAAGAAAAGCAGTTGCTCTGATACCCTTTTCCTCAGCACTATATTTCCTCCATAACTTACTAAACTAGTTTCAGTTTGATCTTTAGAAATGCAAGGACTTGTTAAGAGATGAGTGGAAGGAACTGCATTTCCCAAAGTGGAGTATCAATCATCTTCAAAGACACTGTCAAAAGTTAATTTGATAAGTTAACTCTTTAAACTGCTTGGCTAATTAAACAGTTGAATTTGAACATATTCTTCAACAAAAATGTTGATCACATCTGAAAGAGACAATTATACTCTTCAAGACTATACCAATAAGGTCACCTAAGAAAAAAAGCCTGCATTGGAGTCAAAGACAAATATAGCTCATTCTCTACTGAGCTTTAAGCCTCTAGATTTGTACTACCATACTATGGTATATGTACAGAAGATCTAAATGGACATACCTCAACCTCAGAATCATTGGAGTCTAAGTGGGGAGGTACAATGGGTAGCATGGGCTGTCCCATTTTAGCCATCCTAGAGATCAGCTTAGCTTTGGTCACATCAGGATTCTATAGAGAAATAAGAAAAGGGAAAAAATTCAGTGTTTTCATATGATTTGTTGCCACTATCTTGCACAATTTCTCTACCACCTTTTTCAAAGTATATAACAAATGAGATCATTGGTTTCCAGACCATCAAGATACCTGGGTCTTAATTTCTCATTTAGAAGTTATCAAAAGTAGGGATGAAAAGATCAGGATGAAACCAAACCCACTGTACATCTAGGAGATTAAGGCATTCAGAAATCATCAGTCTTAGGAAAAGCTACAATGGGAAGATAGTCTGAACTGGAAGTGATTGAGACCTAGGAAGACAGTTGTGATAACAGAAATTAGGGTCCAACAACACTTAATTAGAAATCTAAGTTTATGTTTCATTTCCCTCCTAAATGTCCTGGAAATGATAACATTATTTGATTTATACAATATTTTAAAATCCACATCTGATCCATATCAATTTAGTTCCTGAGCTTAGCTGTTTAAAGAAGGATTAGAGAAGGAATTCACATATCCTTTAATCATATGCTAGGTGATGAAACTGGAAATCTACAAGATTTGAAAATGGGGAAGTGATCTTAGGCACTTTTTAAGTCAACTTAGTCATTTGACAAATTAGGAAATGGAGGCCTGGAGAGGGGAAATGACTTTACTTAAGAGATCTTCAAAGGAAAGTAAATCAAATGCAAGGATGTCAGGATGAAGGTTGGTGTGGAACATAAAGCAAGGGGACAGGGTTGGCTATAGAATTGTTATATTCAGCTTCCATCATACACAACTTATCTTACCATTTCCCCTTTAAACTATTCCTCTTTAAAAATTGCATAAAATTTAAATAAAAATTTAAACTATTTAGAGTACTTTTGAAAAGCTTAGAGGGCTTATAAATATTGACTATTATTATTGGCAGCTTCCCAGCAGCTTCTAAATGAAATGGGAAAATCTATACTCAAGAGAAAAGAAACAATGAAAATACTTGTAAGAATAACAAAAAGGGTCACATTTATAGTCATCATAATTGAAGCATAAAACAATTATATTCAACAATATAAAAATGTAACCAAAAGGCTTTCATTATAAAAACATATATTTTATTTAACTTACCCCAAACAATCCTTCCTTAATGACTCATATTTTGCTTACCTTAAATTAAGATTTACCTTTTACATTATGCAGAAAATAATTTGATGTTCAAAACTGTCTTTCTTAATCTTAGGTATTTTCACCTCTCCAAAAATTTCTCCTAATGGTTTTTTAAGAAAATCACATTAACATGTTCATCCTCATTTTTATAAACATTGCTAACATTCTCCAAAGATCTACAATCTTTCATTCTTCCATACAATGCTTGGTTAAACGTAACAAACCAACAGTTGGGCACCACAATTTCAACATATATATATGTGTGTGTGTGTGTGTGTGTGTGTTTATATATATATATATATATATATATATATATATATATATATATATATATATAGTTATATAGTATAGTTATATTATAGGCAATATATAAAAATAATATTGATAGATTTTATTGGGACTAGCTCAGAGCAGCTAACAACTTACTGCAAGTTGCTCACTGATGGAGTTTGACTTGGTTCGAACAGCTGGCTCTCTGAAGGGAAATAACACATAAGAAAACACAATTTCAAATTACATTTGGCTTTTAAAACATTTAATAGATAATTCCTTATAATTTTTTTTTTTTTAGGTTTTTCCAAGGCAAATGGGGTTAAGTGGCTTGCTCAAGGCCACACAGCTAGGTAATTATTAAGTGTCTGAGGCCAGATTTGAACTCAGGTACACCTGACTCCAAGCACCGAACCACCCAGCTGCCCCAATTCCTTATAATTTCTAATAATAATTCCTTAAAGTCTCTGAAGAAGACAGGTCAAGAAGATGAAATATTCTGCTACCAGAGCTACAAAGCCTATTTTTAAAAAATGTTTGTACTGATGTCTTTTATTTTTTAACATCACCTTCACTTTTCTTTCTCCCTTTCCCCACTCAAACAATGATTCATTATAACAAAGAATAAAAAAGAAAAAAAGAAAGCAGTTAAGCAAAAATATCAAACAAGAACAGAGCTTGATAGCATACAGAGGGTTCCACACTCCTACTCCCCCCCCACACACACAGCAAAGAGGGAAAGGAGGTGAATTTTTATGCCTCATTTTCAGGGCCAATAAAAGTAGACATTACCCAGTTTTGATTTTCCTTTGTTATCTCCATTTACTTTATTGAAGTCATTGCACATAATATTTTCTTGGTTACTTAACTTTTCTTAAATACAAAGAAGAAATTAAGGGGAACTATTTCAGACCTCAAGTTATGCTATAAAATATGAATCACTAAAACTATTTGGTACTGGTTAAAAAACAGAAAATCTAATAAATGGAGCAGACTAGTTAAGGAAGAATGAGCAACAATTGAATTCAACAACCCAGGGTTTGCTAATATTTTCCCGTGAATTTCTGAATTTTCCACGTTCATTATACCACAATTTGTTTAGTTATTCTTCATGGGTATCTACTTTGTTGTAGTTCTTTGCTACTTCAGAAAGTTCTGCTATAAATATTTTGATAAATGGGATCTTTCTATCTTTGACCTTTATCTCTAAGTCAAAGAGTATAGCCATTTTATTCATCAGTGTATTATTGTGCTTATCATTCCATGATCTCTCAAGACTCCCTATTCCTAATTTTTGAAATCCCTGCAAATGTATTGGATGTAAGATAAAACCTCAAATTATTCTGATTTGTATTCATCCTATTATCAATGATTGGAAGCAATTTTTCATTTGGTTCTTTATAGTTATCAATTCTTTACCAAAACACCGAAGGAATACTAGATAAAATAAAAACAAAATTAATTTAGTAGAGCCAAAGTTTATAATATCAAGGAAAATAATTTTTAGAAGTAAAATTAAGGGGAACTATTTCAGACCTCAAGTTACGTTATAAAAATCACTAAAATTATTTGGTACTTGTTAAAAAACAGAAAAGTTAGTAAGTGGAGCAGACTAGTTAGGGAAGAATCAGCAGCAACTGAACTCAATAACCCAGGATTTGCTAAACATGAAAATAGTCTGGGAAACAACTCCCTAGTTAATGTTACTTAGTCATTTCAGTCATATCTAACTCTTAGAAACGCCCTTTTTGAAGGTTTTCTTGGTAAAGATCCTGGAGTGGTTTTTCATCTCGTTCTCCAGGTCAATTTTTAGATGAGGAAACTGAGGCAAACAGGGTTAAGAGGCTTGTCCAGAATCACACAGATACTGAATCTGGACTTGAACTCAGGTCTTTTTGACTCCATGCTCTATTCACCATTCCATCTACCTGCCCTCTTCATTTAATAGGATAGATAAAAACTTATAGTAAAACTATAAAGCAGTCTGGAAGGAATTATGCTCAGACCAACACCTCACACCACATTCCACAATACATTTCAAAAGATAAGTGACTTCAATATTATTGATAATACAAACAAAATATTAAAAAAAGAATTAGACATACAATTCTCTCAGTCATAGATAGATGTAGATGTATTTTTTGTTTTGTTTTGACAAGAGTTCTCAGTATACTTAATTCTCCTGCTGTCTACAGATGAGCAGTTCACAGGGGACAGAAATGGGTAGTACGGGGGAATGATCAGATTTCTCTCCCCATTTCCCCTATCTCATCTGCCCCTAATTTTCAGGAATGAATTGCAAGTATCACTCCATGTAAATTTTTTTAAAAAAAGAAAGGTATTAAGAGCCAGATTTTTCTAATCTAGGTTCATGTGAATGTAAGTTCTTTTCCTGTATAGAGCTTCTCTAGGAGACGTATTCTTTTTTTTTTTTTTGCAAGGCAATGGGGTTAAGTGGCTTGCCCAAGGCCACACAGCTAGGTAATTATTAAGTGTCTTCTGAGGTCTAATTTGAACCCAGGTACTCCTGACCCCAAGGCTGGTGCTCTATCCACTGCACCACCTAGCCACCCCTGTATTCTTAACCAATCAAGGAATAGAGGCAATTATAAAAGACAAATTTGATTACATGAAACTGAAAAACTTCTTCATGGGCAAAATCAATGCATCTACATATAATTGAAAAATTAAATTGAAAAAAATTGTGTGATTATCTATTGTAGACTTAGTTCTTCTCAGCAACACAGTGATCAAAGACAATTCTAAAAGATTTGTGATCAAAAATGTCATCCATCCCCAGAGAAAGAACTTTGGAGTCTGAAAACAGATCAAAGCATAGTATTTTCTTTCTTTTAAAAAAATTATTAGTTTTTACAATTACATGCCAAGATAAGTCTTCCCTCCCCATTGCAGCAAGCAATCTGATATAAGCTGTACATGTATAATCATGTTTAACTAAAAACTAAGGAGAAAAAAACTTGAGAAAGAAAGAAAAAAGGCATAATAGAAGTTTTAAAGAGATATACCTTTTTTAATTTAGTTTTTGTTTTTCTCTCATAGTTTTCCCCTTATGTTTTGAGTCTTCCTTCACAGCATGACTAAGGTTGGGAAAATGAGTTAACATGATTGTATATGAATGTTGAAAACATATCTTTACATATTAATTAGAAAAATAAATAAAAATAAGTAATTTAAAAAAATTAGTTGAAACTCCAGTTTCTTACCCAGGTTTAAAAGGCACTGCAGTGGGTGGCAGTAATACTGGTTCAGCACTAAAGTTATCAGCACCAGGTACTGGAGAAGGAGCTGCAGAACCATGGGAATTAATGCTATGCCCATCAGAGCCAGAATCTTTGGCAAGTTTCACCTAAGGAAAGAATAATCAGTACAGAATAGAACAATTGTCTAGATTGAACAGTCTACTTGTTTAAATTTAATAAAAGAGGAGATGAAAAGAAGTCAGAGTAGTTAATTTCAAGTACAAAGAGCAGCTGTCCAGACAAGTAGGGTGAGAGCAGAAGACAAGTGTTTTCTGGGGGTCTGATTGTCCCAGGAGAAAGGAAAAAAAAAATCAATGTTTTAGAGTTGGGGGAAGGGGAAGGAGGGAAGAAAACAATATTCCCTACTTTGGTAGGTAGGAGAAGATGCTTCTGAAGAAACAAATAAAATCTGTTTCCTAGAAGAATGAAAATTTTGGAGATCATTTTTTAAATTCAGCATTTTCGTATATCTTGGGAGGGTGGTAATAGGGAGTCAGCTGTTTCCTATTCACAACAATTTGTGATTTATCATGCTTAATGTGAATTTGTTAACCAAGCTTAACTAGGTCTCAATTAATCCTGTAAGTCTTCCTACTTGACTCCCATACTTTGTCCAGAAGAAATTCTCCATTCTCCTCTCTTGAGTTCCCCATCCTTTCCTCTTTTCCTTATCTCAGTTAAGGACTTAAATCACCTCTACACTTCTTGCCAAGGCCTGGCCTTCTATATGGGCACTTGATCCTCCTGTCTTCTTCAGAAACCTTATACTCTTATTCATTCCCTTTTTGTTCTAATATTCAACTTCTACCTATTGAAATCTCCCTTTCCTCCAGCCTTCAAAACAAAATCTGCATTAAATAATATCTTCCTCTCAAGCCATCACTCTTTATTTCTCCTCCCTTTTCAGGCATTGTCCTATTTTTTGGTCCTCACTAGGATCTTCTGGCTCTTTACCCCTTGGTTCCTTCTTGGACTATCACTTCTTCACTAATTGTACTCTTGCCCAATACTATTCCTTCATAACTTTGTCCCTTTCTAGTATTATACTTTATTTCTCAAGTATTTTATAATCTGGAAAAACTTGTCTTTTGCAGCCCTTTCTATCCGATCCTCCATCTCCTACTATCTTTTCTCTGATTGTTCCCCAAGTCTAGAATTCTCTCCTTCCTCATTTCCCTGGCTTTTTTCTACACTACCTCGAGTACTCCATTCTGTAGGAGTCTTTCCTCACTCTCCCATCAGTACTTCCATTCTGAGATTAACTTTCAGCTATGCTGAATATAGAGTTGTTTACATCTTTTTTCCTCTATTTGAATTTGAGCTCCTTGAAGGTGTGGACATATTTCTGGCTTTGTCATCTCAATAGTCAGTATAATTACTGGAAAATAATGAGTGCTAAAATACTTGTAGAACAATAGTTGCTATGTCTTCTAATCTCAGCACTTCTCTGTCCTTTGCAGTCTACCTTCCTACTGGATCAATGAACTCAAATTGCTCTCTCCAAAATTAGCAATAATGCGATAATAATAAATAATAAATGTGATGATCTTTTCTTAATTCTCATTCTTTTCAACCTGCTTGCTACATTTAACACTGCTGACAACCGTCTCCTGTTCAGGTTATCCTTCTGTCCATGCCTAAGGATGTATCTTGGCATTAGAGTTCCTCTTTTCCTTTAAGATGGATCTCAAGCACCATCACCCACAAGAAACTTTTCCAGTCATCCATCAACTGCTAGGGCTCTCCCTCTCAAACTACTTTGTATATATATTTGTATCTACTCACTGTGTATTTACACTATATATGTTTTTATATATCTTTGTTGCTTTCCCAATTAGAATTTAAGCTCTTTGGAGCAACTACACTTATAAGTTGTGTGATCCCAGGAAAGTCATATAACCCTATGTATGCCCCACCATGGGAAAAAAAAAAACAATCCAAGTTCCTTGAAAATAGGGATTGTTTCATTCTGTGTATTTGTATCTCCATCACCTAACATGCATGTTGAAGGATCTCTATAGCAGAGGAAAGCCAAATATATGCAGGCCATATCAATTAGTACTTCACTTACCCTTCTGACTTCCACCTCAAATACTAGGGTTGAATCTGATGGAATATGTCCACTTATACCTTCAGAGCCATAAGCATGCGCTGGAGGAATAATGAGAAGTCTTTTCCCTCCTTTCCTCATGCCAAGCATTCCATTCTCCCAACCCTTTAGATAGTAAAACACAAGATTAGTGTGTTGGCATGACTTGTCTTAACAATAATCAATGAGTCAATAAATACTTATTCTGTGCTAATCTTTGGGGACAAAAGAAGACAAAAGACAATTCATGCCCCCAAAGAGCTTACAATCTAACAAGGAGACAACACACAAACAACTATGTACAAAATAAATTGGAAATTAGAAATGATCCACAGTAGAAAGACACCAGAATTAAGAAATATTGGTAAAGATTTCCTATAGAAGGTAGGAATTAAGCTGAGTTGTTAAGAAAGTTAGGGAACCCGAGAGGCAGAGATGAGGAAAGAAGATGGATAGATAGTTAGATAGAGAAAATGAGTGTGTGTGCATGCATACTAGCTATTTGAACACAAAAAAAGACAATTTTGATATTTGACTCTAGAGGTCAGAGAGCCATTCGAGTTTACTGACATGGTTGGATCTGCACTTTAGAAAAATCACATTGGTTTCCAAGTAGGGAACAGACTACAGTGGAGAAAAGATTTGTGGCAGTCAGACCCAGGAGCAAGCTGATGGAATAATCCAGACAAAGGGAAATGAGAGCCTGTTATGCACCAAGGCAATGGCATTGTCAGAGGAAAGAAGGGGGCTTATTTAAATGATGCTATAAAGGTGAATTGATTGACCTTGGCAACAGACTGGATATGTGGGGTGACAGATAGTCAGGAGTTGAGGACAACACCTAGTAGAAAGTACCAGAGCCAAAAAGATCAAGATTCACAGGACCAAAAGGACATAAATACAAAGTTTTCTAAAGAAGAAATTAAAACTATATATAATCATATAAAAAAAATGTTCCAAATCATTACTGATTAGAGAAATACAAATTAAAACAACTCTGAGGTGTCAGATTGGCTAAGATGACAAAAAGGGAAAATGATCAGCATTGGAGAGGTTGTGGAAGGATTGGGATATTAATGTTAACATATTCCTGGTGGAGTTGTGAACTGATCCAACTATTCTGGAAAGCAATCTGGAACTATGCCCAAAGAGCAATAAAACTGTTCATACCCTTTGACCCAGAAATTCCAATTTTAGGTCTATATCCAGAAGAAATTATTAAAAAATGGGGAAAGTCCCACATGTTCCAAAATATTCAAAGCAGGAAATTGTGGGGATGCCAACAATTGGGGAATGGTTAAACAAATAAATTACAGTACTTGAATATTATGGAATACTACTGTTCTATAAGAAACCATAAATTGTCAAACTCTAGATAAGCATGGAACGAATTACAGGATCTGATGTTGAGCAAAGGGAGCAGAACCAAGAGAACAATGTAAACATTGATAACTACACTGTGAGATGATCAATTCTGATAGATGCACCTGCTCTCAGCAGTTCAGAGCTAGGACATCCCTATCAGACAGGCTATGGACAATGTTATCCCTTCAGAGGAAGAAAAACTAAACAAAAAAAATCCTTCATAATCTGATGAATAACACATTCACTTTTTAAAAAATTATCTCTTATGTATTTCTTTCCCTTAATCCTAATTCATACTGAAAATGACTAATCTGTAAACATGTTTAACACAAATATGTATGTACAATATTATCCTGTTTGCCACTGAAAGAAAGGGGGTGGGAAAGGATGGTGGAAGGAAATTTTATGTGTATGTATATATATATATACATATACATATGTGTATATATATATATATATGTGTATACACACACACACATATGCATATGACTGAATGTTGAAAAAATCGTAACATGAATTTGGAAAAATAAAGTATCAATAAAAAAAAAGATTCATAGGACCAAAAGTGACCTCCAAAAAGCATCTAGGTAGGTCACTGCTGGACTTCAGAAAGCAGTTATCTAAAGTTGACTTTCCAGATTTTTTAAAATTACAGAATACTCACATTTTTTAACAAAAGATCTGATAAACCTGATGTCCCCTGTAAAAATCAGACCTTCCTTTATTAGAAAAACTGCCTATGATGATAAGGAAGAGAAACACAGAACAATAAGGGATAAGAATTCAGCAGTGATCTGTGCAGATCATGAACCAAAGTTAGATTATGAATACAGACCAAGAAAAAAAGCCCAAAAAGGACCTTACAATCAACTGACACATCTTCAAGTACATTGAATCAATGTTAAGAAATGTGAGACATCTACCTTGCTTTGAAATACTTCTCTAGAGAGAAAAGTTCTTCCATTCTCTCTCAGTAGTTTCTTGGTGAAGATTTGATTAGAAGAGTTTCCTCCATGGAAAAAGGAAAAAGGTAGGAGAGGTGAAGACTGTAATGAGTTTTCTTTTTTGTGTTTACCTTTGAGGTAACATTTAAGGAAAAGTATTTTAAAGATGTTTTTTTCTTTCCAAGTTTCCAAACAAACATTTTAGCATTTCTGACTTTGGCATTCAGAAATAGGCCAAAGATTGGAAATTAGAAGAAAGTATCTTAAATTAGCCCCACAGTTGTTTATAGATTCAAAGAGGGAAATAATCACTGAAGCAAAGAAGAATCACTGGACTGAGAGTCCAGAAGATCTGGGTTCTTAGCTCTGTTTTGACATTAATTACTATGACTTTGGAGAAGTAAACGTCAAGCTTTATAGTTGTTTTAGTCTGATTCAATGCTTTACCTTAATGACTTTTCCTGATCCCAGCTTTAATCGAAGCAATTTATCCTTGTTAACAGAAGAATCAAATACCTAAATGTGAGATAACAGATGAATTAAAATAAGAATAAGAATACAAACTAAAAACTAATAATGAATATTAGCAAACAATTACAGAAAAACATAGTTTGGGGATATGGAGTAGCAGTGGTATAGTTTGATTGAGGGGATATTAAGCTAAAACACCTGTGCCAATATTGGTACCAACATTTTAGAAAAACCAAAAAAGCAAAATTTAATTTTAAAAACACACGTCTAGGGCGGCTAGGTGGCACAGTGGATAAAGCACCAGCCCTGGAGTCAGGAGTACCTGGGTTCAAATCTGGTCTCAGACACTTAATAATAATTACCTAGCTGTGTGGCCTTGGGCAAGCCACTTAACCCCATCTGCCCTGCAAGAAACAAAACAAAACAACAACAACAACAACAAAACTACATGTCTACATCAATCAATAAACATTTCCTTAACCAACAAAGTGCAAGGCACTATCTTTAAAAGTTGCATGTGTGGGAAGGGAGTATACATAAAGACATAAAAAGAAAATATTCAAGGAACATCCAATCACAATAAGGCATTAAATGAAACTAAAACAATACAAGGCAGTAAATTAGTTAGGATCTGATATAAATTTAAATCAGGACACTAGTGGATATAAAGTCAAGTCGTTGTACATCTGTGAACAAAATCATTTGAATGAAGTCACTTTTTTTCTTCATTATCTCTCTTCTTCTCTCATACTAATAACTTCCTGACTCTGATTTTGTAATTTTCAGTTGATAAGTCATAAACCTCTAATTCATGATATTCCTAGAAGATACTACTATAGAAAAGCTTTGGACTACTGCACAGAATTAGCACCCATAAAATGGAGATGGGGAGCCAGGAAAAAGTATTTTTCCTAGTGGTGCTTACAGTAGAAACAGGGGAAGGAGACTGAGTGGGGGAGTCAATGGCTTATTAAATAAATATTCACACTATGGTTTAACACAGTAATTAAATCCAGGGGCTCTACCTTTGGAATGGAAGCTAGACATTTTGTTCCTCTAGTTTGCCAACTCTTACCCACATATTGTGAGAAGTGCTTTGTAACATTTTTTAAAAATGAGAATATATGAATTTCGTTCAAAAGCTGTAAAAGGTAAACTGAATAGTAAACTGGATTGGTGGTACATATCAGGTGTAATTCAGGGCAGTTTTTGAAATAGCATATGATACAATCAGACCCTAGTAAATGTTGATGCTCCAGATGCTGTGCCACACACACCCTGTTCTAGAAGAATTTATCTTATGTCAGGTGAGACACATAAATAAATACCTGAATAGGACTGGATCTGTGATTTCACTGGTACAGGGGGGCTCTCAGGTGAGAAAACTTCTACCTGCCAATGCAAACGGGCAAGTTCTCTGAAAGTTGAACTCTAGGAACACTAGAGAACTGCCTAGAGGACTAAGAATTTAAATGACTTGTCCAAGGACATAAAGCAAGTAAGTGTCAGAGGCAGGACTTATATCTACCAAGGTCTTTCTGACTTCAAGCTCAGCTCTCTACTTCCTATACCACTCTTCCTTTATCAAATTCTATACAAATTAAATATAAGCTAATTTTTTTTTTTATGGGGATGACATTAGCAGTTGAAAATTCAGGGAATGTTTCTGTTAAAGGGGCTTATATACACCTTAAGGACCATAGGGTTCCTAAGAAGAAAAGGCATATAGGGAGGACAACATCAGCATAGGGCACAGGTTGGACACCAGACAGTCATATGCGAAAAGCTATAAGGAAACCATTTTGGCTGGATTGTAGAGGGTATGACAGATAGTGATATAAAAGCTTCCAGTGGCTTCTAAGATCAAATAATAACTCTTGGAACAGATAGGTGGAGCAGAAGATAGAGCAATGTCCCTGAAGTCAAGAGTATCTGAGTTCAGTTTTGATCCAAGATACTTACTATCAATTAGTTTTGTGACCTTGGACAAGTCATTTAACCTCATTGCCTTAAATAATTAAAATTTATTAAAAGAACAAATATAAAGACAAAGATATTGATCATGTTTCTTCTTTTTTTTATTGAAGATATTATTTGAGTTTTACAATTTTCTCCCAATCTTGCTTCCCTCCCCCACCCCCACCCCACAGATAGCAGTCTTTACTTTGTTTCCATGTTCTACCTTGATCCAAATTGGGTGTGATGAGAGAGAAAACATATCCTTAAAGAGAACAGAATTCTCAGAGGTAACCAGATCAGACAAGATATCTGGGTCCCCCCCCCCTCCAAATTAAAGGGAATAGTCCTTGTACTTTGTTCAAACTCCACAGCTCCTTATCTGGATACAGATGGTACTCTCCTTTGCAGACAGCCAAAAATTGTTCCCAATTGTTGCGCTGATGGAATGAGCAAGTCCTTCAAGGTTGAACAACACTCCCATGTTGCTGTTAGGGTGTACAGTGTTTTTCTGGTTCTGCTCATCTCACTCAGCATCAGTTCATGCAAATCCCTCCAGGTTTCCCTGAAATCCTGTCCCTCCTCGTTTCTAATAGAACAATAGTGTTCCATGACATACATATAGCACAGTTTGCTAAGCCATTCCCCAACTGAAGGACATTTACTGGATTTCCAATTCTTTGCCACCACAAACAGGGTTGCTATAAATATTTTTGTACAAGTAATGTTTTTACCCGTTTTCCTCATCTCTTCAGGGTACAGACCCAGTAGTGGTATCGCTGGGTCAAAGGGTATGCACATTTTTGTTGCCCTTTGGGCATAGTTCCAAATAGCTCTCCAGAAGGGTTGGATGAGTTCACAGCTCCACCAACAGTGTAATAGTGTCCTAGATTTCCCACATCCCTTCCAACAATGATCATTATCCTTCCTGGTCATACTGGCCAATCTGAGAGGTGTGAGGTGGTACCTCAACGAAGCTTTAATTTGCATTTCTCTAATAATTAATGATTTAGAGCATTTTTTCATATGGCTATGGATTGCTTTGATCTCCTCATCTGTAAATTGCCTTTGCATATCCTTTGACCATTTATCAATTGGGGAATGGCTTTTTGTTTTAAAAATATGACTCAGTTCTCTGTATATTTTAGAAATGAGTCCTTTGTCAGAATCATTAATTGTAAAGATTGTTTCCCAATTTAATACTTTTCTTTTGATCTTGATTACATCGGTTTTATCTGTGCAAAAGCTTTTTAATTTAATGTAATCGAAATCATCTAATTGGTTTTTAATGATGTTCTCCAACTCTTCCTTAAGTCATAAACTGTTCCCCTTTCCATAGATCTGACAGGTAGACTAGTCCTTGATCTTCTAATTTGCTTATAGTATTGTTTTTTATGTCTATGTCCTGTAACCATTTGGATCTTATCTTGGTAAAGGGTGTGAGGTGTTGGTCTAATCTAAGTTTCTTCCATACTAACTTCCAATTATCCCAGCAATTTTTATCCCAGTGGCCGGACTCTTTGGGTTTATCAAACAGCAGATTACTATAACTCCTCTCCTGCTTTTAAACCTAGTCTATTCCACTGGTCCACCACGCTATTTCTTAGCCAATACCAAACAGTTTTGATGACTGATGCTTTATAATATATAATTTCAGATCGGGTAGTGCTAAGCCACCTTCGTTTGCATTTTTTTTTCATTAAGCTCCTGGAAATTCTTGACTTTTTATTTCTCCATATGAATTTACTAACAATTTTTTCTAACTCATTAAATTAATTTTTTGGAATTTTGATTGGTAGGGCACTAAACAGATAGTTTAGTTTTGGTAGAATTGTCATTTTTATTATATTACCTCTCCCTATCCATGAGCAGTTGATATTTGCCCATTTATTCAAATCTGATTTAATTTGTGTGAGAAGTGTTTTATAAATGTTTTCAAAAAGATCCTGAGTCTGTCTTGGCAAATAGACTCCCAAATATTTTACACTCTCTGAGGTTACTTTGAATGGGATTTCTCTTTCTAGCTCTTCCTGCTGTTTCTTGCTAGACATATATAGAAAAGTTGAGGATTTATCGGGGTTTATTTTATAACCTGCAACTTTGCTAAAATTGCTAATTGTTTCCAGTAGTTTTTTTAGATCTTTTTGGATTCTCTAGGTAGACCATCATGTCATCTGCGAAGAGTCTGAGAGTTTTGTCTCTTCCTTCCCAATTCTAATTCCTTCAATTTCTTTTTCTTCTCTAATTGCTGATGCTAACATTTCTAATACAATATTGAATAGTAGTGGTGATAATGGGCACCCTTGTTTGACCCCTGATCTTATTGGGAATGCCTCTAGCCTCTCCCCGTTGAATATAATGCTTGTTGATGGTTTCAGATAGATACTGCTAATTATTTTAAGGAACAGTCCATTTATTCCTACACTCTCTAGTGTTTTTAATAGGAATGGATGCTGTATTTTGTCAAAAGCTTTTTCAGCATCTACTGATATGATCATATGATTTCTGATAGGTTTGTTATTGATATAATTGAGTATAGTAACAGTTTTCCTAATATTGAACCAACCCTGCATTCCTGGAATAAATCCTACTTGATCATAATGTATTATCGTAGTGATGACTTGTTGTAGTCATTTTGCTAAGATTTTATTTAGGATTTTTGCATCTATATTCATCAGGGAAATAAATCTATAATTTTCTTTCTCTGTTTTAACTTCCTGGTTTAGGTAACAGTACCATATTGGTTTCATAGAAAGAGTTAGGCAGAGTTACATCTTTCCCTATTTTTCCAAAGAGTTTATATGGATTGGAACCAATTGTTCCTTAAATGTTTGGTAGAATTCACTTGTGAATCCATGAGGCCCTGGAGGTTTTTTTTTTAGGGAGTTCAATAATGGCTTGTTGAATTTCTTTTTCTGAGATAGGGTTGCTTAGGTATTTAATCTCTTCTTCATTTAACCTGGGCAACTTATATTTTTGTAAATATTCATCCATTTCACTTAGATTATCAAATTTATTGGCATAGAGTTTGGCAAAATAATTTCAAATTATTACTTTAATTTCCTCCTCATTGGTGGTGAGTTCACCTTTTTCATTTATAATACTAGCAATTTGGTTTTCTTCTTTCTTTTTTTAATCAAATTGACCAGAGGTTTATCAATTTTATTGGTTTTTTCATAATACCAACTTTTGGTTTTATTTATTAATTCAATAGTTTTTTGGCTTTTGCTTTTATTAACTTCTCCTTTAATTTTTAAAATTTCTAATTTGGTATTTGATTGGGGAATTTTGATTTGTTCTTTCTCTAATTTTTTTATTTGCATGTTTAGTTCACTGATTTCCTCTTTCTCCAATTTATTCATATAAGCATTTAGCACTATAATATATCTCCTGAGAGTTGCTTTGAATGAATCCCATAGGTTTTGGTATGTTGTTTCATTATTATCATTATCTAGGATAAAATGGTTAATTCTTTCTATAATTCGTTTTTTGGCCCACTCATTTTTTAAAATGAGATTATTCAGTTTCCAATTTGCTCTGGGTCTATATCTCCTTGGCCCAGTATTGCATATGACTTTTATTGCATTGTGATCTGAGAAAGATGTATTCACTATTTCTGCCTTTCTGCAGTTGATCATTAGGTTTTTATGTCCTAGCACATGGTCAATTTTTGTATAATTTACATGTACTGCAGAGAAAAAGGTATATCCCTTTCTATCCCCATTCAGTTTCCTCCATAATTCTACCATATCTAATTTTTCTAACAATCTATTTACCTCCCTAATTTCTTTCTTGTTTGTTTTATGATTTGATTTATCTAGATCTGATAGCAGGAGGTTGAGGTCTCCTACTAGTAGAGTTTTGCTGTCTATGTCTTCCTGTAATTCTTTCAGCTTCTCCTCTAAGAATTTGGGTGCTGTCCCACTGGGTGCATATACATTCAATATTGAAATGACTTTGTCTATGGTACCTTTTAAGAGGATAAAGTTTCCTTCCTTATCTCTTTTAATGCTATCTATTTTTGCTGCTGCTTTGTCTGAGATAAGGATTGCTACCCCTGCTTTTTTTACTTCAGCTGAAGCAAAATATATTTTGCTTCAACCTTTTACCTTTACTCTATATGTATCTCTCTGCTTCAAATGAGTTTCTTGTAAGCAGCATATTGCAGGATTCTGGTTTTTAATCCACTCTGCTATTTGCTTACATTTTAAGGGAGAGTTCATCCTATTCACATTCAAGGTTATGATTACTAATTCTTTATTGCCCTCTGTGCTATCTTCCCTCTGTTTGTATTTTTCCCCCTTCCCCCCCTTTTATCCATATTCCCCAGTATTTTGTTTTTGAATACCACCCCCTTCAGTATGTTTGCCCTCCTATATCACATCCTCCCTTTCTTTCCCTTTTCCCTTTTCCCAGCCCTTCCTTTTGTTATTTCCCCTTATTTCCTCCATTCCCCTTCCCTTTCTCTGTCCCCCCTCCCCTTTTAATACTTAAAAGGTTAGATGTTTTATAAGTTAACTGAGTACGTGTAGGTTGACTTTAAGCCACGTCTGATGAGAAGATTCAGGTGTTTCTCCTCTACTCCCTTCTGCCCCTCTATTACCATAGGTTTTTTGGTACCTCTTAGTGTAATGAGATTTGTCCCATTCAATCCCCTCCCTCCTCCCGTCTCTTTCCTGTCCCCCTTTTTAGGGAGGTAGTGTATTTTCTTAGATCATTCTATCTAGGTCATAGAAAATTCTGAGTGTCTGTCCCTTCTAGTTCAGTATATTCTATTGGATAGAGTCAAAATTCCTGAGAGTTATTAGTCTTTCTCCCAAGTGGGGTTAAAGGCAGTTACATCCCATTAGAAAGCAGTCTCATGGATAGGTCATGGATGTCCATCATTTCTGGCTAGGTGTATTCTCTCTGTTAGAGTTACATTTCTCAGGATTTATGAGAGTCTCCCCACCCCATGCTGTAATATAGCCAGTTTCAACTTACTGGATTGCATTTTTTTCCTTTTACCATCCCCCCACCCCTTTTTTTACCTTTTCATGTGTCTCTTGAACCTCCTGTTTGATATCCAAATTTTTTGTTTAGCTCTGGTCTTTTCATCAGAAATTTTTGGAATTCTTCCATTTTGTTAAATGTCCATCTTTTTCCCTGGAAGAGAAGGCTTAGCTTTGCAGGAAAGTAGATTCTTGGCTGTATTCCAAGCTCCTGTGCTCTTCGAAATATCTCATTCTAGGCCCTTCGATCCCTTAAAGTTGATGCAGCCAGGTCCTTCGTGATCCTTACTGTGGCTCCTTGATATTTAAATTGCTTATTTCTGGATGCTTGTAGGATTTTCTCTTTTATCTGATAGTTCTGCAGTTTGGCCACAACATTCCTTGGTGTTTTCATTTTAGGATCTTTTTCTGGTGGGGATTGATGTACTCTTTCAATAACTACTTTGCCCTCCGATTCCATGATATCAGGGCAGTTTTCCATCACTAGATCCTGTAATATTAAGTCCAGGCTTTTTTTCTCTTCAATGTTTTGAGGAAGTCCTATAATTTTCAGGTTGCCCCTCTTCGATCTATTTTCGAGGTCAGTGGTTTTGTTGATGAGGTATTTTACATTTGCCTCTATTTTTTTATTTTGTTTAACTGACTCTTGCTGTCTCATGGAGTCATTAGTTTCTGTAGACTCCGTTCTTTTTTTGGGGGAGTAGTTTTCTTCATTAACCTTTTGCAACTCCTTTTCCAATTGGTCAATTCTACTTTTGAAAGAGCTTTCCATTTAACCAATTGAGGTTTTGAGAGAATTAATTTCTTTTTGCATTTGCTCATTTGAAGATCTGAGAGATTTATTCTCCTTTTGTGTTTGTCCAATTGTACTTTCAAAGGTTTTTGTTTCCTTGTTGCAAGGTATTAAGTGTCTCTCCCAAATTTTTAAGCTCCTTTCTTATTTCTTCAAGGAAGTCTTTCTGTGCTGGAGACCAGATTGTATTCTCCTCAGAGGTTCCAGTTCTCTCTGAGTTGGGGTCTTTCCCTTCCAGGAATTTTTCTATGGATCCACCTTTCCGCTGACCCTGGGCTTGGGATCGCTGAAGGCTTTACTGAGTGCAGTTTCTCTGGCTGGCCAGTAGGAGGTGCTGGTTGCCCTGTCTGGAGTGTCTGTGACCTTGGTTGGGAGGCCTTCTCCCTTTGCTGGAAGGGAGGAGTTGGAACTATTGAATTCTTTTGCTTTCAATCAATGGTGGGCTTTACCCTGGCCTGAGGTCATTCCTCAGCTGGGCTGGTTCTTCTGCTCACACACCTGGGCTTGAGGCAGAAGTAGTTTGCATTTGTTTGGGAAGAGCCTAGGGATGGTATATGCCATTCTCCTGCACCAGAACTCTTCCCCCAGCCTGGTCCCCAAGCTCCAGGGGTACAGCACCAACAGCAGCGCCTCTGCTTCCCCAAGGACCCAAGCCCCCTTTGTACAGCCCTACCGCTGATCCAGCAAGTCTGGCTATCAGGCCCTCAGACGCCTGGTTCCAATTCAGCTGTTAATCTGGCTGATCCTGGGCTGATCTTCCCAGACTCACCTGCCAGTACTCAGCCAAGGCTGCTGCGGGAGACAAATCCTGAGGTAGATTTTCCTCCCCTGGCGTTCCTTTCTGGGTTTCCTGGTTCAGAATTCTTTTAAGAGGTTTGTTTCATGTGATAGATGGGGAAGAGATCAGGAGACTTTAGAACTGTGCCTGTCTTCTCTCCACCATCTTGGCCCTGATCATTTGTTCTGATAATTTTGAAAACTAAGAGTTTACTCATCTAACAACAACAGCCTATGAAAAGTTCTCCTTACCTGGCCTAGTCCATGATTCTGGAAGAGCCAGCCTGTATAAGCCACCTCCAAAGAATCACCAATTTCAACACTTGGACCCTCTCCTATAGTAAGATCCTGGATCAGCACAATTTCCAAGGAGGACATGCTGTTATACTTGGCAATGCACAGCTGTAAAAAGGAAACCACAATAAACAAAAATGGTCACATATTTGGTATTTAATTAATGCTTATTTCACTCCAAAAGTTGCTTCTATCAAGAAAACAAATAAAAGTAACCAAAGAGAGCAAAAGTCTAAAGTAGTCACCGCTTTAGAATAGAATTCTGTCTGAGTTGTCACCCATAAGGAAAGATCCTTTCTCCAGACATTAAACTAAATACTGTCCACTATAGCACTAGATTTACAAGTAATCAGATAATTCCAACCACAACAGGAGAGCCATGAAAGTGGGGGAGGGGAAGAGTTAACTTAAGTTTTCCCCATGAATAATAGGCTGAAGACTTTGTAAAACTGCCTATATTCAATTTCATTTTCCTTTTAGTTCCAAATTCTCTTCCTTTCCTTACTCTCTCCCTCCCCTTGAGAAGGCAAGAAAAATAAAACCCATTACAAAAACATATAGGCATGCAAAACATATTAGCCATTTTAAAAAAAAGGGAAAGAAACAGAAGAAAATATACTTCAATTTCACTCTGAGATCATCAGTGGATAAAATGTTCATCAAAAGTCCTTGGAATTGGGGTTGATCATAGTGTTGTAGAGTTACTAAATCTTTCAAAATCTTAACTATATTGCTGTCACTGTAAGTTTTTTTCTGAAAACATTGCCCTTCATTATTTCTTTCTTTCTTTTTTTTGCAAGGCAATGGGGTTAAGTGGCTTGCCCAAGGCCACACAGCTAGGTAATTATTAAGTGTTTGAGGCTGGATTTGAACTCAGGTACTCCTGACTCCAGGGCTGGTGCTCTATCCACTACACCACCTAGTTACCACATCCACTGTGACACCTAGCTGCCCCTATTTCTTTTTTTTTAAACATTTTATCTTTTTATTTATTAGCATCTTAACAATTATGTCTTAACAGCAAATTTCCGAAGAGGGTACAAGAGTTCCTTTCTCTACTGATTTTTGGTCTTCAGGCTTTATTATGTTTATTAAGCACGGGTCTTCTTGAGTTGAAGGTCCAGGGGCTTACTTATGTTTCTTGTCCTTTAAGAATTGTGAGATTTGCTTTCTCTGTTTGGTTGATTGATAGTAAGAACTCAGGTAATAGATTTTCAGACAATTTGGATCTTAGATAGTTTGGATGCAGCTCCTCCAATGACCTTGGTTACTCTCAACTGGCAAAGTTCCATGCTTAAATCATCTAGTTATTTAAGCAACTCCTTTTTCTTACCACAAATATTTCTGGCCTTGATTTTTGCCACAATCATGGATGCAACACACCACCACCAGGTCCAAAGGGAAAGAGGAAAGGGAGAGGGCTGACCCTGGGAACTACTAGTCTTCATTACTTCTTAAGGCATTATAGTATTCCATCACAATCATATATCATAACTTGTTTAAACACTCCCCAATTGTTGGGTGAACCCCTCAGTTTCCAATTTTTTGTCACCATAAAAAGAATTGCTATAAATTTTACATATAAATGGGTGCTTCTCTTTTTTTGATCTTTTGGGATAGAAATCTAGGAGCAGTTATCACTGGTCAAAAGCTATATACAATTTAATAGTTTTTGGGGAATCTTTCCAAATTGCTTTTCAGAATGACTGTAGAGTTTAGTTCCCACATTCCCTCAAGAAATCTGTCATTTCCTTTTTTTGTCATCTTAGTCATTCTGACAGATTTTAGGTACTACCACAGAGTTGTTTTAATCTGCATTTCTCTAATTATTAGTGATTTAGAACATTTTTTCATATGGCTATTCACAGTTGATATCTTCCTCTGAAAACTGCTTATTCATACCCTTTGACCATTTATCAACTGGGTAATGGCTTTTATTCCAGTAACTAGTGACACATATCTAAATGGTCACATTTCCTAAGCTGAGCTGTATGTATCCCAAACTGAACTCATCATCTTTTCCTCAAACCTTCCTTTCTTCCTAACTTCTCTATGACTGTTGAGGATCCTACTATCCTCTCACTCAGCTTCACTATTTTCATGTCATCCTTGACTCCACACTTTTTCTCATCCCTTATATTTCAATCAGCTGCCAAATTTTGTCAATTTTATTTTCATCACATCTTCTTTATATGCTCCTGTCACTCTTGAAATTGCCCTTACCCTCATCACCTCAAACATATATCACTGCCATAGTCACTGGTTGTTCCTCTCTTCTCAAGTCTCTCCCCACACCACCCCAGTATCCTCTAATTTGTCAAACTGATCTTTAAATTTAAGTCTAATTATGTCATACACAAACTACCTATCTCCTCCCCAATTCACTCCTTTTCTTGATATTTTTTCTTCTACCTTATATCCATGTCCTCTTTGATCCTGGGGCACGGGCCAACTCAAATAAAACTCTAAAAGCTGGGGATAGCCAAACAATTTTTTAAAAATCTCTTAAATAATTTAGATAAGAACCACTGTCATTTTTCTGAAATGTTTCAGGTTCAAGTGATGGAATTAGTTTTGTCATAACTGAAACTAAAAGAAAAATTACAGCAGCATCTGAGCTTTCTCATATAGTTCTCAAATGCTAATAGAATTCTATGCATTCTAAATTTTCCAGGGGAAAAAGATTATTTCTAGTTGTAACACTTTTACATTTAACTGTTGCAGTTATTGTCCAAAACATTTCTAAATTGCTCTTTGGCAATGGCCTTCAGAGGCAGAATAGTGAAAATCAGTCTCACTGCTTTATAGTTAAACATCATTAAACATTTTCAACAAACTACCTGTTTACTGAAATCTACTGCAGCCTTTTCTGATTCAAACATCATGGACCAATTTTGTCTCTGGTCATCATAAAAGGTGCTATAGTTGTTAGACTGTACCTGTTGGAAAAAGCAATATGTGAATCACTAAAGAGTGTACAAAATATAAGTTTTCATGGTTTTGAGTTGTGTTGGAACTTCATAATTCTCCATTTAGAGTTTTCTTGGCAAAGATCCAGGAGTGATTTGTTGTTTCCTTCTCAAGCTCATTTTACACATGAGGAAACTGAAACAAATAGGATTAAATAACTTGCCCAGGGTCACAAAGCTATAAGTGTTGAGGCTAGATTTGAATGCAGGAAGATGAGTTTCCCATCTCTAAGTCTGGCACTCTAACCATTGTACCACCTAAATGCCCTATGATTTTGCTCACAATTTAAAGATGAAAATCTCATTGTCTAACATTATAGTCAAGAATAACAGGAACTATATGAGAAGTGAAGTGAATCATCCCTTTCTTAATTCTCAAATCTTTGCTCTATTCCATAACCATCTTTTGAAAGCTTGTGGTGGTTACAGGAAGATCAAAATAAGTACTGGGCTGCAGGAGTGGAACTAATATTTATGTCTTGGATCTATGCCTCTTTAGAAACTTATTCCAAGATGTTCTATATCTTGGAATTATTAGTGTAGACTGTGGAGATGCTTAATATCTCTTACCGTTAGTTCAAAATTTGGATGAATCCTGGCCGAGGTGATTGGCTGTTGTTGACTTATGTAAATAAGAATCCTGTACTGGAGTCCACCAAAGAAGTAATAAAAGAGCAAGAAGAGAAAGCAAAAAATGAACAGAAAATCCACATTGGCAGATACCAATAGCTTTTCCAGTTTTTTCTTCCAATTTTGGTCTCTAAATTATTTTTTTTATATCTCTCTATACAATGAACACCTACTTTATCATGTAAAGAAAGTCAATTTTAAAGTAATATTAACTAATGCAACAAATTATACAACTACACAAAATATGATCAGTCAAGATGAAGTCTGAGTTGCTTACTTCCGCCTGTCAGAGCTGTTATTCAAGAGAACACTTCATTTCATGAAATTAGAAATTTTTGGGGTGAAAAATCTATCCAAAGACTACACATGAGACAAGGTGATGTTAACATCATTTCTCAAGCTCAAAAAGAACAGTTAATTCTTGAATCCATTTGGCTAATCTAACAGATTCCCAACATTGAAAAATAAGAAAATCAGGAAATTTTGGGATGTTATTTGGACTTCTGAGAAAAAAATCAAGGTCACTGGCTGATGAATAAGTGGGAAAAGTGATACAGATTCCAAAGAGCATCCCAGAGATTCATTCAGATATTATTAACAAAACACATTTAATTTTTTTGTTTTGTTTTTAGGTTTTTTGCAAGGCAATGGGGTTAAGTGGCTTGCCCAAGGCCACACAGCTAGGTAATTATTAAGTGTCTGAGGCCAGAGTTGAACTCAGGTACTCCCTGACTCCAGGGTCGATGCTCTATCCGCCTGCGTGACCTAGCTACCCCAAACCACATTTAGTTTTAGAAAAGTGGCTCTGAAGGCAATTCTAAAGATGAATTTACAAGATGCTTCATATAACATCCTCATTGTTAGAATGAGAATAGTAGTCTAATAGAATGAAACTAAAATCACTAAGTTGAATTTCTCTCTTCTGCCATTAGGACTTTGTGATCCTACAGACTTACTAACTAAAATGCTTTCTATCTACAACAATACATTTTGCTGATGAACCAAGTAGAAAAAGAAATGTTCCTTCTAAAGTCTAAATTATTATTTTTTTTTGCAAGGTAACAGGGTTAAGTGACTTGTGCAATATCACACAGTTAAGTATAAAATGTCTAAAGTCTAAATTCTTAAAACATATTCAGGGTGGCTAGGTGGCACAGTGGATAAAGCACCAGTCAGGAGTATCTGGGTTCAAATCTAGCCTCAGACACTTAATAATTACCTAGCTGTGTGGCCTTGGGCAAGCCACTTAACCCCATTGCCTTGCAAAAACCTAAAAATAAAACAAAACAAAAAAAAAACCATATTCAAAGATTTTAAAAAAAGGTTAATCACAAAATGGCTCATTAATTTTGTTTATAAGGTTTTTTTTGGCAAGGCAATGGAGTTAAGTGACTTGCCCAAGGTCACACAGCTAGGTAATTACTAAGCGTCTGAGGCCAGCTTTGAACTCAGGTCCTCCTGACTCCAGGGCTGGTGCTCTATCCACTGTGCCACCTAGCTGCCCCCTTTTGCTGTCTTTAAGGGTTTTTTTTGATGACTCATTAATAAGAAGGAATGGAAAATCATTATTTACTATGATCTTGACTCATAATCACCAATGCGGTAAACATCATCTTCATGAAATAAAGGCAACAGGCAAGCTCAAATGACAACTGCCACTTCAGCAGTTTGAACTTAAAGAGAATCTATTTCCTGAAAAGAAAACTCTGCACCAAAGAATTTACAAAGCATACCCATGGGTAACAATATCAGTAAAAAGGCAAGATAAAATTAAAAACAGCACCACTACAAACACTATTGTGGCTTCTTGTTGGGCCAGGCATAGATTTCAGTGTGTGCACACACACAACATGCATGCATGTATATCTACACATATAATATACACATACATCACATACCTCTTTATAATGCACATGTATGACCAAAACGAGCTTACATGTACATGTGTATACACAAAAATGTGAATAGCTTAAATCTGCACTAAGACTTTGGAAGAATACGTCCATGTGTCTATAGAATCAGGACCCCTCTCACCTCTTTGGCAGTGTGGTTCCCCAGGACTGCAGCACCAAATTTTCCCTGCTTCACATACTGACCATTTGTGCTAAAGAAACAGAGAAATTGCTTAAACTGCTACAAATATAAATAAATAGATGAAAGTAGATCAACAATGACTGCAACAATATAGATTTAAGATCACTAATAAGAAATCAAGCTTTTGACTAAAAAAGGAGGCCTGGTGCACAGCAAATGAAACACACAACCACAATGATAGTGGACAGGTAAAGGGCAATAGGAGAGTAATCTTGTATACAATGTCAAGTGTAGTAGTCATTTCTTCAGGCTTCTATTCCTTTTTCACTAGAGAGAGTTTGGGTATGGGGTTTGTGTGTGTGTAATAACTGTAATGTAAAAAAAAATCAATGAAACTTATTTTGAAAAGAAAAGATATAGCTTAGAAGAGCTATCCAAAAAAGGAAACTAATTACTCAAACATCAGAAAGGTGATGAACTTTTTTTAGTTTTTTCAAGGCAATGGGGTGAAGTGACTTGCCCAAGGTCACACAGCTAGGGAATTATTAAGTGTCTGAGGCTGAATTTGAACTCAGATACTCCTGACTCCAGGGCTGGTGCTCTATCCACTGTGCTACCTAGCTGCCCCCTCTGCTAGAGGTTCTAACAAGACAACCCAAGGTGGGGGTGGGAAAGGACCATGTGAAGGAGACACATTTAGAATCAGTCCCCTAGGAAGACAAAGGGTAAATTTTGCCAGTCATACATGGACCCACATGGCTATATTTTGTCTACCCTATATGTTCTGTTGCTCTATTTTTAACCCCTTATTTTTAAGATTATTTTCTTTTAAGGTTAGCAGTTGGTACCACTGACTGGCAATTCTAAATGCTTTTCTTTGGCAAGTAGGACTCAACTCCAGGGTGGGAATACAAGTCTAGAGAAATACATCAGGTCTGAGTTAGGCAGGGTTCCCTGAAGAAGGAAAAAAGTATTTTTTGACTTTCTGGGGTTGAAGATAAAAGGTCTTTACATTTTTTGGTAATACAAAATAAGGCCTCTCCTATATGATAGTTTATTAGCCTGAATGCTTATGTAGGAGCTAAGTGGCCTTTTTCTTTTGTTGGGGAGAATTAGAACATGAATCAAATTCCAAATTTCCGAAGGGAAACACTAGGTGGAGTCATAAACCAAAGTATTAGAGCTAGGAGAGATCATCTAGAGACCTAGAGAACTAATAAAGAAATACATCTTTCTCCTCATGATAGACAGGTGCAGATAGGATTGTTTTTAGAGACAGCTTCAACAGGCTCTCTATTATTAAATTTTCAATGTGAGCATTTATACCTTGGAAATCAGCAGGTAACAAATCAAGTAAACTTGAGTTACTGTTTGTTAAATGACTAGACTTTGAGAAACTGAAGGAGAAGATTAAAAGTGTCACACACATACACACACACACCCTTTAAACATTTACCAACGTACCTCTGGCTAAAGATTATGGATCTATTATCAGACAAGGCCACTGTGTCAGTTGGCTTTGCTTAAGTATTGTTATAAAAAAGGGAGGATGGAGATTGAAAGGGATGACTGACATAAACAGAGCAGGCAACAATAAAACTTTATAAAGTCATCTAATCCAATTCTCTCATTTTACAGTGAAGAAACTGAGAAATCAATGCCAGATAAACCTAAGTTTTCTTGTCCATCCACCACTAGGGTTATTTTATTAGCTACTTACAATCGGTATGCATGGACCGCTGTGGCAGCTAGGACTGTGGAAGTTCCAACAGGGCCTGTAGTTGGAGGAGTTTTCTGTGCTGGCTGATTTACTGGAAATAAATAAATTGGGATTTCATTTATTTAAGAAAAATTAGGGTGGTACAGTGGCTAGAGAACCAGTCCTGGAGTCAGGAGGACCTGAATTCAAATCTAGCCTTAGACACTAGACACTTTACCATTTCCAATTGTCCTGATTCATTTCTAGCCACTGGACCCATATAGCTCTGGCGGATAAAGTCAGGCTGGTGACTTTAGCACAACATCCCCTCACTCAAATCCAATTCGCCAACCTGATGACATAGTCTCCTCTGAGAATAAAGGTTAATCATCACTTAGAAGAATTCTGCTCTTAAATAAACCTCAAACATATCTCACCCTCATATTTTTCCAAGCATTCATCCTATACATGATCATATTTAATCTTTATAATAGGTGGCAAGGTTAGGACAGATATTAACCCTATTTTCCAGACAAGCAATTTGCAGATAAGAGTCTTTAGAAATTACCTGTCTTCCAGGTTACAAGTTCTAGACATTTGTGTATGTATGTGTCTATCAATTAATGAGGCACTAATCTGCCTCTATGTCTACGAGTTAGGAGAGACATAAACATACAGGAGAATCTCCTTATAAAGGGAAATAGGGGTTGAACCAAGAACATCAAATCTTTTTCTACCTCTTGCTTTTTGCAATTCATTCTCCAGCTATTTTGCAAGTTATATAGAATTAGATAAACACATTCCCTTTTTATTTTCTCATTCAGAGGCAATTCAGGTTAAGTGGCTTGCCCAGGATCACATATCTAGTAAATATCTAAGCCCTATCTGAACTCAGATCCTCCTGACTTCAGGGCAGGTACTTAATCCACTGTACCACCTAGCTGCCAAAATATTCCTTAAGATACTCCTATGTTTCTTCAAGAGTAAGGCCTATGGCAGCTAGGTGGCAGAGTGGGATAGAGCACTGGCCCTGGAGTCAGGGGGACCCAAGTTCAAATCCCCTCAGACACTTAATAATTGCCTGGTTGTGTGACCTTGGACCAGTCACTTAACCCCATTGCTTTACAAAAACAAAACAAAAGAGTTAAGTCTACCCCTGCCTACATGGTATAAATCCTACCTGATCATGTTGTATTACTTGTTGCAATCTCCTTACTAAAATTTTATTTAAGATTTTTGCAACAATGTTAGTCTATAATTTTGATTAGCTGTTTGGATTCTTCCTGGTTTAGAACCATATTTGCATCATAAAAGGAATTTGGCAGTACTATTTGTGCTATTTAAAAAAATAGTTTATGTAGAATTGGAATTAATTGCTCCTTAAATGTTTGGTAGAATTCATTTGTAAATTCATCTGGACTTGGAGACTTTTTCCTTAGGGAGTTTACTGATGGTTTCTTCGATTTTTTTTTTCTGAAATGACGTTACTTAAGTATTTTATTTCCTCTTTTGTTAATCAGAGGTGTTAGTATTTTTGTAAACAATCATCCATTTCACTCAGGTTATTAAATTTATTGGCATACAGTTGGGAAAAATAGCTCCAAATTAGCTCTTTAATTTCCTCCTTCTGGTGGATGAGTTCACGTTTTCATTTTTTCTTTAGATTTTTTTTTTCAAGGCAATGGGGTTAAGTGACTTGCCCAAGGCCACATACCTAGGTAATTATTAAGTGTCTGAGACCGGATTTGAACTCAGGTACTCCTGACTTTAGGGCCAGTGCTCTATCCATTGCGCCACCTAGCCACCCCATCACCCTTTTCATTTTTGATAATGGTACTATGGTATTTTTCTTTCTTTTTTAAAATCCAATTAACCAAAGATTTATCAATTTTATTGTTTTTTTCATAAAACCAACTCAATTTTTTTTTATTAGACTGGTTTTCTTGCTTTCAATTTTACTAATCTCTCCATTGATTTTTTAGAATTTCTAATTTGGTATTTAATTGGGGATCTTTAATTTGTTCTTCTAGTTTTTTGAGTTGTATATTCAATTCATTAATCTCCTCTTCCTCTATTTTATTTAAATGAGCATTTAGAGAAATAAAATTTCCCCTAAAAACTCCTTTGGTTGCATTCCATAAGTTTTGGTATATTGTCTCATTGTTATAATTTTCTTTGATGCAATGATTATTTCTCTGATTTGTTGTTTGATCCACTCATTTAAAATTAAGTTATTTAATTTATGGTTTATCTTTCCATGTTCCTTTATTATATGTAATTTTATTGCAACATGATCTAAAAAGTATGCATTTATTATTTCTGCCTTTATGCATTTGATTCAAAGGTTTTTATGCCCTAGTACATGGTCAATTTTGGTCCTGCAGAGAAAAAGATATATTCTTTTCTATTCCTATTATTTTCTCCAGAGGTCTATCATATCTAAATTTTCTAAGATTTTATTTACCTTCTTAGCTCCTTTCTTGTTTATTTTGTGGTTTGATTTATCTAGTTCTGAGAGGGATGTTGAGGTCCCCCATTATTATAGTTGTTGTCATCTAGTTCTCTTGTAACTTATTCAGCTTCTCCTTTAAGGCTTTGGATGCTATACCACTAGGTACATGTATGTTTAATAATGATATAACTTCATTGTCTATGGTGCCCTAAAAAAAAAAAAAAGATGTCATTTCCTCACTTATCCCTGTTTTTTTTAATTTTTTTTTATTTTTGATTTTGCTTTGTCTGAGATCAGAACCACTACCCATTTTTTTCTACTTCCACTGAAGTACAACATATTTTGCTGTAGTCTTTTACCTTTACCTTGCATGCATTTCTCTGGTTCAAATATGTTTCTTGTAAACAACATATTATAGGATTCTGGTTTTTATCCATTATGCTATCCACTTTGTTTTATGGGAGAGTTCACCTCACTCACAGTTAAGATTACTAATTCTGTATTTCCCTCCATACTAATTTTCCCCATTTGTACTTTTCTCTTTCCTCTCCTCTTATTTGTCCTTACCAATGCTTTGCTCCCTTTCCCCTTTAACTTTTCTTTTAAATTTTAACTTTAAGTTTACTTTCACTTTTGTTTTCACTTTCTCTTTGATCAGATCCTTCTTCCCTTTTCTTTCCCTTTCCCCCCTCTACTTTCTTATGGTAGTACAGATTTTAAAACCAATTGAGAAGGTATGTTATTCCCTCTCTGGACCAAATCTATTGAGTAGGATTTAGTGTACACAACCTCCCTTCTTTCCCTCTACTATAACAAGTCTTTATGTCTCTGTTATTTACCACTAATGCCAAGCCTTTTCCTGTCTTGTATTTTATTTCCTCTTCAATTAATCTGGGTAATTGGTATTTTTGTAAATATTCATCTACTTCACTCACGTTAAACTGTCTTGTATTTAAATTTCCTTTGTCAAAATATAATCCTTTTATCTGAGGTAAAAGAAGTACTATTCTCAAAGAATGATTGATAAAACAGTATTGTCTCATAGTCACTAAGTACCCTCACCTCTTCAGTCTCATTAGAAATACATTTCTCAAAGAGTCATGAATCACATCAAATTAGAATCACTTTATACCTTATCCCCTTTCAAGTACCCTCCATGGACACATAATCCTCCGGAGCCAAAGCATCATGAAAAGTCAAATCATTTTATGAACCACTTATATTCTCCCAATTCATGCACTTCCTTCCTTTCAATTATAGCTAAAGCTATTGTTCTATAAGAAACCATGAATAGTCAGACTCTAGAGAAGCATGGAAAGAATTACAGGAACCAATACTAAGTGAAGGGAAGAACCAAGAGAACATTACACTTATTATCAACAGCATTATCAACTCTGATGAATGCAGCTCCTCTCAGCAGTTCAGAGACCTAGGAAAACCTTGGGAGATCTGTTAGGACAATGCCATCCACATTAGGAGAAAGAAAAAGAAAACAAAACTCAAACTAAAAATCTGAATGAACACTATGTTTACTTTAAAAATTTTTTTCTTATATTTTTCCTTTCTAGCTTACTGTTTTCTTTCTTTTCACTTAGTCCTAATTCTTCATACAGAAAATGGGTTTAACATGTTAAACTAATGGGTTAGACTAATCAGCTAACATGTTCAACACAAATGGACATGTTCAATATTCACCAGATTGTTCACCTCTGAGGGGAGGGGGGAGGGAGAGTGGAAGAAAATTGTGTAACGTAAATATGCATGTAGATGAATGTTGAAAAATGTATTCATAGTATGTAAGTGAAAAATTAAAATATTAATAAGAAAAAAGAGTTAAGCCTATCTTCATAAAATGAACTGTTTTAAAAAAAGTAAGATCAACTCTGAATTCAAGAAAGTAAGAAGAACAATTAGTTAAAGGTCAGTCTGATAGAGGTAGAAAGAAGGGAGGGGTTAATCTGGCATTTGAACCATTTCTAGGTAGGAAATTTGTGGACAGAGAATGTGGGTGTTGACAGGTTGCTGAATGGCTAGGGATTTGCTAGGAATTCTGAGAACTAGATTAGAAAATAAGTTACGGGAGACAAATCACTTTCTCTCTGCCAAAGCTTAAGTTATCTTATCATGATTGGTTTAAAAAGCTAGCAAGATTCATTCCCATGTATTATTACAGTAAAGTCAGTGTCACGAGTAAAATGGAATTCTCACTTAGTTTCTTTCCCTTAACTACTGGAAGAGAGAAAGAAAAAAAAGAAGAAATGAAGATATGTGCATATACCTTCTAAGGGGGAAATACATGTCAAAATCCTATGGTCATGGGAACTCTATTTCTCTTGGTTCTATTATTGGTATTTATCTCTCTCTCCCAAACCAACTCTCCCTTCTCTCTCTTCCAAACTCCTCCAACTTATTATCAGGATAGTAATTTACCAGATTTCTTCAGTCACAGGGAAACTGTAACAGAAATTCCCTCAACAAAGAAATAGCCCTGGTATTTTATTTGCACATGGTATAGATAATTTTTAGTTAAAATGTCATTACAGCTTAACTTAGTTATCATTTATTGATTTTTCTTCTCTTCACTCTTCTTATTCCAAATGAGCCTGAGTATATTCAAATGAAGGAAGAAGAGTAAAATGGTAAAAGGTAAAATGTCAAAAGGTCCCACAAATCCCTGCTATGCCTGAGTTTGGACAACAACCCCTCTAGGCCAGAGGTTAACAAACTGTAGTACTCAGGTCAAAGGTGATACATGCTTGAGATTAGGACAGAGATCCACTACCAGAGGATCAGGGTACACAGAAAGACATTTTTTAAAATAATTTTATTGCTAATATTTTATTTTCCATTATCATCCTTCCCTTAAGTATATATTCCCTGAGTTATAAAGAATAAAGAGAGAAAGAATAAAGTTCAGCTAAGCTAACATATAAAAAATATCTGAAGTTTTATGTTCTTGATAGATTTTTAAATCTCTAATCTAGGTGACTGATGAACTCATTCCCAAGTTTATTGGACTTGTCTTAAGGGAAGGGGCAAGTGTCCTGATGCTTCTTTTTCTACTGAATTTAAGCGGGTGCTCTTCTCTTCTTCAAAAACTTCAACACAAATGTACACTGTGCCCCATTCACCTCCATCTGTTTTGCCCAATTATTCCAAGAGAAAATGAAAGACAGCTTTGCTCTCAAGGAAACTGGGGAACCCTAATTTAAAGTAGGACAACATGCAGTGTAACATAGTGAATGGAGAGTGCCTTAGAGGCAGGAAGACCTGCACATTCAAGTTCCACCATTTATACATGAATGGCTGTGTTACCCGGAATAAGTCATTTAATTTCTAAGGCCCCAGACAGCTAAGACTGTAAACTGAAGTGCAGCTGCTAATCTGTTTTATAGACATCTTTATGAGAAAGCTTCCTATACTGATTGAATCACAGGTACCCCCCCCCCCCAACCCCGGCTGGCAAAAAAAAAAAGGTAACACAACAAATCTGGCTATGAAAAGAGATGTGTACATATCTGGCCTTCCCCTGCACCTGGGAAGGGAAAAGTCAGCTAAAAGGCTGCTGCCTTGCTTTGGGTTCATAGTTACAGAGAGTTACAGAAACTTACCAGTTACTGTTGTTGTTTGGCCTTTCTTAGGTTGCTTTGGAGCTGTGTATTGGAAGAATTCATTTCCTTGGCCCACAACCACTTGATCCAGTCCAAAGAGAGAAGCCAATTTAGCACTGCCAAAAGAAAAGGAAACATTCATATACTTGATATAAACCTAAACTTATCACAAGCCTAAGGTAGTCCTCCTCAAATGCCACACAAGACATATAAGAGAGCTCTTCCTCGAGATTAGCTTGCTGAGAATAGGCCTTAAAGGGTTCCATCAGATAGCCCTGTGTTTCTTTCATGACAATGGGCAAATCATTCCTCTGCACATACCTCTCTTCTTTTCTCTATTAGCTGGGGTCTGGGCTCAGTGATTTTGAAATACAGCATCCGTTTCTTTCCTAGATCTTCTAAGAAGTCTCAAATTCAGGATAAGAAAATATACTTTTAGAAATGCTTTTCCAAAGTTAAATCATGCATTCCGATTTTTGATTCAGAGAATATGGGCAGTGCCCTGACAGTTCCCTTCTTGTAGTTCTCCATTCTTTGATTTCTGCTTTCACATCCTGGCACAAGATATAGCCAAGTTCAATGTACTTAATTTAAAGACTATCTATATGCATAGATCCTCAAATTAGGAACAAACAGTCATTCTCAGAGTTGGAAAGGATGGCAACAGTAATCTAATCCAAACCCTAAATGAAACTAATACTTTCTAAAAACAAGTGGTTGTCTAGTCTCTGATAGATGATAGTGTGTAAAATGCAATACCTGTCCATATTTATAAATTCTCATTTGTTCAAAAAGTACCTTATACACATCATCTCATTTAATATTAAACCCTAGTAAGGTAAGGAATATATTTTCCATTTTACAGATGTGGAAAGTGAGGGTGGGAAAAAAATAACTTGCTTAGAATTGCCCATTGGCAAAATCAGAACTTGGCTCCAGGGCCAGTGCTCTACTCTTGCATATATGGGAAGCTAAAGCCTTCTGACATAAAACAAACAAGATACATTTTATTATTTGTACAACCACTTGGCCCACTCACTCCAGTAAGCCAAGTGGTTGATGGGCCCAACACCCATTTTTTCCTGACCAGTGTCTTTATTTTCTCTTATATTCTGCCATTGGTAGCAAACCCTTTTTTATTTCAGCCACAACATTCTTCCCGTACTGGGAGCCTCTCTCCAGCCCCTCTTCTCCAATTAAGCCACATATGAAACATGCTTCTGGACCCTGGGAATGCAGAGAAATCAACTCTCATCTCAAGAGGTTTAAATGCCATTGGAGAAGACATGGCTATGTCTTTATGTGTGCACAGAATTCATAAACAGTGAAAAGGATAGGCACAAGAAGTTGGGGGAGGGGGCTGGAAAGAGTTTTCAGAGAAGGGTAGGGAGCTTCATTTTGTAAAGGAAAGACGGATTTGAGGAAGATGAAGTTAGAATGGAAAGTGTCCTGTCATGGCAAATCTATCAATGCAAAGGGAAAGAGAAAGGAGATAAATGTCATCTATGAGGAACAGTAAATAAGGCCAATTTGACTGGATTGTTGAGAGAGTATATAGAAATATAGGGAAAGGGAAAGAAGGTTAGGATTAAGTTGTGAAAGATTTTAAAAGCTAAACCAAGGAGTTTATATTTCTTAGAAACAATAGAGAATCACTGAAATTCATTAAGTAGAAGGGTGGTGATGGTTAACATATGCATATAAAGAAAAAACACCACAATAAGAAACCTCATTTAGGAGACAGTCTACCACCAATATAAGATAGACATATTGCATTATTTACATCTATTCAACCTTCCTTTTTTAAAAAGTTACCTATTTCTCCTAGCATAAATTTTAAATTCTATGTGGGCAAGGAATTCCTCCTCTCTGTATATTTCACACTTGCTTTAAAGAAAGGAACACAAAGGTTGATTGTGGACTGGTTTCGGTTGTGGGAGAGGTTTTCTATCTGAATAAAATGTTTGTCATTCATAGCTCTGACTCATTCAACATATGAAGTATCCCTTTGATAGTAACATATAATACGGACTGTAAATTAATCTAGGCAATATTATAATTTTTATTATATAGGCATATTTAGTCACAAGCATGATATATTAAATTATTAAAGTTTTTTTCCTTTTGAGGAATGTTTTTAGGCATATTGATCTTGCATTTTGTAGCTATTTTGGATGGATCTTTTCTACTGAATCTGTTAATACTATATAGAATGTACTGGTGATTTTCAAGAGCTTATTTTGTAATCTCATAAAATTCACCCTATATCTTATTTCAATATTGATGCCAACTTTAAGCTGACAATTTTGGTTTCACTCTTTTTTCCAACCCAATCCCTCCTACTTTCAGTCTTAAAAACATAATAAAAGAAAACAGGTATACATGACAAGTAAAGCTGAGACCCTTCAATAATGAGGGTTAGCATTACAGTAAATGTGTTCAAGCACAAGAACAAGTCTAGATAAAGACAGAATAGATAAAAATGTCTTTTAGTCAATTCTAGGTCATACTGCTCTTGGTTCCTGGTTCCCCTTTCCCCTTATTCCCAGACAAACCCATGTATAAAAATTCCCTTTTCACCAGGCTCCTATACTGCAATTTCTGAAAATTTGTTCACCTGTACTATTTCAATGAAATCTTTTATATGGTAATTGTACTACAAATTCAAAATATTATTTCAGTGTCACCCTGTTAAGATGAAAGACATATCCTACAGATGAACAGACTTAATACTTTGAGCTGAAAACTTTAGAGGTAGGGCTCATTTATGCCTCCCACATACTTTATAGTGCTGAAGAATGGGTTGCACAGCTGGTACTTGTATAGAATGTAGGGGAGAGTAAATTCTAAAAGTCCATTAGTCAGTGGGTCTAACAGACAGCTACTCCTGAAATTCTTGACCTGTTTAACATTTCGTCTAGGTCAATACTGCTCTGGGTATGTTAACTATCAATTCTTTTCCCATTGCTACCAGGTTGTATGTAAACCCCAAGAGATCAGGTGCTGGAGGGACATTTAGTGGAGAGGCTTCAGTGTCTGCAGTTAAAAGGTAAGGGTTGAAGATCTGGCTTTAATATAACTCCTCTGAGTCTCATTGATAAAATGGGCATAGAGCTATTCTGCAAAATGTTCTTTCAATGTGAGTGATTATTTAACCTTAATATCTTCTCTAGAACCCTGATCATGAATGGCATCTGATTAATATAAGGTTGGATCAAATCCTGCTGTTTTTGTAAAGAAATCAACTGGGAGCAGCTAGGTGGCATAGTGTATAGAGCATCAGACCTAGAGTGGGAAGAACCTGAGTTCAAGTCTTACTAGCTGTGTGACTCTGGGCAAATCACTTAACCCCAATTGCCTCCAGAATAAACAAACAGATAAGAAACCAATTAAATTCCTATAGTAATGACAGCTATTATTTATACAATGCTTTACATTTTTCTTTTCTAGTATTTTATTTAATTTTTTTTAATTTTGGAAAGGTTCTATTTATTTTCAGTTTTACATTTTTGCCCCAATCTTCCATCCCTCCCCCCACCCCCCCATAGAAGGCAGTTTGTTAGTCTTTACATCATTCCCATAGTATGCATTGATCTAAGTTGAATGAGAAGAGAGAGAAACCATATCCTTAAGGAAGAAACATACAGTATGAAATACAGCAGAATTACATAATAAAACAATTTGTTTAAAAAATTAAATTAAAGGTACTTGGAAAGTCTTTGGTCAAACATCACAATTCTTTGTCAGGATACAGATGGCATTCTCCATCGCAAATATACCAAAATTGTGCCTGACTGTTGCCCTGTAGGTATAAGCAAGTCCATTAAGGTTGATCACCACTCCCATGTTGCTTCTAGGCTGTACAACTTTCTTCTGGTTCTACTCATCTCACTCAGCATCAGTTCATGCAAATCCTTCCAGGCTTCCCTGAATTCCCATCCCTCTTGGTTTCCAATAGAACAATAGTGTTCGATGACATACATACCACAGTTTGTTAAGCCATTACCCAATTGGTGGGCATTCCCTCAGTTTCCATTTCTTTGCCACCATAAAGAGAGCTGCTATGAACATTTGTGTAAAGGTGATATTTTTCCCTTTTTCATAATCTCTTCAGGGTACAGACCCAGTAGTGGTATTGCTGGATCAAAAGATATGCACATTTTTGTTGCCTTTTGGGCATAATTCCAAATTGCTCTCCAGGAAGGTTGGATGAGCTCACAGCTCCACTAAACATCCATATCCCTTCCAATATTTATCATTGTCCTTTCTGGCCATATTGGCCAGTCTGAGAGGTGTGAGGCAATACCTCAGAGATGTTTTAATTTGCATTTCTCTAATAATTAGTGATTTAGAACAATTTTTCATGACTATGGATTGCTTTGATTTCCTTATCTGTAAATTGCCTTTGCATATCCCTTGACAACTGGAGAATGACTTACCCTTTTTTTGAAAATTTGACTCAGTTTTATGAATATTTTAGAGATGAGTCCTTTGTCAGAAACACTAGTCGTAAAAATTGTTTCCCAATTTACATTTCTTTTGATCTTGGTTACAGTGGTTTTGTCTGTGCAAAAGCTTTTTAATTTAATGTAACCCAAATTATCTAGTTTGTTTTCAATGATGTTCTCCATGTCTTCCTTGGTCATAAATTTGTTCCCTTTCCATAGATCTGACAGATAAACTGCTTATATAATTGTTTTTTATGTCTAGATCCTGTATCCATTTTGATCTAAGTTTCTTCCATACAAACTTCCAATTTACCCAGTAGTTTATATCAAAGAGTTTTTATCCCAATAGCTGAACTCTTTGGGTTTATCAAACAGTAGATTACTACAATCATTTTCTGCTATTGCATCTAGTCTATTCCAAGGAGCCACCACTCTATTTCTTAGCCAGTAACAGATACTTTTGATGACTGATGCTTTATAGTAGAATTTTAGATCTGGTAGGGCTAAGCCACCTTCTTTTACACATTTTTTCACTAAATCTCTGGAGATTCTCAACTTTTTATTTCTCCATATGAAATTACTTACAATTTTTTCTAACTCATTAAAGTAAGTTTTAAGAATTTTAAATGGTAGGGCACTAAACAAATAGCTTAATTTTGGTAGTATTGTCATTTTTATTATATTAGCTTGGGTATCCATGAGCAATTTGCCCAGTTATTTAAATCTGATTTAATTTGTGTGAGAAGTGTTTTATAATTGTTTTCAAAAAGATTCTGAGTGTTGGCAAATAGACTCACAAGTATTTTATATTGTCTGAAGTTACTTTGTTTTTTTGCAAGGTAAATGGAGTTAAGTGGCTTGCCCAAGGCCACACAGCTAAGTAATTAATAAGTGTCAGAGGCTGGACTTGAATTCAGGTACTCCTGACTCCAGGGCTGGTGCTCTATCCACTGCACCACCTAGTTGCTCCCTGAAGTTTCTATAAACGGGATTTCTCTTTCTAGCTCTTTCTGCTGGATCTTGCTAATCATATATAGAAATGTTGAGGATTTATTATTTTATATCCTACAACTTTGCTAAAGTTACTAATTATTTCTAGTAGGTTTTTAGATTTTTTAATTTTTTGGGATCCTCTATGTATACCATTATGTTATCTGCAAAGAGTGAGAGTTTTGTCTCTTCCTTCCCTATTCTAATTCCTTCAATTTCCTTTTCTTCTCTTATTGCTGAAGCTAACATTTCTAATATGATATTGAATAGTAGTGGTGATAACTGGCATCCTTGTTTCACCCCTGATCTTATTGGGAATGCCTCTAGCCTATCCTTATTGCATATAATGCCTGTTGATGGTTTCAGATAGATACTGTTTATTATTCTAAGGAACAATCCATTTATTCCTATGGTCTCTAGTGTTTGTAGTAGGAACTGGGTACTGTATTTTGTCAAAAGCTTTTTCAGTATCTATTGATATAATTAATTACACTGACAGTTTTCCAATATTGGACCAACCCTGCATTCCTGGGATAAATCCTACTTGGTCATAATATATTATCCTAGGGGTAACTTGTAATCTTTTTTTTTGCAAGGCAAATGGTGTTAAGTGGCCAGCCCAAGGCCACACAGCTAGGTAATTATTAAGTGTCTGAGACCAGATTTGAATCCAGGTACTCCTGACTCCAGGGCCGGTGCTTTATCCACTGCGCCACCTAGCCACCCCTAACTTGCTGTAATATTTTGCTAACATTTTATTTAAGATTTTTGCATTTATATTCATTAGGGAGATTGGTCTGCAATTTTCTCTCTGTTTTAACTCTTCCTGGTTTAGAAATCATCACCATATTTTGTGTCATAGAAAGAATTAAGCTGAATTCTGTCTTCACCTATATTTCCAAATAGTCTATATAGAATTGGAACTAGTTGTTCCTTAAATGTTGGATAGAATTCATTTGTGAATCTATCTGGCCCTGGAGATTTTTTCTTTTCTTTTTTTTTTTTTAAGGTTTTTGCAAGGCAAATGGGGTTAAGTGGCTTGTCCAAGGCCAAACAGCTAGGTAATTATTAAGGGTACGAGACCGGATTTGAACCCAGGTACTACTGACTCTAGGGCCAGTCCTTTATCCACTGCCACCTAGCCACCCCCTGGAGATTTTTTTCCTAAGGAGTTCAATAATGGCTTGTTGAATTTCTTTTTCTGAGATAGGGTTATTTAGGTATTTAATTCATCCATTTCATTTAGATTATGAAATTTACTGGCATAGGGTTGGGCAAAAATATTCTGAATTATTGCCTTAATTTCCATTTCATTGGTGGTGAGTTCACTTTTTCATTTATGATACTAGCAATTTTGTTTTCTTTCTTTTTTTTAATCAAATTGTCCAGAAGTTTATCAACTTTATTGTTTTTTTCATAAAACCAGTTCTTGGTTTTATTAATTCAATAGTTTTCTTGCTTTCAATTTTATTAATTTCTCCTTTAATTTTTAGAATTTCTAATTTGGCATTTAATTGGGGCTTTTTAAATTTGTTCTTGCTCCAATTTTTTTTGGCCGCATATTTAATTCACTGATTTCCTTTTTCTCTAATTTATTCACATAAGCATTTAAAGATTTATCACCTGACAGCCGCCTTGAGTGTATCTCATTGGTTTTTGGTATGTTGTTTCATTATTGTCATTCTCTAGGATAAAATAATTAATTCTATAATTTGTTGTTTGATCCACTCATTCTTTAAAATGAGGTTATTCATTTTCCATCTAATTTTGAGTCTATAACTCCCTGGCCAATATTGCATATGATTTTATTTACTTTTTACATATGATTTTTATTGCACTATGGTCTGCAAAAGATGTATTCATTATTTCTGCCTTTCTGCAATTATAAGGTTTTTATGTCCTAGTACATAATCAATTTTTGTCTAGGTGCCATGTACTGCAGAAAAGAAAGTATATTCCTTTCTATCCCCATTCAGTTTCCTCCATATAACTATCATGTCTAGGTTTTCTAATAATCTATTTACCTCCTTAACTTCCTTTTTGTTTATGTTATGATTAGACTTATCTAAATCTGAGAGTGAGAGATTGAGGTCTCCCACTAGTAGAGTTTTACTGTCTATGTCTCTCTGTAGCTCCTTCAACTTCTTCTCTAAGAATCTGGATACTATACCATTGGGTGTATACATATTTAGTATTGAAATTACTTTATTGTCCATGGTACCTTTCAGTAGGATGTAGGTTCCTTCCTTATCTCTTTTAATAATATCTATTTTTGCAGCTGCTTTGTCTGAGATAAGGATGGCTACCCTGCTTTTTTCACTTCAGTTGAAGCAAAATATATTTTGCTCCAACCTTTTACCATTACTCTATGTATCTCTCTGCTTCAGTTGAGTTTCTTGTAAGCAGCATATTGTAGGATTCTGGTTTTTAATCCACTCTGCTATTCACTATGTTTTAAGGCAGAGTTCATCCCATTCACATTCAAAGTAATAATTACTAACTCTTTAGTGTCTTCCATGTTATATTCCCTCTGTTTGTATTTACCCGGTTGCCTTTTTCCATATTCCCCAGTGTTTTGCTTCTGAATACTACTACCTTCAGTGTTTACTCTCCTATATCCAACGCCCCTCCCTCCTTTTCCTTTGCTCCCTTTCCCCCTTCCTTCTGTTGATTACCCCTTTCCCCCTTTTAATACTTTAAAATTAAGATAAGTTTCTTAAGTTAACTGAACGTGTGAGGGTGGCTAGATGGCGTAGTGTATAAAGCACTGGCCTTGGAGTCAGGAGTACCTGGGTTCAAATCTGGTCTTAGACACTTAATAAATAATTACCTAGCTGTGTGGCCTTGGGCAAGTCACTTAACTCCATTTGGCTTGCAAAAATCTAAAAAAAAAGTTAACTGAGCACATGTATGGTAAGCAAATCTGATGAGAGTAAGGTTCAGGTGGTTCTCACCTCCTCCCCTCTTCCCCTCTAGTGCAATAAGTCCATTGTACCTCTAAATGTAATAAGATTTACCCCATTCAGTCCCCTCATCTTCCCATCTCTTTACTATCCTCCTTTTTAAGGAGGTATCGTTTTTTAAATCTGAATCACAGAAAGGTCATGAGTATCCATCACTTCTGGCTGTTCTCTCTACTAGAACCACAATTATTGAGAGTTATTAGAGTATTTCTCCCCTGTAAGGATATATCAAGTTTCATCTTACTGGATAACAGTTTCTCAAATAAGTCATGTGTATCCATCTCTTGTGGCTAATTAAATTCTCTCTAATAGAGTTACAATTCTTGAGAGCTGTTAAAAGCCTGTCTTTAAGGTAGGGATATTGGCAGTTTCATCTTATCTGATAAGTTTTTCCCCCCTCCCCCTCCTATTTTTTTTTTAAATTTTACCTTTTCATATGTCTCGAGTTTCCTGTTTAAAGTCTAAATTTTCTATTAAGCTCTGGTCTTTTCATCAGGAAAAATTTGAAATCTCCTGCTTCATTGAATGTCCATTTTTTGCCCTGGAAGAGAAGGCTCAGTTTTGCTGGATAATGGATTCTTGGCTGCATTCCAAGCTCCCTTTCTTTTCAGAATACTGCATTTCAGGCCTTTGGATCCCTTAATGTTGATGCTGTCAGGTCCTTTGTAATCCTTACTATGGATCCTTGGTATTTAAATTGTTTCTTTCTGGCTCCTTGCACGATTTTCATTTATCTGATGGTTCTGGAATTTGGTTGCAACATTCCTTGGTGCTTTCATTTTGGGATCCCTTTCTGGAGGGGATTGATATATTTTTTCTTTTTTTTTAAATTTATTTTGTTATTCTTATTTTGTACAAATGTTTTTTTACATTAACAAAATATTCTTGTTTACAAGTAAACAAAATACCCCTCCTCCCCCATGAATATAGATAGACTAGCTTGGGTGGAAAAAAGTAAAGGGGAGAGAAAAAAAAATTAAAATAAAAAAATAATAGTAATAATTGTAGGTATGGCCAGGTGGCGCAATGGACAAAGCACCAGCCCTGGAGCCACGAACACCCCAGCCCATATCCAGCACTGTAAACCCAACCATCACCCAGCCGTGTGACATGCAAGCCACCTGATCCCCACTGCCCTACAAAAACCAAAAATAAGAAAAAAAAAAAAAGACCCAAAATAAAATAAAATAGTAATGAGAGTAGGGGGGGCTGGGTGGCAAACAGAGCATTTGGCCCTTGTGCCATGAGCACCTGGGTCCAAATCCAGCCCCAGACACCCAAAGATCAACCTGCTATGTGGCCCCAGGTAGGCCATCCAGCCCCACTTGCCCTGCACCCTCCCCCAAATAATAATAACAAAAAATGTGCTTGAGTCTTTGTTCCAACACCAACAACTCTGTCATGGGTGGATCTCATTCTTGATGATATGTCCATCACAGAAGTTACTTCCATATTTTTCCACCACTGCCATTGCTGATCGCAACTCCCTCCTTTCTTATTTCTCCACTACCATGTACTCTATTTTCTCTCTCCTTTCACTCTGAATCTGCTGTAAGGTCATTGACTGGCTCAGCAGACAGATCCCTAGTCCTGGGGCCAAGAAGCCCTGAGCCGCCATACCAACTCTTAGGCCCAGAATCCACTGGGCCCTAGGGTCCTGGGCAGGCCTTCCACTCCCAGCCCCTTGCATGAAGTAAGAAAGAAAATGTGTTATATCTGGCCACTCTCCCCCCATGGTCCATCCTCTCCTCTTTATTCATATCCCCACCCCTTCCCCCTGCTCCCCCCCTCCTTCTTACTCTAGATGTCTATACCCCAATGAGTATATTTGCTGTTTCCTCTCCAAGCCATCTCTGATGAGATCAAAGGTTCCCTCATTCCCCCTTGCCCCCCCTTCCATATCATTGCAATAGCTCATTGTAATAAAAAAAATCTTATGTGAAATATCTTGGACTATTCCCCCTCTCCTTTTTCTTTCTCCCATTCCATTTCCCTTTTTTCTATTGACTCCATTTTTACACCATATTTTACCTTAGAATTCAGCTTTCTCCTGTGCTTCAACTATAAAAGCTCCTTCTACCTTCTCTATTAACTGAGAAAGTTCATATGAGTATTATCAGTGTCATTTTTCTATGCAGGAATACACGCAGTTCATCCTCATTAAGTCCCTCATATTTCCCCCCTCTCCTCCAGTCTCCATGCTTCACCTGAGTCCTGTATCTGAAGATCAAACCTTCTGTTCAGCTCTGGCCATTCCAAAAGGAACATTTGAAATTCCCCCTTTTCCCTGGAAGAGGACATTCAGCCTTACTGGGTAGTTCATTCTTGGCTGCATTCTAAGCTCTTTTTGCCTTCCGGTATATTATATTCCAAGCCCACAAGCTTCCAATGTAGTTGCTGCTAAGTCCTGTGTGATCCTAACTGCAACTCCATGATATTTGAACTGTGTTCTTCTGGCTGCTTGTAATATTTTCTCTTTGACTTGGGAGTTCTGGAACTTGGCTATAATATTCCTAGGGGTTGGTTTTTTGGGATCTCTTTCTCTTGGGGATCAGTGGATTCTCTCCATTTCTATTTTGTCCTCTGCTTCTAGAATATCAGGGCAATTTTCCTGTAGTAATTCTTTGAAAATGATGTCAAGGCTTTTTTCCTGATCATGACTTTCAGGTATTCCAATAATTTTTAAATTATCTTTCCTAAGTCTGTTTTCCATATCAGTTGTTTTTTCAATGAGATATTTCACATTTTCTTCTAATTTTTCATTTTTTTGGTTTTGAAGTATTGATTCCTGATCTCTGGTAAATTCATCAATCTCCCTGAATTCTATTCTTTGTCTGAAGGATTTGTTCTCCTCAGAGTTTTCTTATCTCTTTTTCCATCTGGCCAATTTTGCTTTTTAAAGCATTCTTCTCAATAACTTTTTGAACTGTTTTATCCATTTGACCTAAGCTGTTTTTTAGCATGCTATTTTCTTCAGCATTTTTTTGGATTTCCTTGACTAAGCTGCTGACTTCATTTTCATGTTTTTCCTGCATCTCTCTCCTTTCTTTTCCCAGTTTTTCTTCCAACTCCCTCATTTGATTTTCAAAGTCTTTTTTGAGCTCTATCATAGCCTGAGCCCAATTTCTGTTTTTCTTGGAGTCTTTAGATGCAGGAGCTTGTGCTTCCTCATCTTCAGATTGAGTATTTTGATCCTTCTTGGGCTCATTTACAAAATATTTCTCAATAGTCTTCCTTTTGTTTCTCTGCTTGCTCATTTTCCCAGCCTGGGCCTGGTTTGGGGTGCTTCCTGAGCTTTTGGGATACTCCCACAAGGGTCTCAGTGTGTGAGGCTCTGTCCTCCCTCCTGGTCTGTGAATGACCATAAGCACCCCCCTCTGCCACAGGGCTGAGGTGGGGGGGGGGGCTGCTGTTCTATGGGGGGTCCTAGATTGAGATCAGGATCTGAATGTGGTCAGAGCCCCAGAGTCCTGTTCCAGGGGCAGAGTACTGAGCTTGAGCTCGCAGTTTCTCTTCACTCTACTCCCTCAGCTCAATGGGCTCATGCCCTGGGGGCTCCTGCTTACCAGCTCCACCTGCTTCTGTTTCCGGCTCTGGGCTGCAGAAAGACCAAGCTGCTCCCTGTGTGGACCGAGGGCTGGGCTCCATGTGCATGCTCTGACAGAGGTCCCCCGCTGTTCCCCCACTTTGTGCCTGGTGCTCCTCGGGTGCAGCTCAGGAGACTCCCCTGTTGCTCTGAGCTGAGACTCCCAGCGCCCTGGGGCTGCCTCTGGGAGGCTGAAGTTCTTTTTCTCTGGCAGGCCGCCCCTCCGATCCCGGGGAGCAGAGCCTTTCTGCTCTTTTCCAGGTTACCTTGAGTAGGAGAACTGCCTCACTGGGTCCCTTTGTGGGTTCTGTCTCTTGAAAGTTTAGTTAGAGTCCATAGCTGATGAGTTCTATCAGAGAGCTCCTAAGACTCTTCTTGTAGCCATCTTGGCTCCACCCTCACCTGATATGTTTTTTCAATAATTATTTTGCCACACCTCGATCCCCCAAGACAGACCTTGAGGTATGTGTTGTTTTCTTAGCTTCTCTCTTTGGGTCTTGTCAATAGGACTTCCATTAAAAGGTTTGCTTCGTATTGTTTATATGGGAAGACCAGAAGACCTTAGTACAGGACCTGGCTTCTCTTTGCCATCTTGTCCAGAAGTCCAGTTTGTCATGCTTTACAATCTCATTTTATTCTAACAACAACACGGCTTTTATTATTTACATTTTACATACTAGAAACTGAGGTTCAGAGAGCTTAAATCACTTCCCCAGATCAAACACCAAGTAAGTTGCTGAAGGATTTGAATTCAGGTCTCATGGATTCCCATTATTCTAAGCAGTGGGTTAAAGTTTGGGGTACTGCCAAAACTAGCATTAACCAACCAATACTATTCTGGTAAGGAAAAGATTTCTGATGATTCCTGTAGCATCCTAGGGTACTTTCAGCTTAATGAAACTGAGTAGGAAAAAAGAAGTTTTAAAAAAATTCTGATTTGAGACATTTACAAAAGTTTTATGATTTCAAAAAGATTGTTCTAATTGTATAGAGATTAATATGGTAACTAGTGGCAATCTAGGACAGCAAAGAGCATAAGGAAAAGGAAATATTCTTATGACTTCTGGTTTGGGTGAGATAATGATCTAAACTACCCTAAATATGAAGATATGAAGAAAGGCCTAGAGCCTTATGAAAGAAAGTAAAGCAAAGATCAATAGGGAGGGCTTGGAGAACAAATCTATAGAAAAAGGTCAAAGCAGCTACTATACAGTTTACTAAATACATATAGGTATAGATTCAATCATCTTCTGGGGAGAGGTTATAAGTTTGTCAAAAATTTTTTCCATCAGAAGTACCAGAAGGAATTAATCTTGGCACTGAAAATACACTTGTGTTATTCTACTAACTGTTTTTTTAGGTAACACTGAAGATGTAAGAAAATTTAAAAAGCTTATTCATAAGGGCAATCACAAGAAAAATTAGAAAAATTTCAAGTTTCTAAATTAATTCTCCAAATTAAGTTAGAAGAAAAAATAAAATTTTATATTGTGAAATGACCTGGAATTTCCCATGTGGCCTTAAGCTGTAAAGCAAGAATATTTAAGTTTTGCTGTATTAGAAAAAGTAATAAGGAAGACAATGGAAGAGAAAAAAAAGTTCATTAACTATAAGGCCTCCTTTCTTAGGTGTAGTCTTCCTTCTGCACCCATGTACCTGGCAATGATTCTGATATTTGTAGACTAACTTTATATCCATGGACAACTCACTTTAAATATCATTTTAGTTAACAGTGGAAATTCTGACCAGATTCATGAGGTCCACTTTTGTCCTTAACCCAACCTCTCCTAGTTTCAGTTTAATGATGCTGAACATTAGGCTTGACTATTAATGTAGTTTACTTATAGCACTTTGAAGTTCAGGTTTAGTCTCTTTATCTTCCAAGATATAAGCTTCAGGAAATGCTTTCTGTGATCACTTCTAACTTTGAGAGTCTGGGACTTTAGTAGGCGCTTTTGAATTTGATGAGTTAAGTGTAGGGTAGGGAAATATCTGATAATCTTATTTCAAAACCTCAAAGCTACTAAAGGAAGAAAAAAACCCATTCAGTGGATAATTACATTGCAAAGGGATACAAAAAACTGCTACAGTATTTAGCATTAAGTTTTCTATTTTCTTGCAACAGAAGAATCATGTAATAATTGAATGTAAGAGATACTTTTTATATCCCTAACAGGAAATCAATTAAATCTAATTTGATATTCCTGGTAGCATTCAAGGAAAAAAAGTTGTTTCCTTTGGAAGACCTCCTAATAAATTAGCTATATTCACATCCTGGTAATTCAATCTTGACTAGATCTATCGAATTTAGGTTCTCAAGTTAAGAAACTCAGAATATCATTAAAACCGTCGTGAATTTTAGCTCTGATACAATAAATAGTACCTGACTGCCATTAGATACTGTGGTATTAAATTGTTGAATGGAATTTCTTAGACCAGTCTCAACTCTCTCCACTGACCCCTTCCCCACTCTCATTAATATCCACTCATTGGATAGTAATGGAGGGCTATCTATCAGTCCTCTCTACAGCAGGTTGAAGGCAGTGAAGAGAACTACATTTGCAGTCAGATGGTATAGTCAGTGGGACTCTGATTCACTATTTACTTATATTTTGGGAAAGCGAGTCATTTAAGAACCCCAGGTTCCTCATTTGTGAAGTAAAGACTCTGGGTGCAATCTATTTTTCCATCCTTTCATTTCCATCAGGCTATACTGATCTGAGTTCTCCTGTCTCTTTGGGCTACTTTTGAATCCTTCAGGTCTGGAATGCTCTTGCATCTTCTTCCTATCAGTATTCTTTCAAGCTCAGTTCATTTCAATTCAACAAATATTTGTTTAGCTCCTACTTTGTGCAAGGTTGCTTGGTGGAGATGATAGACAGCAAGCATCTTCTGACATTTACTGTTTCTTGTGAGCTTAGTCAAGTCCCAGTATCACAGACAATTCTAAGACTAAATTTTAGAAGTTGTCGATAAGCATTGTTAGAGACAATTTTTCTTGCTACTGCACCAATAAAATGAAAGATTAGCTTGCCCCCGCCACAAAAAGAGCAATCTATTAAACCAGGGATCTATAAAGACAAAAATGAAACCATTATTGCTTTCAAGGTGGTTACACTTGACAAGGGATTGTGGAAAAGATTAACGATGATAAATTAATATTGACTGATATTTCACCAGAAAAAAATAACCTTCCTAGAAAAAGAAAAGGAATTATAAAGTTGTATAAAGAGAGACTTTCAGGCTGCTGCCAGGCAGGAAGAGCTTATGGATTTTTATCTGGAAAGAGGCCTCATCTTCATAGATATTTTCTATTCCACTAGGATATTCTAATAAGACTAATAATAATAATAATAGCTAGTATTTATATAGCAACTAACCTTACAATTATCACCAAATTTGATCTCCAGGACTACCTATGATTTATCCTCATTTTTGAGTAAAGAAACCTGGACAAAGTTAAGCACCTTGCACAAGGTCCATACACTTTAAGTATTTAAGGTCAGATTTGAATTTAGGTGAGGTTAAGCCTAGCACTCAATCCACAATACCACCAAAGGTCTCTAACAGAAGAAATGGCTTGTCTCACTGGCACAAAGCTGATCTAAGCAATTCCAGAGACCCCAAGGTTAACTTCCTCTCCCAAATCCTCTAACATTTAGCCCCTATTATGCAACCTCCCAAATAAAGGCTCTTTTTTGCCTGTCACACTAAAGCCATGTAAAAGTTTATTTAAGTGTGTACTTCCCTTTGTTTGGGGCACTGCTATTCAGCAGGCAACTGACTTATTACCAGATGCTAATTAAACATTCATTTTCTAGCCTTGCCTCCAGATTTATTGACTGCCAGTCAATTATTCTCACAGGAGGATCTTAAAACACAGGTTTAAGGAAGAACCTATCAAGGTATATTCAAAGTGTAATAACAAGAATAATTACGTAAGTTTTTAAAATTAAATTCCTAATCAAAGATTGATTTTCTTAGTTAACGTGAGGAATGGAATGTGTCCTCCTTTAGACTTTGAAAGAAAGGCTCTCATTTAGACTTGCAAAGGAATCCTTGCCAGGCCCTCCAGGTACTTAAATTCATAAAAAAATGTTACCCCACTTAAGAAAGATAGGATTTTGGGGGCGGCTAGGTGGCATAGTGGATAAAGCACTAAGGTCAGTGGGTTTTTTTGTTTGTTTTTATCTAAAACATCATTTCCATAACATAATCAGAGGAGATCAGATCTTTTCTTCCCTTTTCTTTTTCTCTTCTGGAGCATTAGGCCCTTTTCTGGAAAGCAATTCCAAGCTTTAAGATTACAGTTTCCATTGGGGTGGCTAGGTGGTGTAGTGGATAAAGCACTGGCCCTGGAGTCAGGAGTACCTGGGTTCAAATCCGGGCTCAGACACTTAATAATTACCTAGCCATGTGGCCTTGGGCAAGCCACTTAACCCCATTTGCCTTTCAAAAAAAAAACCCAAACAAACCTAGTCTGCAAAGTCAGTGAAATGCAATAATTGTCTCAAACCCCTTTCAAGCAAGTAGCTATTTTAGGCAAACTATTAGAATATGTACTAGCTATGTGACCTGAACAAGTCATTTAAGTTGACTACAGGCCCTAGAGTCAAGCTATTGCTCCTCTATAGAACCATATTCACCACTTAGTAGACCATTGTGCTAGGGCCTTTATTGTTGTAGCCCTCAATGAGTCTATGAAACAAAATTTGAAGATGAGAAAAGAACAAAAGCAGAGTGCTTAAGACTATATCAGAGCCCAAAAGTTTGGAAAGAGTTAAGATAATGATTCAGCAAAGCTGCCAAGTAAGTCACCATAGGAGGTACATGAAAAGTCTAAAAATATTAGGAAGGGGTCAACCAAACTTTGGTCAACCTCTAGACAAATTTAACATAACCTGAGTTCATAGGACACAAAGCAGGGAGCTAACAATGAAGATTTTTTTTAAAAAGTCACAGTCCTTCTCAAGTGTTTGCAGTCACAATGTAAATTATGTGATAAGGGACTAATAACGTGGTAAACAGGAAAGAACAAAGTTTGACCTTGGAGAACATCAGATCTCACCTAAGATAAGCAGATCACTAGAAACCTCATAATCACTCTGATTTACTCTATTTTTAATATGGAACACCTCAACTACCTCAGCCTCCTATTCCCTCAGACAGGAAAGGTGCAATAAATTTCTCCTAAAGTCTTCCTTTATAGAAGACTCAGATCATAACTTTGCAGGTAACTCTTCATTGCTTGGTTTGTATACGCCAGGGAGCTGGGTCTTCCTGCCTCCTTCTTCCCTGACCCCTCTCGACTCCAGCTTCCTTTTATAAGTAGTTCCTTGAGGGCATGTGCTGTCTTTCTTTTTCTGGTTTGTATGTGACAGCAGTAGGATGCCAAAGGAATCACTGGTAAAGGGCTGATCCAAGAAATAATGTTCTTAAAATCATAGATACAGAGTTGGAGGTAGGGAACCTTAAAAGTCAACTGGTCTATGCCCTTAGTTTTACAAGAGATTGCCAAAATCACTGGATCATTTGATCCTTACAAAAATCCTGCAAAATAGGGCTTTATTATTACCCTTATTTTTATAGGTTAAGTGTTAATAAAGGTTAGATATCTTGTAATGATGGAATAATATTTGTTTAGCCTTACCTGTAATATTAAGGAACTATTATCTATGCTTGTCTTGCTTTTTCTGTGGTTCTGACTTCCTCCTGGGGGTTGGTTCAGTCAAACCCTCTTCTCAAATGCAAATTCACTAAGATAATAGAAAGCAATCTCAGCACCTTTCCACCCATCCCTGCTCCACCAATCTGGCTCTTAGAATTGTAAATTGACTCTAGTCTGGTTCGAGTGGGTCACTCCTTGACCCCCCCTCCTCTGCACAGTAGGTGGACTACAATCCTAATAAAGGTTCTGCTCACTCTCTTCTCCAGGCTGGATCCATGATGATCTAACTTTATCTTTACTCCTTCTTAGCTGTTCTTGATGTTCTCACCAGTTCAGTGCAGTTCTTTGCTTTCCTTAACTTCTAAAGAACTTAACCTGTGAACTTTTGGCAGTAACCTGTGAATTAAAATTTAGGTCTAGTCTTAAAGAACTTTCTGTGTTTTTTTTATTCATCCATAGGAACCCCCATCTAGCAAGCCCCTCCCCCAAGTCTTTTCTAAGGTCCTGCTGACTTCAGGCAGGGTGCTTTATATACATTATCATTAATCTCGAATCCACACGACTCTCCACTACATGAAAAGCGTATATCTAAAAGACTTGAGGGCAGAGGGTGTGGGGGTGGGGGTGGGGCAGCACAGCTCCTCATTTCATATTTAGAATGAGGAACCAGAAGAAAGAAAGGGGAAGAAATCTGGTGAGGTTTAAAAATCGCTTATCAGGGGTCAGCCAATTCACTCCCCGGGCTCCCAAGCTGAGCCTCAGGCTGGGTGGGGGCGGGGGTCTCAGGAGTCTGGTATTCTGATCTCAGGAGAGGGAGGCAGAGAGGGCGAGGCCCCAGCGGGGGAGGGGGAGGAGAAGCCAAACTTTGTGGAGGAAGTTGGGGGACCAGTCCGACGATGGCCTCCGGGCAGGGCGGGGGGAGGGCACCAGAGTCAGAGGAGGGAGCTAGAAGGCCGGGGGGGGGGGGTGGGCACGAGGCGGGCGCGGGGAAGTGGAGGAGAGAGTGTCGAGGCCGGGAAGGCGAGGAAGACCTCTCCCCAAGAACCCCAACTCTGGGCGCTACGACGCCGCCTCCAAGGGCCCGGCGCCAACTCACCCGCCGCTGGGGGAGAGGAAGTCGGCGTCATCCTCCTCTCCGGCCCCGAACATCGCGCCTCGGCCGCGGCTCCCTGGGAGGAAAAGGGACGGGCAGCTACCTGCCGCCGGTGTCGTAAAAATGCCGCGGCGCCCCCGCCCTGCTTTCCGGCGGCCGGGCCAGGTTCTGGAGTGCCGCTAGATCTAAAGGAGCACAAGGAAGGAGGGGAGAGGAGCCGCGGGCCGGCCGGGGAAGCCACGTGACTCCTCCTGTCACGTGACGGGAATCGTGCCGGCCCAGTTGCGACCAATGGGGTGTGAGAGGTGGGAAGGACGAGCAAGGGGCCGCTCAGGGATTGGACGACCCCAGGAAGGGGGCGGGACGAGGTTGAGACTACTGGGCGACAGCGACGGCTGCCACTCGGGTCGTGGACACGTAGTGAGGTGGCTGGAGTCCTGGCGAGCGCTTGAGTGTTGCTGGGAAAGCGCGTTGGAAGGAAACCTCTCCGAAGGGGTGGCGGCGGCGCCTGGATCTCGGACGGTAAGATCGCATGCTTCTTCCCTCGAGGCCCTCCGTGAGTCCTCGCTTAGGGCTTGTTGGAGATCCGAGGAGGCTGACCCTTCCCGGCACTCGTGGCCCCCGGCCGCCGCCCCTCCCCCGATGCAGCTCCTGGTCTCTGATGTGCCTCTGGTAGGAAGCATCTGGGCCAGCCCTGGGACCAGGGCGATGGGAGCAGGAAGCAGAGGACAGGTGTTCGTGCTTCGGCGACCCCAGGGGTCAGTCATCTAGGGGTGAAGCGGGAGAGTGCGCCACTAGCGCAGGACCCTCTCCCGGCCCAGTGAAGGATCACTACAGGGCCGTTTCATTGTTGCTTCCTAGGCTGAGAGCAGGGAGAGGCCTTAGAGGCCGTTCTAAGCCAAACCTCATTTTGTCCTACCGAGGTTAAGCGGCCGGTTCAAGGTCACCGCTTTTTACAAGTGGGGAAACTGAGGCCCTAAAAGCGGAATGTATGCCCAAATTCAGGTTTCATGGTAGATAGAGATACAGTAAGCAGGTGATGAAACAGATCCAGAAAGGAGCATTCAGTTGCCTTAAGTCATCTCGAGTTAATAATCAAGAGGATGAGAGCTGAAGGGGGGGGACACATCAATCCCTTCCTCCATTTGCTAGGAAGCTTGGTCGAGTAGGAGGAACCCTGAACTTGAATTCTGGAGACTTGGTTTGAATATTGTCTCACTTTAGCATACATATTCGACCTTAGGTGAGGCACTTCACTTCTAGGATCACTCCATACAGTGGAGATAATTTTACTTGAACTACTTAACACAGTTGTTGCATCCTAATATGAAATAATGTTTGTAAAGGTATTGATAAATTTTAAAGCATAATATCTATATAAGCAGATGGGAAAACAACCAGTTTTTGAAAATCAGAGCTAGTTAGTGACTTTCTGAAGTAATTCATGGTTAACTGGTGGATAATGCAGAGGACATTCATCTTATTTATTTATTTAGTTAGTTAGTTTGTTAGTTTTTGCAAGGCAATGGGGTTAAGTGGCTTGTCCAAGGCCACACAGCTAGGTAATTGTCTGAGGGCAAATTTGAACTCAGGTACTCCTGACTACAGGGCATGTGCTCTAGCCACCCAAGGACTTTTATTTATTTATCTCTCATATATTACACAGTATTTACCTGTTGGTGGTAACAATCCCAGCACTTATTTGTAAGCTACAAGCTAACTTAACACTTTGAATACTTTCCCATAATATGTACTATAGTACCTTGTACAAAGTATTCTTTTACAGTTTTCAGAGGATTTTTACATCTATTCTTCAATTCTTACTCAGCAACAACCTTGTGAAGCAAAAAAGGTAACTATTATACCCATTTTGGTCATGAGAAAATTGAGGTACAGAGAGAGTAAATGACTCCATAGTAAATGGTGGCCCAGAATTATTTCTGACTGAAGTCTGCACCTATTGAAGGAAGGGGCTGACTGGGAAGTCCCAAGTAAGGTGAGAAGGCCTGGCCAATTCAATCAGCAGTCCACATGATATTCCCTTAAAACTCTTTCTAACTTTTCTATCCCTTTCTTTTTTTTTTTTATTAAAGATTTTATTTTGAGTTTTACAATCCCCACGTCCAACAGAAGGCAGTTTGTCAGTCTTTACATTGTTTCCATGTTGTACATTGTTTCAAATTGAATATGATGAGAGAGAAATCATATCCTTAAGGAAGAAACATAAAATATAAGAGTCTTTCCCTTTCTTAATATGCTGTAGCTTCCTTTAATAAATCTCTTTATTTTCTTTCCAAAACCTGGATTCCCAAGTCTGAGGCAAGATTCTTCACGGGAAACAGATCAGCTGCTACACATTCACATGCTTTTTTTCTAGAAGCTATAACACTTTATGTGCCCAGAACAGGAAATGGAAAGAAAAGAGAGAACAGTAACTTGCATTCCTATTCTTCAATTTTTTTTTCTTTTTTAACTCTTTCCCCTTTTTTAGGTGGGTCCCAGAGAGGTATTTCTTATATTGGCTGTGATATGGTTTGTTTAATTTCTCTGATTGAGGGATACAGGGGAAAAGAAATTAATGGGTCAACTGAAAAGAATATATTTGTTTATGATTTGTTTGTAATTCTTCTCCAGTTAACAACTCTAGATCTGCTTGTTGCATTTTATAGATTAGGTTAGGGATAGTGTTTTGTAACCATAAGGCAATAAAAATAATGGCAATTAATTTGGGTCAGAACTCTGTTGCAACCTTTTGCTGAAAACTATGAATTTCTTTTGTCTACAGGGAAAATATTGATCCAGTTTATATTTTAAAGTATCTGCTCTCACTTCAATATGTTTTTGTTCCAGAACTGTAATTAATGGTAGCATTGCTATATTAAATATTGTTGGTGCCATTTGGCATCCTTGAAAGAGCATATTATTTCTCTGGACCTGGATTTCTCTTCCTTATCTTAAAAGTGTAAGCTTACTTTATGTTCAACATAGTTATACATGTATGTCCATTAAATAACTCTGTCAGGGTAAGAGTGAAGGAGAGAAAAAACTGGAATTCAAAAATCTTTTTTTTTAGGTTTTTGCAAGGCAAATATGGTTAAGTGTCTTGCCCAAGGCCACACAGCTAGGTAATTAAATGGCTGAGACTGAATTTGAATTCTGGTACTCCTGACCCCAGGGCCTGTGCTCTATCCTCTGCTACACCTAGCCCCCCCCCCCAATTCAAAAATCTTACAAAATGATGATTAAACTGTCATTGCATGTATCTGGAAAAACTAAGTAAATTTTTAAAAGTTCAATCTACTTGTTTGGCCATTTCAAAAGCGTTAGGACCAATTTATTATCAGAACCACTTGATTTTTTTTTGTGGATGTCATGATCCATTACTGATGATCCATTTTGTTGACAAGAAAAGTTAGCATGAAATGTTTTGTAACCTTAGCTTTTAGCTACCCATGAGGATCATGATTGAAGACCTGGTCTCTGACAATTTCCTGACCTTCACATTGCCCTATGAGCTAAAAACTACAGAATTGGGGACATCTGTCTATTTTTTCAGCCTTGAATCTTTCTTTTGTTATCCCTTGAGAGGTGTGTTGAAGAGATGTTAAGCTTATTTGATTGTTTTGTTAATAAAATCTTAAATATAAGGTTAAAAAAATGACAATATGCAGTCATTCTTATAAGGGTTGCCTGTAGGAGGGAGCCTTTTTTATGAAATTAAGTTGCTGGAGGGCAGGGCAGGGCAGTTCAAGTACTCCTTCCTAGCCTAAAGGAGGACAGTTCTTAACTGCATAAAGGAGGGCAGGTCTAGTCTTAAGGTTTAAATCTGTTCCTCACTACAGCAAAGAAAATCAACCTTTGACTAGAAACAATAGTTGTAAAAACTTAATAGTTTTTACATTATTATTATTACACTTGGGGGGGCAAAAATGCAAGCTTGGACATCTTATTTTTGTTTACTGTGTAGTGAAGATAAATTTTCTGTTTCAGCTCTAGAGAATTGTCATTTTTAGTGCAGCATTTGGAAGCAAGAATAACAGGGTGGAGGTACTGCTAAGACATTTAGAAGGTTGATAATTTAACTCAAGTGAAAGTTCCTAGTGGCATACATCCTCTTATTGTCAGACTTTTGCTTTCCTGTGTTATTGCCTTTCTTCCCCTTTAGAAACTGAAAATAAGCATTCAGTAAACTGGTTGGAGGTGACACTTGCATGTTATTGACCTCATCTCTCAAAAATTCTTCAGGAAGAAGTCAGGTTAAACACTCTGCCTCCTCCTCCACCCACAACGGGAAGATGGATGCTATTGCCTAATTCTAACATTCCGTTCTCAGCAGAGATATGCCCTTTATTATAAGTTATCAGTAATTTCTGACTGAGAATGACAAATAATCAAAAGTTTTAAAGTAATAAAAAATTGCATAGTTGTCTTGTCCCATGAAAATTCTTGTAGATGGCAACTTGAACTAAAGTTTAGGAAAAATGGGTATAGAGAAGTATGTTCTTTTGGTGCCCCTTAGCTCCTAGTAGGATAATGATTTGGTATGGATTCTATTCAATGGAAGACCCACCCTTTGGAATGCAAAGCCAGCTGAGAAGGAAAAGGTTGCTAGGTCCCACCCCCAACCCCTCCTTTCCCTTACACAATGGCATTTAGCTTTTGTATACAACCTGCTTTTGTAGGCATTGTGCAATATGGCATCCTGAGATGGAGACTTGCCTTGCAAAAGTAAATAATGGGAAATGATTTGAGAGGACAAACACAAACTGGAATGTCCTTTTCTGGATATTCAACCAATAAATGCTTATAAGCATTTTTTTTAGGTTTATACAATGCAAACGGGCTAAGTGGCTTGCCCAAGGCCACACAGCTAGGTAATAAGTGTCTGAGACCGGATTTGAACCCAGGTACTAATGACTCCTAGCTGCCCCCACTTATAAGCATTTTTAACAGGGTTTAGGAGTTCCTCTAAAGAAAGAGGAGTATTATACAAAAAAAAGGAATACAGTTTAGTGTGACTGGGTATTTGTTTTAGTTTTAGAGTTTTTAAGTAGTTGAGCCTTGGTACTTAGAGCAGGTGAGGAATTCATAAACTGTTTTTTATTTCCTGTTTAAACATATCAATTGTAAATATAAAATTCATGAATATATTATATACTACATTGAAAACAGAACACTCACCCTCAGCATCAAATAAGATGCTCACGAGCCATTTCCATTTCTGCATTTCTGCTTGATAATTTCCCCAAGTTTGCAGAAAAACAAGCTGCACTAAAGTTCAGATCAAGGTTGTCTATTGTGTACCTCTTAATTTGCAGGGGAAACAACAGGTTTTGCTTTATCATCCAATATAAAATCTCTATCTCATAATGTCCAAATAGCTAAAAGGAACCTGAGGGATCAGCTATCTCATTTTATAGATGAAGTCATGAGATTCAAAGAGTTAAGGTTAAAAGTAGTTTATTCAGGCAGCTAGATGGCTCAGTGAATTAGAAAACTGGCCCTGGAGTCAGGACCTGAGTTCAAATCCTACCTCAGACACTTAATAAAATTACCTGGCTGTATGACCTTGGGTAAGTCACTTAACCACATTACCTTGTGAAAACTAAAAAAAAAGTTTATTGATGAAGTTTTATATTTCTTCAGCCCCATAATGAACTTGGTTGCAACAAATTGCACATTCTTATGGCAATCCTTCTACTTAGTTATCTATGTGCTTGTCTTCCCTGTTGGAATGAAAGGTCACTGAAGACAAGGACTTTTTATGGATATTATGAGGAATGTAGGGCTTTGTTAGTCTTCACAGGATGGGGGGGGGGCTTTTGTAATCTATTACAAAGGGGGAATGGCCCAGCCAATCACAAAACTGAGAGTTTTTCTTATCAACCCTTCCAGAGAGGACAAACCCAAGATTAGAAGAACCCAGTTTTCTACCAGTCAGTAGTGACCTTCAGATCTTGACCTAATGGGACTGAGTTTGTACAATTAGATAATTGAATATTATCCCACACACCCCCTGTGCCAGTTGGGGTTCATCAGCATATCGTGCATTGTATGATAAGGGGATCATATTAGGGATATGTCATGGGATAGGTTGACCTCTTAGATTGTAATTCAAACTCTTAAGAGCCTATGAAAATTCAAGAGGGAGGGGAAAAAGAGTTTCTGAAGACTATTAATTACCTGATGTTCAAATGCTACCTCATGCATCACGCTAGGTGGGGTACCTTTATCCTGCAGTATTTGTGAATAAAATCTACAATTTTCTCTCTAGCAGTTTTTTCTTCCATTTGTGATAGATATCTTTGAATCCCCAGCATTTTGTAGAATTCTGGAACATAGTAAGCACTTTATAAAGGCTGACTTATTGATTGATCCAGCCTGATGATCAAGAGGCTACAAAATTTGGCAAACATAAACAGATAGCTGTTAGTATATTTCCTTCAGTGTTGTAGTTTTTTTACCCATCAAGCTGTCGGGTTTTTTTTTATAATAATCCCTGGTGATTAAAATAATAAGAGCACATATTTTCTGTTTTTCCCACCATCCCATAGTGTCTAAAACCTTTGGACATTTTTGTAGGAATATTAGTAGATTTATGATGTTAGGGGTGTATTTCAGAGGGATTTAAAAGCATAAATCTGGATTATTTCATTCCAGGATGTGGCTTTGAAAAAAAAGGTATCTTAGTTGTTGGAGGATTGGCTCCCTGTTGGACTTAGGCCCTTAGATCATTGCATAACTGTTTGTGTTTTGTCATATCAAATTTGGGTTGTCCCATTCTGAACAGGCAAAATGTCTATAAAGAACTTATTAAGAATGTACTTGGACACTTGATCTTCTTTGTATTAAGAAGTGAGGTGAGAGTGGACAAGGGAAATAGGAGTTTCTACAGTGTTTGTTACCAAGCAGGAATGTAAGGCACAAATCTGCAGAGTAAACACAGAGGAATGCAAGGGAGGCAGTTAGCACAGCAATACAGAAATCTTAAAAAGTACAAGTAGTTAAGGGATGATAGCTGACATTTTTTGGTACTCTGAAGTATCAAAGTAATTTTCATGTTATCTCATTTGGTCCTCCTAATTACCCTAAGATGTAGGTGCTTCTAATTATCCACATTTAATAGATGAGGAGGCTGAGAATGGTAGTTAACTTGCTCAGAGTCACACACAGCTAACAAGCAGCTAAGTATTTTAAAAAGTGTTCACAAAATAATGTTGCTATGAATGAGAGGGCACTTTATCTGGATATAGATGGTATTCTCCACTGCAGATAGCTCAGAATTGTTCCTGGTTGTTGCACTGAAGGGAGATGAACAAGTCCATCAAGATTGATCATCACCCAAATGTTGCTGTTAGGGTATACAATGTTTGTCTGGTTCTGCTCATCTCACTCATCACCAGTTCGTGTAAATCTTAACAGGCTTCCCTGAATTCCCATCCCCCCTGGTTTCTAATAGAACAATAGTGTTCCATGACATACATATACCACAGTTTAAGCCATTTCCCAATTGATGGACATTCATTTAACTTCCAATTTTATCATCTCATCAGGGTATTGCTGGGTCAAAAGGTATGCACATTTTTGTTGCCCCTTGGGCATAATCCCAAATTGCTCTCCAGAAAGGTTGGATGAGTTCTCAGCCCCACCAACAATGTATTAGTGTCCCAGATTTCCAGCATCCCTTCCAACATTCATCATTGTCCTTTCTGGTCATATTGGCCAGTCTGAGAGGTGTGAAGTGGTACCTCAGAGATGCTTTAATTTGCATTTCTCTAATAAGTAATAATTTGGAGCATTTTTTTCATATGACTAATGGATCACTTTGATTTCCTCAGCTGTAAATTGCCTTTGCATATCCTTTGATCATTTGTCAATTGGGGAATGGCTTGTTAAGAAAACATTCTTTTTGTTTTGTGATAGAAGACAAGAGTTTTGAACTGAGTTAAGATGTTAAACAGTTTCTTTACCACAAGACAAGTAGTCACCAGAGCTGGAGAGGACTTTTTCGAACAGATTCAGAGGATGCTGAAGGACATTGGATCCCTCCAAGGGAGAAGAAGAGAGGAGAGACACCAGTTCCACGTCCACCATCTCTCCTCTATGTGTACATTGTTTATCTGTAACTTCCCCTTGACTCTGTAAGGGTGACACTCCTACTTATGCCTTTCTCCTTATGAAAAGGAAGAGGGGAGGCAGGGTCAAAATGTTCTCCATTGAGAGAGGAAGAGAGATTAGTGGGTGGCAGTACCCCTGGGTCTGATTTAGATTCTCAATCCCTGATCAGAGAAACACTGGCGTAGGATTCTGATCCAGAGGAGAGAAACACCAGTGGCATATGACTCAGTTCAGGGTAACTATTGTTTATAACTGACTGGCCAGGATATTTACTTGGGGAGTTGGAATATGTCCAGAAGCAGGGTTAGGTGACCTCAAACTCATGTGAGATTAATGATGGTACCTGGATCCTTTGTAAAGATGTGCAAACTGGGGCATTTATTAAAAGGTAAACTGATTGTGAGTTAGTATGGACTTGCAAGTAAAGTGCAGAAATAGCCATTTGCAAGAAAAATAATTTAAGGAACATCACTAGGTGTTTTAGCTATTCTTGGGGTTGAATTTTATGTTCTTTTCCCTAGATTAGTTTGATTCCTTTGTATTCTATGCCCCTTTCCCTAGGGTAGTTTTTGGGTTTAGATTGTAACACCACATTCCTCATTAAAGAGGGTAGGTCAGTTGGGGGGGAGGGGGAGAATCTAGTTAGGATAAGTGATTCTTGACCCTTTTGCTTTTGCCTCAATTTCTCTAATTGATTGTGTCCCATTTCAAGTATTAGCTTAGAGATGCCTGTATCTGCAGCTTTACAATATGTTCCCATCACTTTCTCTTTATGACTGATCTCATATAATTCTTCCAAGTATACCTTCATCTTTAATCCTCCTTCTATAGCACATTTAAACTAGGGAAGATGGGAAGAGTTCAAGCCAACAGTCCGTTTCCAAATATTGTAAATGTTCATGTCTATATTTGCTACTTTTACTTTCTATTTATATTTTAATCTTTTAAAAAATTTTCAATTCCAAATATGTAGTATTAACTACTACCAGGTGGCACAATGGAGAAAATTCCAGGCCTAGAGTCATGAAGATTAATTTTCTGATTTCAGAAATTCATGTGTGATCTTGTAGAAGCCACTTTAAGCCTATTTTCCTCAGCTTCCTCATCTGTAAAATTGTGCTGGAGAAGAAATTGACCGACATTTTCATATTAACTATGTTGCCAGTTGATTATCATTACAAGATGACTCTGTACAATGTTCTTTTCATTTTGCACCAGCTCAGAAGTCTTTCCAAGTCATATCCTAATAATTTTCCATTGTAGTCATATATTTCAGCTTGTTCAGCCATTCCTAATTTCCAATTCTTTATCATCACAGAAAAGGCTGCTGTGATTATTTTAATAAGACTTCTCATAGCTTTGGTTTCTTTGTCTGAAAGCTAGCTGTTCAGTATTTTTTGACTATCAATTGGAGAAGGCTAAAATATAAATTTGGTTCAGTGCTCTTCATTTTGTATTCTGACAGGTAATTTTTTCTAAAACTAAATCATATACTCATTTTGACCTTATTTTGTAATACAGGCTAGGTCCATACCTAGTTTTTGCCATACTCCTTTCCTGTTTACTCAGCAGTTCTTGTCCCCAAAGTTTAGGGTTTATTGTCATCATAACTTAGTTTGATTTGGATAACACTAGATAAGCAAATTAACTTAGGGCTGTCATTTTATTATTTTGACTTGGTCTACCCATGAGCAATTTTTTCCAATTTTGATTTGTATTTGTGAAAAGCATTTTGTAATTCTATTTATATAGTTTCTGTATTTTGCTTTACAAAGAAGATCTTATACTGTATGCAGTTATTTTAAATGGAATTTTGCTTTCTAGCTCTTCCTGCTGGGTTTTGTTGGTAATATAGGTATACTGATTATTTTTATGTGGATTTATTTTATATTCTGCAACTTTACTAAAAATATTAATTGTTTCAACTTTTTGGTCATCTGCAAATAGCAGTAGTTTTTATCTTTTCATTGTGTAGTGTTGTTTATTTGATTCCTTTCCCTGCCTTATTTTTAGAATAATGTTGAATGAATTAATGGATGCCCTTGCTTCACTCATGCTCTAATTGAGAAGACTTCTAGTTTATTCACTTTACAGATGTCAGACCTGAAAAAAACTCAGACCAACTCAAGATTCAGTAAATAAAGGGAGGCATTTCTTCAAGGACAACTTGCTGAGGGGAATGTTTGGGGAAGTAGCAAAAAGGGTGGTTCCTTTAGGTTTAGTTGTGGGAAACAGGAGGGGGGGAATATAACCCAACCATATAAATGGAACTGTTGAACTGCTTGAGGGAAAGTTGCAGAAATGTCCTTGTGATTATCTCTGTCCAGGAACTCAGTGATTTGAAAAAGCTGAGATATGCAGAAGTCTTCTTGTACATTTAGAAACTTCTGGTCCAAACAGGTTCCCAGGGATTTGTCTTGAACCAAGGAATAGTTAAGTGATGGGCCCAGAGATTCACTGAAGTTGACAATGATAATGCTTGCTCTTGGTTTTGGGTATTCTACTTATCATTTTAAGAAAAAATATTGTTTATTCTTAGGCTTTTTAAAGTGTTTGCCGGGAATGAGTAGTTCAGTCCCTACATTTATTAGCAAATAAGGAGGGTTGAAGAATTTAATGGGAAGATCTGAATGTCTAGAATTTTTATTGGTATTGATATATAGTCAGTTAGGCTCATACTTTGCCAATTATTGAACTAGCCCTATATTCCATATTACAATCAACTTTGTGAAATATTGTTGACAGTCTCTTTGTTAGTATTTTTAAATTTAAAATTGAGTATTCATAAGATCTTTTTCTAGGAACCATTATGTTAATGTTGTATTATTATCCCTACCAGATTACCAGTACCAGCTGTCCCTCAATTTGTTTCCAGTTCTGTCCAGATATTTTCTATGAACCATAAAAACAAATTGTAAACCTTAAAAATGTAGGGTTAAAATAAAAATGACAGAAAATATAGGTTGGAAATGAAGTTTTATTCTCTTGGTTTTACAGTTTACATTCTGTAAAGACCTCCCAGAACTGAGCCTTTTTTATTCAAAAACCAAGGAATTTCCTTGGTTACCCGACAATGAAGTTTGTCCATTCTTTCTTTAGGGTTTTGTAAGGCAAATGGAGTTAAGTGTCTTGCCCAAGGCCACACAGCTAGGTAATTATAAGTGTCTGAGATTTGAACCCCGGTACTCCTGACTCCAGGGCTGGTGCTTTATCCACTACGCCACCTAGTTGCCCCCTTTATAGGCACAGTAGAAACTTGGGGATCCTACATTTTGAAATGATGGGACCTGTAATTTTTGTCTGGATATTTTTCTTAATTTTCCATGTAATTTATGGGATTCATAAATTACATCCTAAATACTGTAAAGTAGCATGCAAACTGGTTTTCTTCAGTTTTGTCATTGAACCTATAAGAAGCCAGTCATCTGTGGCATGTGGAAAATAGGCATTGTACTGAATGTACTTTAAGGAGGTAATAGGCAAATATGCTCTAATCTGACAGGTAGAATGATCTGTCCTGCCTAGACTGTGCCTAACACCTGTAGAGTACATTAAAAATCCTAGCCTTTTTAAAAGTTTGTGTAATCCAATTCAACAAATGAATTGGGTATTGTGATCTTCAGGTATATCTGATGGAGAAGAAATTTCTTTAGTAGGCAGCTTCTTTTGGGTCCTGAGTGTAGAACCAGGAGTCACAATTTGCCAGGAACTTGACCTCAGGAAAAAATTCCAAATGATTGAAGCTATTCACAAATGAAATCCGAGTCAAAAGATTGAGTTACTTACAGCTAGTAAGTTAGTAAGACAAAGAACTTCACAAGAAGTCTGTTAAGGTTTGAAAGTAGTTGTTTAATGAACTCTCAATGCATCTTCAAAGGATTTAAGTACTTATATTTAAAGTACTTTAGAAATCCAGAAGCAATCCTCCTAGGTGTTTATACTGGGATTCTTAGGGACATGGAGGAAGTGATCCAATATAGAGGCAGAAGAGAAACTTACTACTTCAAAAGGTTTCCTTTGTTTTCTAACTAGCTGCTCTTACTGCCTCGTGTGATTAGGTCAGATGTATTGGAGATTTTTTTTAATTGCTTTTGGTCCTATTTTTGGAAGAGTTGAAGAAATTTGCATAGTATATAAAAAGCAAAAACTATTTGGAGCCGAGGACAACATTTTTTAAGTCCTTATTGAATATTTGATATATAAATAAATGTCTGGATTCTGAAATGTGGAAAATGATTTTAATTTATGGTTTTCTCTTGATGTGTGAACATATCTAGTAAAGACCCTGCAAAGAAGGCTACTTTAAAGGGCCCAGTTGGTTTGGTGGAATGTGGTGATGTGAGGATATTACCAGAAGCTGGGAATGATAGTGAGATTTCTTTTAGTAGATGTTTAAATGCAGGGAGTATAGACTGAAACACGACTAACACATTGATAAAAATATGCAAATATTATCACACCAAGTTCACTTATCAGTGTATAATCATTTAATAACCTAAAGAACTCATATTTCCCTGGGCCATCTTCAGTATTTGGCTTGGCTAGAAGGAAAGACCTGTTAGACAAGTCATTCTATCATGAGACTGTCATGTTGATGTAGAGAATTATGAATGTTGCTTTAATGCTGTTCAGTGGCCCTCAAGTTCCTCAAATTCTATCTTTAATCTACTCTAGTGGCAACAATTTCATCTCTGAAGTGCCTAGGTTGCATTCACCTCAAATGTTTTGTTATGAACTGCATGTCACTCCTACTTAGAAAACTAATGGCTCCCTTTTATTGGCTGTAATATAAAATATAAACTTTGACTGTGGCCTCAGTTTCTCTTTAACCTCATATGTAGCGCTCCTTTTGACACCCTCTTGGCCAAATTGGCCTTCTGTTCTTCACCCACAGCATACTTACTTTTACGAAAACAATTCTAATTAGTTTTATAGTGGTTCCCCTTGAGAAACAACCACACTGAAGTGATCAGTGGAGTTAAATTTGAAATTGACCTGTAAGTTGTGGTTTCGTGCCCTGTTTCTTTCTCTGGAGGATACCTTTTGCATCAGTAATTTCTGGATGTTCTCTAACCCCTACTTACCTTTTATTCAGTAAGCCTTGCAACAAAGTAAATAGGCAAAGGAGAAAACATTCCACACCCAGATTCTCCCACTTCTGCAACAAAAGGAAAGAAATGTAATCTTTCTTTTCTCTGGGGCCAAGTTATTTAGTTTTATGTAATTCTGTTTTCCCTATTGAGCTTCTGAACAACCTTCAAACATATCAATCAAGTATTTGTTACATAACATCCTTAATCTCTGCCCCAAAGCCTTCCCAAGCTAGGTTGTAGGGAGGAGGTAGAGGTTTTTGCACAAGGAATCTTTAATGGATTATGTTTTTGTCAACTCCATGAAAAGCAGTAAAAAATGCAAAGGTTGACAAGGGAAATTTCTTGAGTTCTTTCTTTGGGGGCTAGTAATTCTAAAATTTTAGAGCATTACACCTGGAAGAGGAGTTAGAAATCATCTCCATTTTATAAAGGGACTGAGGTCCTGTGAATTAAAGTGACTTGCCCATTGTCACCCAGTACATTATTGGCACAGTGAGGATTAGAAGAATTCAGGTTTCCTGATTTTCAGTCTCATCAGTTTCTGTGTCATTCTAATGGAGGTTTGCTAAGAGAAGTTGAATGATTTACTCTTCTCTAACTAAGCTAAACCCACTTAAAACATTGAGGAAGAGAAGATAACTAACCTGTAAACCAAGTGTCTTCTCTCCCTATAATCAGAAGCCAGCTCTCTTCCATTACTATTCCCCTTGTCATCATTTGCAACCAGGGTTGAGGATGGATCTCTGTGAGGCTGAGTGTTCCTGCAATCCTAGGGTTTCAGAGGCAGTTCCACCAAAGTTATCATTTACACATTTTGCCTTGAGCATAGAAGTTCTTTCTCACTCAATTCTTGGTTTCTCATCCTCTAATTGCAGCAGGCCAGGTCCTACTGCTTTCTCACCTGGGTCGGTTTTTATTAGTCTCATAAATAAAAGCTCTTAAATCTGGGTTTTTAATGTAATTTGTTTGATGTAGTTTTGTACCTTCTATTCTTGGACATTTTAGATGCTTCTGGGAAAAGCTGCTCTTTTGATGCAGACTATTAATCTGATTTACAAGCTATTCAGCCACCTGGACTAAACTGCTACTGGAACATTTTTATCTGCACAAATTGTCTTTCAGTGAAGATGGCATAGGTGCTTTGAATTTAATCTACCACACTTAAGATGGCTTATTATAGCAGGGAAAAGGAAATAATATCACAGAAATAATATAGAATAATCCCCAAACATAGTTTTGGTTAGTCCTTTCAACTTTCTTCACCTAGCTGTTTATTAGATATTAACAAGTTGGAAAGTGATCTCAGCTCTTGCTAAGAATTCTCAGTCCCAGCTTTCATAACTTAAACAGTTATGGCAATGAAGACAAGCTGACAGAAGAAGTTGGATGGAAGTCTAGATTATTGTAATAAATTTAGAAAGAATTTAAGGGGACTGGCTAGGTGGCACAGTGGATAAAGCACCAGCCCTGGAGTCAGGAGTACCTGGGTTCAAATCCAGCCTCAGACACTTAATAACTACCTAGCTGTGTGGCCTTGGGCAGGCCACTTAAACCCAATGCCTTGCAAAAACTAAAAAAAAAATTGGAGAAATCAAGCTTCATTGATTATTTTTCTTGTTACTGTCATTTATTGTATCTTAGAACCCTATTACTAGTAACAGATAATTGACATTTTCACCCTTTATTCACTAACTCTTTTAGAAATCTGTTTTGCCCTAAATTTCCACTTTGCAATTTCTCATTTATCCTAATTCTGCCTTCTGAATTCAAATGGAATAAACATAATACTTCTTGTGAATACTTTTCAAGTAATGAAAGAAAGCTAGATTTACTTTACTTAAGTCTAACTATAGTAATGAGTCCTACCAGGGACATTGCCCAGAACATCTTTTACTTAATTAAAATCATTAAAACCCAGGACTACCCTGCTTTTATTTGTCATATGATAATAGACTCTAAGTATGAAATTACTTTATGGTCATGTACCTTGACCTTGAGTTTCTCATGTCTCTACCATGCCTAGAACTCAGGGATTGTGTTATCAGCACAAAGCTAAAGAGAGACTAGACTCATTTCTTCTTTGCTTCTTATGTGAATTTGAAAAGCAATATGACCCTAATCTTCTTAAGAATAAAGACATTCTCCCTTGCTCTCACTCTGAGAAGTTGGGGAGAGAATGGAGGCAGTCTCCAGAAGAATTGTCTGAGACTACTGATTGCATCTTTTTGTCTGAGCCAGAGTAGAAAGACCCTCTGCCAAGTGTCTCTACACCTTCTTTGTAGCCTCTTTAGGAGGTGTAAATCTTGACAGCCCTTGTGAGCTCTATTTCCTTATCCATCATTGTGCAATAACAGGAAAATGCAGGATATACTGGAGCTTGGCCCTGGAAGGCTTAGTCAATGAAACACAACAAATAGGGGCTTCTGTGCTTCATAAGATCTGAGCTGCTGGTCAGTTAAGGAAAAGCTTTGACTATAAAGGAAAGAGCTTGGTTAAACCAAGTGCAGAAGAGGGAAAGAGAATCTAGAATCCAGAGTAAATTTTGTTTTGTTTAATGAATTCCCCATAGTACTGTTTCAGATTTTTTCCAAAATCTTTGTGGGGAACTTGTCTAGTAGAAAAGGCAACTAGTAGATTGGTACTGCCTACCACTTCATTATATTATATAATGTTTCCTTTCTGAACTGTATTCAAGAACCTAACCATAGGAATTTGGCACAACCAACCTTCATTTCTATAATGGTAAATGAAGCTGGGACTTTCAGGCTTTTGTACTTGGTTAACATTCTAATTGTAGCCTTGGACAAAAGGTTTGAGGTGATCTAGAAACAGTGTCAGGAATGGCAGTTAGAATTCATTGACTTTTTGTTTTTTTTAGGTTTTTATAATGCAGTGTGGTTAAATGGCCGCCGGCCCCCCCCCCCCCCCCCCCCCCCCAGGCCACACAGCTAGGTAATTATTAAGTGTCTGAGGCTGGATTTGAGCTCAGGTACTCCTGATTCCAGGGCCAGTGCTGTATCCACTGTACCACCTAGCTGCCCCTTAGAATTCATTGACTTTTTTAAAAATTGGTTTCATCACTGAGTTTTAAAATTCTCTGAACTATATACCCTTGGCATATTATGTGATAAAAAGGGGAAATAAGGTCAAGAAACTGAAAAGAATTGGTCAATATGAACACCCAGAAAAATACTCATGACAGTGAAATCAACCACTCATTTTAATAGTTCTGTCACAAGTTCATTTCACATTACATTGTAAACTGAGAAATTGACCTTGATTCTATCAAGATAGGGCCTGGTCCTTAGTAGACCTCAAACCCTGTACCTAGAAAAAGGTGATTTGACTGTAGAGGCAGTCTTCAGAGAGGAAGTAGTTAAGTCTGGCAAAGGAGTTTTAGAGGAAATTGAATAAACCAGAGACAGAACAGCTCATGATTACAATAAGATTAAACCATTTCTTTCAGACTGCAGGTTAAGACAACAAACAGTACTGCTGTGACTCTGTCTGGACTTTGACTTATTCTTTCCTTCACTCCCAGTTCTATTCTGGAAGAAACTGAGCTTGCTGTTTTTGAGATCAATTCAGGTTAAAGAACCTGGCTAAAAGTAGCTAAATTAATATCTGTAAGTATAAATTCTGTTGGGAAGGGTGGTAGAAAGGAAGGAAGAGCCCATAGGGAAGGGTACTTGGAATGGAAGAGTGTACTGAATGCTTCCAAAGAGAAAATAGACCAGATAAAGGGTCTATTAATTGAAATGTGGGGTAGGGGGAAGAATATGCAAAATATCATCATTCATTTCCTATACTTTGGTAAGCCCAATTGAAAGTTTTTAAGATTAAAGGAAAAAGGGGTAGCTAGGTGGCTTTATCCACCAACCCTGGAGTCAGGAGTACCTGGGTTCAAATCCGAACTCAGACACTGAATAACCACCTAGCTGTGTGGCCTTGGGCAAGCCACTTAACCCCATTGCCTTGCAAAAACCTTTAAAAAAATCCACAAGATTAAAACCCACAGTAATAAGCCTAATTACTTTTACAAGGTAAAAATTTATCACAGGAAGTTTTTTTTTCAGGTTTTTGCAAGACAATGGGGTTAAGTGTCTTGCCCAAGGCCACACAGCTAGGTGGTTATTTATTAAGTGTCTGAGATTTGAACCCCTGTACTACTGACTCCAGGGCCAGTGCTTTATCCACTGCGCCACCTAGCCACCCTATCCTGTGGATTTTTGACCAGGGAAGGAACATCTAATATCCTCCTTCAACCCAGCCCTCCTACAGTGTTGCTTGTCCAAAATTTTAGTGCACTTTGAAACTTTTAATGGTTTAGAATTTCACTAAGACTTCTGGGAATGCCCTGTATTTCAGTATGAAATTGACATAGTAGGTCTTTTATTTGATGAATACTATGTGAAAGGTTTCAATATGTAAACATGTGACTAGTTGCCTAATGAGACTTTCAAAGTGGTTTATTACTTTGTATCTGTATTAAGGATTTTGTATTTCCCTTGTTGTAGTTGGGTGACTGGGCAGAAATATTCATTTGGAATTTATGAAAATGATAGGATTGAGAGGGGGAATGGTGGAGTAGACAAATGGTGGAGGGATATTGAGGGGAAAAGACTATTTCAGATAAGTGGTTCTCCATCGTGATACATTGACTTGAGTCCATCTCTGTGATTGGCAAAGTCCTGTTTGAACCATTCTGATTTCAGTTCATTTGCTCTGTACAGAATCTTACTTTGAGACAATTCAGTTCTCCTGGCACAAGCTTCTGAATTCTAATAGCCCTTATACCTCTAATACACATTTGGAACTTTGGGTATGGATTATGGGATTGTCTTTATACCTAGTCTGATCTAGTAGATCAGAAGCTTTTTGAATGAGGAGACTATGCATGGTCCTTCTTCCACAAATATGTAGAAATTGAAAGAAATTCCACAATTTTAGTAGTAATGTTAGATTTTCAAGGTCTTTATGTAATGTAACATCTTAGTGTGCAATTGAATTGAACATTGTTTAAAGTTTACTGAACTGGAACTTTGGTTGCCTTTAGTAAAAGCTCGTGATCTTTCCCGGAGATAGGAACTTGACCCTTCAAGACTAGCAAATGTTAAAGTCGATGATCATATAATGATGACCATTCACAAGGAAAACAAAAGACTCTCATTATTTGGGGGCTGCTTTATGAGCTTTGCATTAGAGCCTAAGGAACATAATGAAGGTGATATGTATCTTTTAGCTACTTGAGTCAAAGGAGTTAACTTTTTAACTTTGGTTCATAGTTACTGTGATAAAGCAGTGTGTCATGGTAAAAGGAGGTAATTCATGTAGCTATTAGACAGGGTACACAGTTTCAACTTAATTTAATTTGGAAAAACAATTGGATCTGATAGCATTTAGCTTTCTGTGGTACACTCTAAAACCTTTGAGAATTGATGCTGCCTTCAGATTCTCATCACTCAGCTTGCCTAGGGCAGCAATAGACCTTTTTCCCCAGAAGAAATCACTTAAATCTGGAAGTCCAATTTGCCAGGGCCATTCTGATTAAAATGCAGGCCTGCCAATTAGAATTAGTAACTTTTTAAATCACCCCTGGTTATTGGAACTAGATTAGAATAACAGAAACTGAAATGTTTAAGGTTTAAAATGTTAATGACACCATACACATTCCTTCTTCCACAATCCCATCCACAAATATGTAGAGATTAAAGGAAATTTGAGTGTTAGTAGTAATGTAAGTAGGGTAGAATAGAGCACTGGCCTTGGAATCAGGAGAACAGGAGTTCCAAATTCAGCCTCTGACTCTTAAATATCTTGTGTGTGGGCCATCTCTAGTTCTGAATCATATCTGGCCACTGGACCCAGATGGCTGTAGAGTAGTAGAAAGTGAAGCTGGTGACTTGGCAGCCCCTCATTCAAATCCAATTCCTGTGCTTGTCGTGGATCACCTCCTTGATGTCATGGTCTTTGAAAATGAAGGACAATAATAATAATAATGTTAGATTTTCAAGTTCTTCATGTAATTAGCATCTTAGTGTACAGTTGAATTGAAATTGAACTTTTGAGATTTAAGATTTTCTTTTTATGCAAGCAGTTTTTCTAAAACTACTTGCTAATTTCTTTCCTCAGATATTAGGGACATTTTTATCTTGGAATTTAAATTTATTATTATTATAATTTTAATTTTTATTTAAAATTTCTTCATGGAACCCAATTCTTAAAAATATTTTGATATCCTTAAAAGAAGAGTTGAAGAAATTGTAGATTTGTTCTTTAATGATCCAAAACTCCCTTTTTCAGGAGGATTCTGTTAGCAATTTTCAATATCTTCTAAGAAGATGAATCCGGGACACAATCATGAGATGAGCCATATGGATGATAATAGCACTATGCCCCCCCACCATCATTCATCCACTGCAACCTCTCATGTTCATGGGGGCGAAGGAAATATGATGGTGAGTAACCAAAAAGGAGACTTTGATCCCTTGGTATATGACTCTTCCTCAGTGCCATGGTACTGCCATAAATATGTAACACACATTAAAAAACAGACCTAGATGGTTGTGCCAGAACATAGTTATGTAAAGTAAGACTGAAATGGAGGGAAAATATCCAATTTCCAGTTTAGTAGCTTATTGCTTTAGTCTCTTAAGGTTGTGTTCCTTTTAACTAGTGTTTTTGAAATTCCACTGGCACGTCCTCAGTTTGCAGTTTTAGTTCTAATTCTCTGGATCTAACTTGTTCATTTATGTTTCTGGCAGGCCATGACCTTCTATTTTGGCTATAAGAAAGTGGAGTTGCTCTTCTCTGGATTAGTGATCAATACACCCGGGGGTAAGTAAGTCAGCAAATTGTTTGACAGGGATAAGCCTCTATGAAGGACATGCAGTGTAATATTATTGGACTAAAGTCAGGAAACATGGAATTTTTTGTTTTAACTGTTTTGATTCTTGATTCATTTTGTCATTTGTTACTATCCTTAATTTTCCACCTGTAAAATATAAGGATTAGGTTACTCATCACTGGCTCCCACTGGATTACTATGTTGATTATTATATGATATCTCTTATGATGTATTGTTCAAGATTGTGTTTAACAGTTTGCACATGCAATAACTTTACAATGCCAGAAAGTAATGCATCCAAATTCCAGGATAAAGGAAGAAGAATCCAGAAAGTAAAGTACTAGTAATGTCAGAGTCTTAGTTGCCTCTTCAATTGTAGCTGGCTTTTCAGAGCTTCCTATTTTTGAAAGTGTTTTAAATAATGGGGCTTCTCTTTCATGGCCTTTTAACATATTTAACACAGTTTGCTGTATTAAGGAATGACAGGAGCTTTTGTTTTACTGGTCTGTTTTGGTCCCCTTGGACATAATCTTGTTTGCATAAGGAATTTCTACATGTGACAACTCAATTCTTTTTCTTTTCCTAACCAGAAATGGCTGGGGCATTTGTGGCTATCTTTTTGTTAGCAATGTTCTATGAAGGCCTCAAGATAGCCCGGGAGAGCTTGCTGCGGAAATCCCAGGTCAGCATTCGCTACAACTCCATGCCAGTGCCAGGGCCAAATGGAACCATCCTTATGGAAACACACAAAACTGTTGGGTAAGAAAAAAACACCTTGTTTAAGTAATTATCAGTGGAAAAACTTGTGAGTCAAGTCAGTTCAATAAGCAACTCCTTGAGTTGAACAGAGGCAATTTGCTGCTTGAAGTGATAATTTGATACAGTCTCTGGAGATTGTGACTGGGGTCATGGGTACTGTTTCATTTGTCAAAATGATAATACAGAAAGTAGATAATTGCTTGAAGGAAAATTGGCAAAATAGTTTTCCTTGTAGGATTGGAATCCAAAGTGTACCTGATATTAGGTGACAATAATAGGATTGTTTTGTTCTATCTAGAACTGTAGTCGTTTCCCGTACTTTTTGGAATTTAATCTGTGATTCCCACACACACTATCCATCTCTGGCATTCAGCTCTAGCTCAATCACTCTGGATTGACAGCACATAGACAGATAGGAACCAGCAGAGATGAGTTAGTTAAGTAGAGGGAAGAATGAAATACAACTTGAAATTGGTAAGTGAATTGTACAGGCACTTGAGATGAGCCCTAATTTTTGTCTCTGTTTTACAGACAACAGATGCTGAGTTTCCCTCACCTTCTGCAGACAGTGCTGCATATCATCCAGGTGGTCATCAGCTACTTCCTTATGCTTATCTTTATGACCTATAATGGGTACCTCTGCATTGCAGTAGCTGCAGGAGCTGGAACAGGCTACTTTCTCTTCAGCTGGAAGAAGGCAGTGGTAGTGGACATCACGGAGCACTGTCATTAATGTCAGACTATAGGATGTGGCCTTATTTACCACAATGGGAAGTAGTGGAGACTGGGGGAGTGATTTCAAGTCCTCCCATTTTTCCTCCATGGCCCTTTGCTTCCCAACATTTGCATAGACAACAAATCAGGAGGTTTATGTACAACCTCCAAGCTGGATGGTGCCCTCCCCAAACTGTTGATTTCTGCTACTTGGCTGAGATCCTCAGTTATCCACTAATCAAGGTAGTCTTTGTTCTAATGATTTCTTGATCATCTACTTCCTTTTTTTTAATATCTTGTTTTTGTTTTATGATAATTGTGTGAATTTGGGGGGTCATAGGTGGAGGTTGTGGGGAAACGTATGTCCTAGTGAGTAGGGAAATAGGGTGTGCCTTTTTCTGAGTTGTGAAGTGATACATGGCAGTCTGAGAATCTGAAGGATTTATGAGTTGAATAAAGGTGCAATAACAAAGGGTTCCTTGAATAGCCACAATGGAAGTCAGAAACTTCTGATTTCACCAATCACAAGATTGACAATCAACTATTGAGAAATATTTTCAAATAAAACCATTGACACCTTTTTGTCTTGCTCCCTTAGTTGATCATAATTGGTGAAATAACTTCTTGTCTCTTAGCTTCCTTTTAAGCTAGCTGTTGTTGAGGAAGGGACCCTTCTATCACACATTATGTAAGGGAGGCAGAATCACTAGCAGGTCCTCTAAATGATAATCTCAGTTCATTCTGCTGACCCTGTCTTAGCTGACTGAGTTAAAGAATATGGAAATCATTACTATGTTTATTTCATTTGAGACTGGGTATAGATCCCCTTCTTACATAAAAGAATGGCCATTGTTATGTATCCCTTCCCAAACTTTCTCATAAGGGATCACATTTAACTGTTCCATCTTGGCTATTGAACTTAATTTACAAAGTCCAAACTACCTCTATAAATATCTTCCTGAGTTTGCCTAATAAATTCTGTCCTCCTTGGTGCTTTTTTTTTTCATTCTGCCTTAGGGCAAATGATACAAAGTACAATTTCTCTGGTGGAAGTCTATGCTCCACCTTTTTATAATTGTCATAATCCCCTGGGTTTCATGACATGGGAGGTGTAGGTGGGGGAGGCAGTGAGTTAGAGAACCTTACTTCATATCCCAATTCTGCCACATACCAGTTACAGAATTTAGACAAGTTCTAACCCTCCTTACACATTGGTCTCCTCATTGGTAAATAAGTGGGTCATTCTAGATGACCTAAGATTCCTTCTAGCTCTAAATCTATGATCCTATAATTTTTAAGTACTTTTCCAATGAACTCTTAATCCCAGCCTGTTCTGGTGTTTGTTCTTCCAGGTTACTTGGTTCCCAAAAATCTTTGTAATAAACATAGGAAACTTGGCTTCACTTACAGACAGTTGGCTATTTAAGAATTCTAAGAAAAGTTCTTTTTGACTGCGGCTAGGGAGTAAGTCATTGATCTTTGGAAGCAACCTTACTCTCATCATAAATTGTTTCACCTGTTGGGCATTAGCAGTGCTTAGAATTAGATGTAAAAGATTTTAAAATTGATTGGGAAAATCAGCTCTCTGAAAAGCTACATAGAAGTGTCTATGGCTGGAGAGTATACCCCAGAACACTGCCCACCAGCAGCACCTATACTATTCATTTTCTCCTTTTTCTCTGCACTTTTAAAACCTTGTGGGATTATTAAGGAATGAGTTAAGGGAATTAAAGTTGGGCTTGATAGCCAGAACATTATGGTGCTGTGTCATTATCTCATTTTTACATTTCTGGTATTTGAATCAACTGAGTCTGTGACAATAATTTACCAAGGAAACCTCTATAGTCCAACACTAAGGCTAAAATCTGACACTGATGTCAAGAAATAGTAAGACCATATAATGACCAAGGTGCTGAAATAAACAGTGGTTTCAGTTTCAGCCCTGTTGCTTTCTAGGAGTTTTGTTCTAGACAAATAGTGGACCAAGCCCAGCAAAGCAAATCTATTTATGGTTCTCTGAGGGAAAACCATTCCCTTGCTTCAGTTTCTTGGTGGAATTTATGCTATTCAGAATCTAGCAGTAGGTTTTTATTGTTGTGCAAAGCCTATGTTTTGAAGAACTCAACAAGAAATAATTTTCCTTATCCCCTATCAACTTGGATTGTGGTGATATGATAACCCTAGCCCAGCCTTTACAGCCTTTAAATATTCTATACCATTTGCTTCTCCTTGTTTTGTTTGATTCTTTCTCCTTTTGATTCTATCCCATTGTTATACTTTCCTTACACAATTTGAAATGTATGGGTTTCTACAAGGACTGTCCCTAAACCTGTCCTCCGATATTCCCATCAGACTCTTGAATTAATGATTAATGATTTTGAATACTAGACATGATTCCCAAGAGTTGATGGGGTCTTTTGGATATGGGTATATAACTAGTTTTCTGCCTCATCTGGGATTAAAAACCTGAATCACAACTGTGCATATGTATGCATAAATCCACTGGGCTTTTTTTTGTAGTCTAAAGTTCTTCTCACTCAAAACCTGGTATAGTGCCTTGCACATAGTACTAGGAATCCAAAAGTTTGAGTGAATGATTAAAATATTAGAATCTTGGTGAGCTGCAGTGAGTGGCAACCCCATGGCCACTGTTGAAACTAATAGCACTCTAACCCCCTCATCCCAATTTTGCCCATTAGCAATATCATTTATGGGATTGCAGATATCATAGCTATAACAGTATTAGGTTTCTTGGATGCCAATGTGGAATTCCTTTTGTCACCCTACTTATGCCGGAGAGTGATTTCAGCCACTTTTCCCCTTCATCCTTATTTGATCCTGTCCTCATGCTTCCTTCAGTCAGATTATCAACAGGAGCAAAAAATTATTCATTTTATAGAAATGCCTTATTCCGTGTGTCTATATATTGTCCATTTTAGATTGTAAGCTCCTTGAGGGCAGTTTTGTTAAACAGCATGTTACATATTGCTGTAGAGTGCCTAACAAGTGCCATGTGCAGAAGAACACATAATAAATATTTTGATTCTGTTTGTGATTTGGGCTATAGTGTTGTCAAAATTAGCTCGTCCTTTAAGAATCCATATCTAGTTTTGCTATTGAATTTTGAGCTCTTTAAAGATCTCTATGACCTCGTAATAGACATCTTTTTTCACATCTCATTCTTACCTAAAATGAGAGCTAATCTCCCTGAGGGGTAAATTAAAAGAAAATCAAAAAGATGCACAGAATTCCTTGAACTAAAAAAAAATTAGCCCTTCCCTGCCCCCCCAAATATTGATTCTGAAGTTCAGCTGCATCAGTTAAGAAACCAAATGTATTCATGTCAACTTCCATTTATTTTACATACATGTACATTTGAAAAAGGTTTGGGTAGCTAAAGGTTAAAGAGTTGTCCTTAGGCAGTTTTCAACCCTGAGTCAAAGACAACCTCATACAAATGAGTTCTTATCCTGCATTACATCCTGCAGATGCAAATTATTCTCCTGAAAAAGGACTCTGAATTTCTGTGCTTTGCCATGCAAAGAACCCATGAAGGCAAGCCTCACTCCTTTACAAGAAATTGATCAAAGGTGTAATGGGTTCAGCCCTGGCTTTGGAGTTCATATATGACCTGGGGGGGGGGGGCGACTAACTAGGTGGCGAAGTAGATAAAGGACCAGCCCTGGAGTCAAGAGTACCTGGGTTCAAATCCAGTCTCAGACACTTCATAATTACCTAGCTGTGTGGCCTTGGGCAAGCCACTTAACCCTGTTTGCCTTACAAAAAAAGCCTAAAAGAAAAATAGAAAAGTTGATTATATATGGCCTCGGACATTTGACACTAGCTATGTGACCCTGGGCGAGTCAATTAACTTCAATTGCCTCACCAAAAATGAAAATTCATTTAAATTCTGGCAGAGGAGTATTTATACATTTTATCCCCTGATTTCGGTAAATCATGTCAAATTCATGACCTATAACACTACAGTTAAAAATACAGTAAAACACAGTGTTAATATATGGTTTTCTAAGTAGGGCATCCTGCAGGATGCTTAAGTATTGATTTAGTGCCTGCCAAGTTTGACACCAATGATTAGATCATCTGCAATAAAGTGGTATGTGGACTACCATGAAAGTCATTCTTTTGTTTTGCTAGTGAAAGATTGTACATTAGAGTATGGAAATCCTAGTAGCAGGATTTGAGGTGTTTAAGTTGGGAAATTTAATCATCTCTTTTGCATTACTTCTCCAGTTGGATAATTGAGTTCTCTAAAGCTTCCTGTATTCCTGTGTAAAGTGTGCTTGCTCCAATGCCTAATAATTCAGTCAATTGTACCTTGACTGTTCCCTATACATGTGGGCAAAGGCAGATTCATGAACAGGAAAGTTCTAGCTAAATAGCACTTTTTTAACTGCCACCCCTCCCCCCCAATCAAGTTTTTTTCATATACATTCCCATCATCAGTCTTCAGATGAGCCAAACAAGCATGTCTTAAACCTTGAAAAGCTATAGGTATTAGTTTGTCAAAAATGTCTGGTGAAGGGAAGGTACAGCCTGGATCTTTTCCACAGATTATACAAAGTTGAAGGAAAGGCACTGGGAGAAACTTTTAACCAAGGCCTGTACATGACCTTTCAGTATGGGCTTGTGGCTTGGATACCGTGGTAAAAAATGTCTAAGGATTGACCATAGACAAGACCCATAGGTGATACTGAGCAGTAAGTAGGAATAGAAATAGAAATTACCAGTTGGGTCACTAACCCATTGCAGGGGGTCCATGTTCCAGTATAGACTGAATCTGGCACCTTTGCATTGGTGCCTACAGGTTGTATGCAGGTACAGAAGGTATAGGAATGAACCTGTGGCCTTATTGTTCTGTCTGAAGTATCTCAGATTCAATCCACAGTGAATTATCAGGGCAGGAAGCTCAAAGGGCAAGCCTGTTCAGGAACTTTGTCAGTTGTACCTTGACTGTTCCCTGTACAGAAATGTGGGCAAAGGCAGAATCATGGACAGGCTTATTCTTTCAGGTGTCTGAAAGGCTTGGCTCAGCTGCTGTCTCCTGGAGTTCCAACCAAGGCAAGTCACAGTTGTTACACAAATAGCTAAGGAGCTTAAAAATAGAAGGATTGCACCAGACTTCACTCCATATCCACATGAGCTGAAAGTGTGCTCCTGACCTGAGCTATCCCTGAGATTCTTGAACATAGCACTCAGTACTCAAAACTGTTACAGGATCCTTGGGAATACACAAGTCTGATATTCTCTTGGCATCAGGCACATAGAAAACACAATAGAATAACTACATCTACAAGTAAAATTTGCAGGAAAAATTCATTGGGCCAAAGTCAATCAGAATTTCTGGAAGAAATAGTTTTAAAGAGATGTCTAGAGGAAAAAAAAAACTTGAGAATTATTACACTAGGGGTGGCTAGGTGGCGTAGTTAGTGGATAAAGCACCGGCCCTGGAGTCAGGAGTACCTGGGTTCAAATCCAACCTCAAACACCTAGCTGTGTGGCCATTTAACCCCATTGCCTTGCAAAAAAAAAAAAACCCTAAAACCTAAGATTTGATACATTCCAAAAGGCAAAAAAGTAAATGTTTCCAAAAGAACTTAGGTTTAAAGAAAATGAATAGAATCCTACAGGAGGGGAAGAAACCTTTAACTTAATGAAAATGAGGACATTAGAGCAGACCTTAACAGAAAACCTTGAAGTGAACATGAGTCTAGAGAAACAAAGACAATGGAAGACAATAAAAGGTTTTTCTAAGAACAAGCATCCTTTTGGAATCGTGTCATTAAAAGTTATAGTTATAATTCAGTCAGCCTGAGAGTTTGTTTTGATTTTTTTTTGTTTAGGTTTTTGCAAGGCAAATGGAGTTAAGTGGTTTTTAAATGTTTTACAATTGCATTTAATTGTTTTAGGCCAATTTGGGAGTATTGTGGGCCATATGTCTATGTCAGTCTATATATCTGGGGGGGATAACTTACTATCTCACATAATCTAGCTATGTTAGGGTGCAAACTGATCATAGGAGCATTCCTACCATAACAGAAATGTAGATACAGAATAAAGTAGAGCATACACCAATGTGGTTATGTATATGTAAATTTAGTGGGGTTTATTGGTTAATTGAGGAAGTTTGTTCATAAGACTGGTGGCAGATCACATACTATATAGCAAGATAGGGATGTGAGGGTGATTATGAATGAGAAGAGAAGTGGGTAGTAGAAGGTTGCATCACTTGAACTTAACTTTCATCTCAACCAGTCAAAAGAGCAAAACACGAACCCAAAAAAGTTCAATAACAAAATACATTCACTTCGACAGGAAAACTGGGAGGAGAGATGAGGAATAAGAGGAAAGGTGGAAACAAGAATCGGCAAAACAAACTCCAGATTTGTAGGGTGTATGGGGAAGGGAGAATTAAAAGGGAAAAAAGGACAAAATATGATTGATTTCTGGTTTAGGTAGAGGCAGAGGAACAGAAGCAATTTTCATCCACCTAGGATCATCACCTAGTGTTAAGCACTCTCTTCACCCTCCATCTAAAGATTGGGGGTGGGGAGCAAATGGAAAAGAGGATAAGATGGAGAGAAATGCACAAACATAAATGTGAATAACATAAAGAAAAAGAACTTTGAAAGATTTAAGAACTCTGATCAATGGAATCACCAACCATGATTCCAGGATGCCAATGACAAAGCGTGCTGTCCACCTCCTGACCATCAGTCATTATATATAATATTAAGTGTCAAACAGTGAGCTTACAAAGAAGGAAAAAGATAAAGGATCTCACAATCTAAAAATGGATGAGATAACATACAAATATGTACAAACAAGGTAGAGGCAGGATAAAATTGAAATTGCCAAGAGAGGGAAGGAACTAGAATTAAGAGAGATTTGTAAGGGGCAGCTAGGTAAGGCTGAGTTCAAGACCAGCCTCCCTAGCTGTGTCATCCCCAATTGTCTTGCCAAAAAAGAAAAAAGGAAAAAGCAACAAAAGAGAGATTAGTGAAGGCTTTCTTTAGATGGTGAGATTTTAACTGTAACTTACTTAAGGAAGTCTGGGAATCTAGTAGGAGATGAGGAAGATAGTAAAAGTGGTCAGTCTAAAGATGGAGTACCTTGATAGGAACAACAGAGGTCACTGTCACTGGATCAAAGGAGTTGGGGAATGGGGAGTAGTAACATTTGTAAGAAGACTGGAAAGATAGGGGAGGCTGGTTATGAGAGTTTTGAATTCCAAGTAGAGAATTTTATATTTAGTTCTGGAGGCAATTGGTAGACACTGGAGTTTATTCTTTGGAGGTTGCAACATGGGGGAATTGCACTTTAAGAAAATTGCTTTAAAGCTTAGTAAAGGATGGAATAGAGCAGGGAGAGACTCAAAAAAGGCAGGCCAACCAGCAAGCTATTTCAGTAGTTTAAGTGGGAAGTGATAATGTAGGTAGTTGCAGTATCAAAGGAAAGAAGGGGACAGATTGGAAGGAGGTAACTGGTGAAATTCATAGACCTTGACCACAGATTAGATATGGGAAGGATAGAGTGAGAGATAGTGAGGAACCAAAGAGGAGACATAGGTTTTAAACCTGGATGACTGCCTTTGATAGAAATAGGGGAAGTTTGGAAGAAGGGAGAATTTTAGCAAAAGATAATTATTTTGTATATGTTGAGTTTAAGAAGACAATGGATAATTGGAATTATCTAAAGCTGAGGCTTAGCAGAGTATAATCAGTGATACAATAAGGGGGAAAGTCTCTCAAGAGAAGATGACAATATAGAATTCAACTGGTTCATACTGGGTAAAGATGAAGAAAGGAGAATGATTGACCACAAATCACCTCCACTTGATTTGGCACCTATATACAGGTATGGACTATGGTGGCCTAGGTTTTGAATAGAGTTAAATGACTTGCCTAAGGCTGCACAGTAAGTATCAAGTATCTGAGGTTGCATTCAAACTTAGGTCCCCCTTACTCCAGGGTCTGTACTATATCCATTGTACCATCCAGCTGCTGTAGGAAGAGCTCTTAATTGCTCTGGTATTGCTGTGTTTTAAAATAGACCTCTAAGTATATATAATTAATTTTGCAGTGAAAACTGCTTTGGACAGCTTTTTAATTGGTATAAGAGTTGGAGATTGGTGATAATTAAATTAGGACTCATATACTTCATTATCAGAGGGCAGCTTGATGGAAAGATGTAGCTCTCGTTTTCATGGTGAATAGGCAAGGGTCAGTAAGATTTTGGCCTTTAATAACCTACAGAGAACTTGATTTTTATGGTGAACTAGAATAGGTAAGATAGAGAGTAATTACTAATCCTGGAATTGGGAAATGATTGTTTTGTGCAAGATGATTAGCACCTTGATTAAATTATATGAGGATCAGAGTGTTAGGTGAAGAGTTGTAATATTTAAATGTAATTGCAATAGACACTGAGGAAGAGGCCTGCAGTCAAGAAAGTAGTTGTTTCTAATTAGTCTGGCATAGATAGAATGCCAATTTTGGAATGTTGTTGAGTTGTTTGAGTCATGTCCAACTTTTCATGACCCACACTTGGGGTTTTCTTTGCAAACATACAGGACTGATTTGCCATTTCCTTCTCTAGTTTATTTTACAGATGTGGAACTGAAGCATAGTTAAGTGACTTGCCCAGGGTCACACAACTAGTAAGTATCTGAGGCAGGATTTAAACTCATGGAGATTCCTGATTCTAAGCCCAGTCCATTTACTATTCCACCTAGCTTACCATATTAAGATCATATATAATCAATCTAAAAATAATTACTGATTTTTAAACATCATTGAGCTCCCTATTACCTCCAGGATCAAAAATAAGATGTATTAAAGTTGTTTTCAAAGAAATAAACTTCAGGGTTAATATTCCTGGTACAGGGGCGGCTAGGTGGCATAGGTAGTGGATAAAGCACCAGCCTTGGAGTCAGGAGTACCTGGGTTCAAATCTGGTCTCAGACACTTAATAGTTACCTAGCTGTGTGGCCTTGGGCAAGCCACTTAACCCAATTGGCCTTGCAAAAACCTAAAAAGAAAATATTCCTGGTACAAATACTTTGAGCATCTGCCCAAGATGGATCTAAGGATCATATATAAGGAATATAATACAGGAAAATTTGAAGAATATGGAACATGATTATTTAACTGATTTATGAATAAGCAAACCATTTATAAATAAACAAGAAATAGAGAACACGGGGGGGTGTAACGGATAATTTTGAATAGCTAAGATCAGAAGGAAAGCAGAAAATTGAGAAAATTATAGTTTCTTAGATAAAGGTCTTTTCTATCAAATACATAAAAAACTTTGTCAAATCAATAATGATATCATTCATTCTCCAAATCATCAAAGGATATGGGTAGGCAGTTTTCTAATAAAATCAAAATAATTTATAGTCATTTGAAAATACTTTATTATTAGAGAAATGCAAATTCAAACAATCTTGAGATATCATTTTATATCTATCAGATTGGCTAAAATGATAGAAGGGGGAAAACAAATGTTGGAGGGGATGTGGAAAAATTGGGACAGTAATTTATGTTAGTGTAACGGTGAACTAATCCAACCATTTTGGAAAGCAATTTGGAATTATGTCCTAAGAATTATAAAATTGCCTATACATTTTGCCAGTAATATCAGTATTAGAATCATTTCTCAATAAAAAGGAAAAGGGCAGCTAGGTGGCACAGTGGATAGAGCACCAGCCCTGGAGTCAGTAGTACCCGAGTTCAAATCCAGCTTCAAACAATAATTACCTATTTGCCTTGCAAAAACCTAAAAAAATAAAAAGGAAAAGAACTTATATGTTCTAAAATATTTACAACAGCTCTTTTTGTGGTAGCAAAGAACTGGAAACTTGGGGAAATGCCTGTCAATTGGGGAATGGCTAAACAAGTTGTGGTATATGATTGTTGGAATAATACTGTGCTATAAGAAATGAGCTCGATGGATTTTAGAAAAACATGAAAAAACAAAAATAATGAAGATTAAAACAAGTAGAATCATACAGTTATATAGTTAACAACAAAATTGTTTTAAGAATAAGAGGGGCAGGGGCAGCTTGGTGCCGCAGTGGATAGAGCACCAGAGAATAAGTAACAGGTTAACTTAACAGGTCATTTGGACTAGATACTCTAATCAACTAAAAAGAACTTTTGAAGAAAGGTGATATGTGTATCCAGAGAAAAGAGCTGGTAGGGGTGACTAGGTGATCACCACCTAGTGGATAAATCACTGGCCCTGGAGTCAGGAGTACCTGGGTTCAAATCAGGTCTCAGACACTTAATAATTACCTAGCTTTGTGGCATTGGGCAAGCCATTTAACTCCATTTGCCTTGCAAAACCTAAAAAAAAAAAGAGTTGGTAAATTGAAGTATTTATAGTATGATTTTACATATTTAAAAGTGGTTTGTAAAGGTTTCATGTATAATCCTAATTTTTTTTATTCAGCTCTATTTGCGAAAATGCTTATTTTATTTCTTCAATTCAGAATAAAAAAAATTAGAGAAAAAAATCCCCAAACTTACACTTTACTCCTTGCCACATGCTTTAGGATCCAGCACCACCTGTCTTCTTGCTACTCATCGAATATGACACATCATCTACCAACTCTATGTGTTTTTCCTGGCTGTTGCTGGGCCTGGATGCTCTCCCTTTTGTCTCTCCCATTTAGCTTCCTGTCTTCCTTCAAGACTCATCTCAAAACAGCTAGTGCCTGCTCCTAGACTTTCAGGCTGTCAGATGGCTTCCAATCAACTCTATAGATCCAAGATACTTTTGTCTATTGGAATGGGAGCTCTTGACAAGGAGAGACCATTTTTTGCCCACTAGCTTGGCCCATATTAAGCACTAACCAATGCTTGCTGATTGACTGACTGGCTAATATGGAGATGAAGCTCGAGAGAGAACTGAAGGATTGGAGCTCATGGCGTGAAGAGTAGGATTTGGTACATGGAAAGCTAATCAGACAAGGAAATTTCATATTAAGATTAAGAATATGACCATCCTTGTGTGTGGCTATAGTGAAAGGGTGAGTAGCTTTTGGTTGAGATTTGGGGTGGTGGTGAAAATGGGAATGAGGAATCATTCTCTGGGAAATGGGGAAGGGGGTAGTTCATGAAGATCTACTAGGATTCAGAATCATTGAGATGAGGCAGAGGAAGGGTTGTTAATCATTAAGTAAAAAGTTTAGATGTTTTCACAGTCAATAATATTACGACCTCAGGATGGAGTCTTTTCAGAGTGCTGGACAATTCAAATAAGGGAATAAGAACCTGAAACAGAAAGAACAGTGATATTCTTCTCCTGAGGCAGGACACCTGGAAACTTGATGATCCTCATCTTAGATACAGGAGACTGGGATGATAAAGTGGTGCTTCTCTTCCTGTAAGAGACTGGAGACTGGACAGGAGATGCTCAGGACAATGATGCCCACCTCTCCATATTGTATTCCTCTAGGAGGCTGGAGTCTAGGCAGGACATAGCAGCTAATACATCCTCCTGTCTCTTTCTCCAGAGGTGGGAGATCAGGCAGAAAGGCCATTCTCTTCTTTTCCCACTTCCACTGGAGGCTGGAGATAGAGAATGAGGGCCCCAAGATACAGAATGAGATGTGATTCTGGCCAAGGCAGGAATTTATTTTGCTTGACTGTATATTTCTTACAAGGGTTGGTTTTTGTTTTTGTTTTGTTTTGTTTTGCAACTGAAGGTTGGAGGAGGAACATGAGAAGAAGGTATTAGGGATAAGGTTTCCAAACAAACAAAAAATATGATAACAGAAGGAATCAAGACAATAAATGATCAAAAAGACTTTGAAATTTTACTTATCATATACTTAAAAAAACTAAAAGAAATTCAAAGTTTCATGTACACATTCCTTTCTAAATCTATTCCATATATGTAGGAAAAAATTGTTTTGATTTTTGTTAGCTTCATAATTTTTAAAAAAGAAAAGACTAAAGATAAAAAGCCAGTTTGAAGGTATAAGAATGTAAGACTCCTGCCCTAAACTTACTCTCCCAAGGAGGTGGGGAAAATTAACTTTGGAGAAATACTAACCTGAAGGGAAGTATATCTGGACTTTTCCATAACTTCTAGAGAAAATAAACTGGATAGGGAAAGGATGATACTAAGCTTTTCATCCAAATAATATGAAATAACTTAGCCAGCAAGGGTACCCAAATACTGTATCTTACTAAATGACAGAGTAGACTTCAGTTATTATAGCTCCTAATGAAGAGTTATTTATCCTCTGAAGCAACATTCACTTGAATTCTTGGGGCTAAAACATTAACTTCCCACTCATTGGTAATTGGTTCAATTAAAGACTCTTTCCATTTTCTGATGTTGTTTTTATTTTTAAAAACAAAATATGAGTTCTCTGGAGAGGAGGATGAAAATGTTCCAGACACTACCTAGAGTTCACATTTTTGCTGAATAGAGAAGCTAAGTCTCACTAGAATCCCATGAAGCCAAAATATTCTGAGAGTCTTCAAGCACTCAAATCTCTAAGTAGTATTTTAACTTTTGCCTCTTCTGCATTGTTTTTTCAAAGGCAGGTCCACAGGATAATTTATCTATAAATTCTAAAATTCAAAACTTCCGAACTGAGATGAACGATTGCTGGGTTTGGGCTGAGGTTTATAACCGATTCGGTCATTGATCATTTGTTCTCTGGTCTTGTGGTCACTGCTCAGGCCAATAGCTCCTTCCCCATCACTAGCTCCCACAACATCCACATCTTCCCTTTGTTTTTTACGAGTCTGAAAATAGAAAAAAGTTTAGAAATAATGCTTGAACATATTAGGATGCTGTTCAGGATATTCATGATAAAAAAAAAGGGATGCTAAAACCTCTGCAGTTGATCCTACCTTCAATAAGATTCACATTGGAATAATATTAATTTCTTATTGTATTAACAAAAGCCTTAATACTTTAAATATTTTGATAGATAAAATCTTAAAAAAAAATTTGCCACCCAATTACAAAATGACTACATTGAAGTCATAAACTCTATGCTTCATTTACTATCTTTTCAAAATAAGCCACAGGTGAATGAAAATCTTGAATCTCTAACTTGATTGTTGATATTAATGAAATTGAATAATGGCTTCCTGTAAGGCAGCGATGAAAAAATGTTAAATCCAAAACTGTTCATTAGTTTTCAACTAAATCACTAAAATAGTAATACTCATTGTTAGTATTTATATAGTACATTAAGATTTGTAAAGCATTTTAATAAATATGATCTCATTTTAGTTTTACAACCCTGGGAGATAAATGCAATTATCATCCCCATTTTACAGAAGAAGAAACCGAGATAAGCAGAGGCTAAGTGACTGGTCCAAAGTCATATGGGGGGTGGCTAGTTGGCACAGTGGATAGAGCACCAGCCTTGGAGTCAGGAGTACCTGGGTTCAAATCCGACCTCAGACACTTAATAATTACCTAGCTGTGTGGCCTTGGGCAAGCCACTTAAACCCATTGCCTTAAAAAAAAAATCCAAAGTCATATAGGAAATCTCTGAAACCATATTTGAATTCAGTTCTTCCTGATTCTATGTCTAGTACTCTATCCATTGTGACATCTTTCTGCCTCTATATTTCATTATTCTGCTATTGTTTTCCTATGATCATTTAAAAATTAATCCAAAATATTATATTTGATCAAATACTTTCTATGAGACATAAATTTAAAAAAAAAACCAATTCCTTTTTATTTACTAGATTTCTAATTAATACTACCAAATAACACAATTAAATTTCTGCACAAGTGGATTTTTGGGACAGGTAGGTGGCACAGTGGATAGAGTACTGGGTTTGGAAAGAAAGTCTCAACTTTATGATTCGAATTTGGCCTCAGATACTTTACTGGCTGTGTGACACTTAACCCTGTTTGCCTTAGTTTCACCATCTATACAATGAACTGGAGAAGTCCCAATATCTTTGCCAAGAAAACCCCCAATGGGGTCAAAAAGAGTCAGAAATGACTAAATGATAGTAAAGGGTTTTTTTTTAATGGGGAGAAAGTTGAAGATAAAGAACTTAAAGGCAAGTTTCTGAAACCACTATATATAATACAGAGCACAGACTTTTAACTGATTTCCTCACGTCATCTACAAATGTATTCTACAGGAGAAACTCAGTCTGCCACACACAAAAAAATTACTATGTATATTATTTCAAGCCATGAAAGAAAAGAAAATTCTTATATGAAATGGTTATTCGCATCCATTAGATACTTTTTTTTTAGGTTGTTTTTTTTTTGCAAGGCAAACGGGGTTAAATGGCTTGCCCAAGGCCACACAGCTAGGTAATTATTAAGTGTCTGGGACCGGATTTGAACCCAGGTACTCCTGACTCCAGGGCCGGTGCTTTATCCAGTGTGCCACCTAGCCACCCCTCATTAGATACTTTTGTCGAAATATTCCTCCAACACCACTATCCCTCTACATCCTCGCCAAATTGAACTTTTGCTGTGCAAACACCTAATTTAGTGATGATATTTTAATACTTATCTGAAAAGTCTGGTACTGTGAACCACTGCTGATGTGTTCTAAGTCTAGAAATGTGGCAGTGCATTCATCTTAACTTCCAACATCAAACCTTAGATTCTAAACTAGCTGAATTTTCTTGTAATGTCCACCTGTCGTACTGGCTGGGCCAAATCTGTGTGTTAATTGAATTGCTGACACCAGTGACTTAACATGGGTTAGCTGATGCTGCAGAGTCAAAGTTCAACATGCTGGCATTTTATAAGACTCATTACAATCAAAGCCTCTGAGGCTTATCCTCAAAAAAAGGAACTTTGTAGCAGGCTGAAGATGAGTGGGTGGGAGATTTGGATTCAAGTGATTTCAGTTTCCAATGAGGAAACAACCAGTGGGTAGAGAAGCCCAGAATGCTGACTTCCAGAGAACCTGGTTTCCTGGTCTGGTTGGGTACCAAATTTTCAGAGGCTCTGTTCTCCCTGGACCTAAATCCCTCATTTTCCTCTGGGTGAAATGCCTTTGGACTCAAGATCCTTGGAAGTCCAGAAGCTTTCCTCAAAGCCTTCTGTCCAAAGTCTGTTACCCATTCCTAGTTCTTCAATATGACATTTGTGGTTCTCCTCTGAACTCCCAACCTGTGGTATCTGGTTCTCCTAGGACCCCCCTCCCCACCTTATGGACTCTGTAACCTTCCTTTATACCCAACACCCAGTCAGCAACTGGCAGATTAGGGTGCATGCCCAATAAGGCTCATGCTGAATGCCCTTAATGAAACTAAGAAGTCAAGGATGGTGACACACCAGAGGCCCAAGCTTTGTGAATTTTTTTAAGTCAAAAATTATGATGTTGAAAATAAGCTGAAGTCCTTAGGAAGAAAGGAAATACAATTTATAAACCATTTTAATAACAGATATAATCAATATAATTTTAATAACATAATTAATGAAAGATATAATTCAATTTTTTGTTGTTGTTCAGTTTTGAGGTCATTTTCAGTTGTATGCAGCTCTCATTTGGGGTTTTCCTGGCAAGATATCAGAGTGGTGCCATTTCTTTCTCCAGTTCATTTTATAGATAAGGAAACTGAAACAAGTAGGGTAGTCACTTGATCAGAATTACATAGTTATTGCCTGATGCTGGATTTGAACTCCTGACTTAAGGCCCTGCACTCTATCTACAGCACAATCTAGCAGCCCATTAAAACTTTAAAATACATAATAAAAATCATTCATATTCACTGCTGCATTCAAGATGAAGTGGCTACAGGTTCACAAGGTATGGTTTGCCCTTCTTGCTATATGATATAAAAAGACTGAGTTTGCAGTTTAATGGATTGTTCTATAGGAAAGTGCTTATTTTGATATAAAGTGACTTTCAAATCACGGTTCTTTTTTTATTTTTAGGGTTTTTTTTTTAGCAAGGCAATGGGTTTAAGTGACTTTACCAAGGTCACACAGCTAAGTAATTATTAAGTGAGGCTGAATTTGAATTCCGGTCCTCCTGACTCCAGGGCCAGTGCTCTATTCACTGTGCCACTTAGCTGCCCCCATATCACAGTTCTTTTAAGTAATGAAATAGATGTTAACAATTAAAACTTACTCTATCATTTTTCTCCCAAATGAAATAATCTTCTAAACAGAATACATTAGAGAGCAAATCACTCTTAAAATAGCAACTGTGTATCCACTCACCTCCAGATCCTTGCGGATACTTTCAAATTCTTCAATGTCATCTAGCTTCAGCTCCAGACGAGTGGGTTTTCGGCGGAGCATCCTGGTAACAGTTCAATACCTACAACCCAAATCTTGTCCAAATTTAGAGTGAAGGAAGAGACTCCACAACAAACATGCTCTGGTAGTGAGTGATCTCTCTTTGAACTAAGATATGAAAGCAAAACAATGATATCATAAATGTACATGTGACTAACTGAGCTTTCGGGAAGCATTATATTACAAGTCTCAGTGACTCTGACTTGAAAGGTTTCTCCCTTCATGAACAGCCATTCAAAAATAGCTACTTGAGCAACATAGGAATCAAGAGAAGTAAAGTCCATTCTAATCGTGCACTTCAGTTACACTCAGAGAAATGTACAAGTTTACATGGACAGTTAAAAAAGGTAGTTCAAAAAGAATTACCATTTACAGGATAGATAGTGGCAGTCAGTTTAATATCCTTCTTGTGGATTTTTTATATATCTGTGATCACTGGAAAAAGCATAGTTAAAGATTTCATTTCGAAATGGACCACACAGGTGGTTAGCTTCCTAATTTTAATGAAAATTCTCTTTGATTCTTAACTATAAAGACTTGATGCAAATTAGCTTTCAAGTAGCAAAAAGTAAATAATTGTACAGATTTGAACTGAGATGTCTATCACAAATCAATAATCCTAGGACCTTTATTTTTATTTTTATGATTTGAATTTTAATGCACTTTACATAGACTTAATGTTTTTTCTAATTTTAAAAATATTATCATTTCTGATCTTGTAACGGATTTCATTAGGCTTCCCAACTATCAGGCCTGATTTTGTAGTTAATCTTTTGTAATAAATACTTATTAGCCCAGGAGGGGCAGAAATTTCTCAATTAAGTATGCATGCTGACATATGATTTCCTATTGTGTTTTAGAATTTGGGGCACACCAACCCCACTCTCCCTACCTACCCACTTCAATCCTTGGATCAGAATTAATGACAAATGATCTGAGAGAGGGACAGAACAACAGGATCGGCACATCAAGTGATCATCAATATAGCAGTCTTAAACCACTAGGCGATTCCCGAGTGACTCCTTTGCCCCGCCATCTACAACTAGGTATTTCCTTCCTCCTTAACCTGTGGGAAGGGGAGGAAGGGGAACGTGAGGGAAGAAGATGGGCAGTGGGGGAAGGGGAGGATGTAGCTCAGCACCGAACCTCGTTCTACTCACCCCTTTCCGTAAAATTAGAGACTCATTCGCCCTCTAAGGGCAATGGAATCGGACGGGGGGGGGGGGGGAGGTTGTGCTGGAAAGTGGGGCCACTTGTTTCCATGGCAACGTTGGAGCAGGTCAAGCTTACCCCCAGCAGCCGGGAGTCCGGAGCCCCTCGGCCGGCCGCCGGCTCCTCCTTGGGCTCACGTCCCCTTCCCTTTCCGTCCGCCTCGCCCCAGGCACTGAGGCCCTCCCGTCCCGACACTCACCTCGGCCCGGCGCAGCGCGGCTCGGCTTGGTCCAGCCCAATTCCGGTCAGCTCCACTCTGGCTTACCCGCCACCTCCCAACCTACTGTAGGACTACACCTCCCAGCATGCCTGCACCCCCTTCCTTATCCGGTACTTCCGACTACAGCTCCCTTCATCCTTCGCGCCTCATCCGGCAGGCTGGAAAGAAGCCCCCTAGAAATGGACTACAATTCCCGATGTGCTCCGCGCCTCCCCCGGGTTGGCGCACTCCGTTTAGTTCCGGTTATGGGCTACTTCCGCTACGTTTGGAAACTTCCGTTCTCCTCGGCATGGAGTGAACTTTCCGGCGGCAGAGTCGGTTGCTGGGTTTGTTCGTCCCCTCGGTGATTGAAATCTCTGCCCCGACATGGCTTCTTCTCGAGCTTCGGCTACGGTGCGGCTCCGGCTTGGGTCTTTGGGGTTCCTTAGGAGTTCTCTGCCCGCATGTAGGGAGCCGGAGTTGGCTTCTGCCGCTCCCAGAGCCCGCCCTTAGAGAGAGGATGGATTGGTTGGTGCAGAAGCAGGGGGACGGACGGACGCCCTCCGCTCGGGGGCACCGGGGCCGTCGCTGGGATTTGAAGCCGACGGGGGTCGGAGCTCTAAAAGAGCCCAGGATTGGGAGGTGGCAATCAGCCACCTGCGCATTCCTGACCCCGGTTAGGTCCTGTAAAGACGGAGAACTAGGTTAGAGGCCGCCTGGAGTCTTTCCATCTCTGACATTCTAGGTTCTCTTACTTGGGATTTAGTCCTCGCTTTGTCCATAACTATCCGAGGGGCCTAGGTTATATCACTTAAACCCTCTTCATCTTTAAAAGGAAGTCAAGAGGAGATGTTAATTCAGGATTTAGAAAGGGCTTCCTAACAGTTAGAATTGTGGAAAAAACTAATATGTAACTTGGTAAGTTCACCCTCACTTGGGTGTGTTTGAGCAGAATTTTTATGACTGCCCGCCAGAGATACTATAGAGGAGGTTTCGTGAATATGGAAGATGAATAGCCTAGATGATCTAGATTCTTCAACTCTAATGTATAAAAAGGTGATAACCTTTTGCCTTCGGAGGATTGTTGTAAAGATAAAATGAAATTTTACATGTTCGTTGAAATTATAAAGTTCTATATATTTACTGAAATAGTATACTTCTTTCTTCCTCTTTTCTTTCTACTCATACTTGTGAGTGCTCTGGCTTAAAACTCAGTAAGATTTTTTGGGATTTACAAGCCCAAGTCATTCTGACTCTCCTGGATTGGCCAACATGGATCTCAGATTAAGTCCTTTTTGTCTGTATCTGTGCCTTGTTGATTCAGAATGACTGTAAATAGCAGGGTCTTACCCTCCCAAATTGATTTTTTTTCCCCCGTAGTGGTCATTCTTGGCTTCCTTCTAGGTTTTTGCAAGGCAAATGGGGTTAAGTAGCTTGCCTAAGGCCACATAGCTAGATAATTATTAAGTGTTTGAGGCTGGATTTGAATTCAGGTACTCCTGACTCCAAGGCCAGTGCTCTCTCCACTGTGCTACCTAGCCACCCCATTTCTCCCTATTACTTAATCTTAATTACTGAATGGGTCTTGCCTCAGTCAAACTGATACCTGTTAAAGAGGCCTTACATCAAAAGGCTTAGTTCTTTCACTGCATCTAGGCTATCTCCAGTGTCCTAATCCACATCTGGCCACTGGACCCAGGTGGCTCTGAAGGAGAAAATGAGACTGGTGACTTTGCCTAGCATCCCCTCATTTAAATCCAACTCACTGGCATCTCATGGCATCTTCTCCCTGATGCCATTGTCTTCTTCAGAATAGGACAAACAACATCAGTATACTTGAAAGGTGAAAAAGCATAGCCTCTGATTTATAATTTCCTTTGGTTTAACCAGACATAAATTTTCTCAAATGCTTCCCTTTGAGTTTACTGCTTAAATTTATTCCAGTCTCCTAAATGAATTTAAGGTGACATTGAATTGATAGTAAACTTATGTTATTGATAACAAATGAACACTTACTCAGTCTGGAACTCTAAGAGAGATTGCACCTGTCTTCAAAGGTCTTATAAACTTAATAAAATAAGCAAAGTTTCAAAATATTCTATTTAATGGAAAATTATGATGTTCATTAGTTTTATCCAGTATATTTCTTGTCCTGAACACGCTGTTATGCACTAAAACATAACTACTACCTTATCTAAGTGGGGAAACAGAGCTCAAACTGGTACATGGTTATTTTTGTAGAGAAAAGAATAGGATTTGGTTCCAAAATGAACACTTCTGGCTTCTCAGAAAGTTGCTCCAACTCTGTTAACTCTGCTCTTTGATTTTATAGGCAACCAAAACTCCTAGCAGGACTCCAGAAGACACTGCCTCCCCTGTGGTGAAAAAGCCCCATATCTATTATGGCAGTTTGGAAGAGAAGGAGAAGGAGCGTCTTGCAAGAGGGGAGTCAGGAATGTTGGGGAAAGAAGGAATTAAAGCTGGAATTGAGGCTGGAAATATTAATATAACTTCTGGTAAGCCTAGTTTTAAACCATTCTTTTGTTTTGCCTATTCTGCCTGGTCTTAAGTAAAAGTTTTCTAGGTTTAGATATAAAATTTACATTGTCAATTATAGTCTCTCCTTGAACTTTTCTATCTCCAAAGCTCAATTTTACTCTGCTTGCCTTCTTCCCATATTTCTAGAGCTCATCTGATCCCATAGGACTTTATAAGGGACTAAAATTCTAGTTTGTTGTATTTTAGTCTGTTACATGACTGTAAATTCTACTAGATTATAAATTTCTTTTTGTTAGGGACTTAATAGTCCAGGATATATTAAGCATACAACTATGCAACACACTAAGTATATGGTTGTAAAGAATGAAATATTCCCTTTACTTGATGAGAAAGACAACAAATACATATATGTGTGTGTGTGTGTGTGTATTTAAAGTGAATAAATATAAATATATTAAAGTAGTTATAGTTAAAAACAAAATTGTTGAATAAGTCTTGTCTTTATATTTACCATAGTGTCTAATATAATTAGCAATTAAATGTGTATTGAATGTTAGCATTCTCCACGTTCTCATCTTGCATCTTCCCAGATGCCCTTTTCTCCCTCAAATTTTTTTGTAGGACTATTCCTATTTTTACTAGAAAATTGCTCAGAATAAGTTCATAGAAACATTCACTGGTTCCTCAAAGAACAGGTTTAAGGTAGTTTTGACATTATTGTTTTGTGCCCTGTGATCATTTTTATTCCTTTGTTTTTGTTTTTTTCTTATCCAATGTTTGTATTTTATTCTTTTCTTATACTATATCTTAGCAACTGAGACACCATAACTTAGCTCTTGTTAATCTGATCCTATCTATGAACTTGTTTGTGTGTTTGTTTTTGCCTTTTGAAATCCAGGGTGTCCCAAAACTTGAAAACTTTAAAAATGCACTAAGAGTTTTGAGATAACCCTGGATTTTGTTGTTTGTTTGTATTTCAGTTATGTCCAGATCTTCATCACCCCATTTGAGGTTTTCTTGAGCAAAGATTCTGAATAACAAAGATACTGCCATTTTCTTCTACAGTTGAGGAAACTGAGGCAAATAGGGTTAAGTGACTTGTCCAGGTCTGGGGCTAGGTTTGGACTCTGGTCTTCCTGACTCCAGGCCCAGTAATCAGTCTGTTTCACCATTTAATTGCCCCCAACCTATATTTAAATCACTGTAGTTTGTTATGATTGGTTTCTTTTGTGATGTTGTCACAAATGTATTTAAGTTGTCACTTATGTATTTAAAAACATTCTGATAAGGGATTCATAGGTTTCCCCGAGACTGTCAGAAGAATTCATTGATCTCCTTTCCCTAGTTTATTTAAATGAATTCAAGGAGACATTAAATTGATAACAACTTAATTTGTTATTTATAATTTAAATGAACCCTAAGAGAAAATCTCACCTGTCAAAATCCCTGTGGAATTGTAAATTTCATTCTTATGGGAGTTTATCAGTCTTGTGTTAATGCCCCCATATCAGCACTGATTTGAGGAATGCAAGGATACAACTTGTACCTCCCTTTTTCTTTTTAAACAAAATATCTAAATAGTTAATGTTCTAAATGTATCAAGGATTTTCTGGCCTCCTGAAGTCTGCCTTCTGCTATGGGATTTTGAGATATTGGGGTAAATTATAATTTTTTTCCTTCCTTACATCTAGAGCATGACCTCCTGATCATTATACGCTATTGCTTTTTCTTTGTATAGGTGAGGTCTTTGAAATTGAAGAACATATCAGTGAAAGACAAGCAGAAGTGTTGGCTGAGTTTGAGCGAAGGAAGCGGGCCAGGCAAATCAATGTTTCCACAGATGACTCAGAAGTCAAGGCTTGCCTTCGAGCCCTGGGTGAACCAATCACACTCTTTGGAGAGGGCCCTGCTGAAAGGAGAGAGAGGTGATTATCTCCAGATGACTAACTGACTTCCCAAAATATTGAAACTTTTTTCTTTTTTATAATATATTCTTATCACAAGATTTGGTCTAGTCAATGAAGATTATTAGTCTTAGGTATCTTTACTTACTATTTAAGGTTATTGATTTTTAATGCATTTGGAAAGAACTTTTTAAAATGCTGAATTTTCCATTATATTAAACAGTGAAAAAGGATACTTGAATAATATCAAATTATTTTAAATCAGTATTAGAATTTAGGATTGTTAAATTTTTTTAAGCCTTAAAAAATTATCTGAAAAAAGACATCTGATTTCTTCTTCCTCGACTATTCAAACTATAATAAAGTCTTTTCATGTATAACTTGAGAAGAGAATGTTATCTTTTACCACCCACATATAGTTACCTTAAGCAGAATAAACTAATGATGCCATTGGATGTTAAAGAAGTGGGAAAATTGGGCAGCTAGGTGGCGAAGTAGATAAAGCACTGGCCCTGGAGTCAGGAGTACCTGGGTTCAAATCCGGTCTCAGACACTTAATAATTACCTGGCTGTGTGGGCTTAGGCAAGCCACTTCACCCCATTTGCCTTGCAAAAACCTTTAAAAAAAAAAAAAGAAGTGGGAAAATTACTTTGTTGGGGTGTGTGTTTTTATGTGTTGTTGTGATGAACAGATCTAGGGAAATTGACTGACTTCATAGGCCTTACTTTTTTGGGGGGATGGAGTGGTTTGCAAGGCAAAGGAGTTGTGAGTTGCCCAAGGCCATGTCTGAAGTCGGATTTGAACTCCATTCCTCCTGACTCCAGGGCCAGTGCTCTATCCACTGCCCTACCTAGCCGCCCTATACACTATTTTAAAAAAAAAACAAACCTCAAACCAACTAAGTTTTCAGTCTTTAACTTGCTTTTTTTATAGATTGAGAAATATTCTCTCTGTAGTTGGAACAGATGCCTTAAAAAAGACCAAAAAGGATGATGAAAAATCCAAAAAGTCCAAAGAAGAGGTAAGATGGGCTTGCTATACCTGTTACCCTGTGAGACAGGAAAGGGATCCCATTGCCTTTTTCAGGGTTTGTACCATTAGAATTAGTCTAACCACTCTGGGTAAAGTGTGCTTTTGAATATGTCTGTGTTTTTAGTTTGTCATTGAGTAAAACACATGAAGTGTGGCCAACCTTTCAACCTTGAATGTGATGGTACAATAGGAATACTCATGGTCTGACACTTCTATTATTAACTTGTTCTGCAGTATCAGCAAACCTGGTACCATGAAGGATCCAACAACCTGAAGACTGCTAGGTTATGGATTGCTAATTATTCACTGCCCAGGTAAGTTAAAGTCCTAAGATAAGGAGTGAGACCTGTCTTTTATTGTTAGCTCCCAAAGTGTAAGAATTGCCTTAGAAGCAAATGTATAAATTCTGAAATATTTGTGATTGAAAATACTGTCCAGAGAAGGAACTATGGAGTTTAAATATAGACCAAAGCTTACTATTTACAATTTTTAAAAGTTGACTTATATATTGTGACTTTTTTTCTCTATTTTTTTTCAACATTTGGATTTGATTCTTCTATGTGCTACCAATCATAATTCTCAGACACATTCTTTAAACCTGTTTTACGCTAATAGTGTTCTTGTGTCACAGGGCAATGAAGCGCTTGGAAGAAGCGCGTCTCCATAAAGAGATTCCAGAGACATCCAGGACATCCCAGAAGCAAGAACTGCACAAAACTCTCCGGGTAAGAGGTATTCTCCAAGCTATTGTCTTGAAGGTGTTTCCGGTCTGATTTATCTTCTGCCCTAATCTTTAGTTAGGAAGGAACAGTAGGGGCCAGTAGTTCCCATGCTCAGCTTGTTACTTCCTAAGGAAGACCTTGAGCTTTCAGGGCCACATGCTGGGTTTCTGCTTGCCTGCTCTTGGTTAACTCACTAATCCCACCCTCTGTGGTCTCCGACTTATCTACTAAACAGGATTATACAAAAAAAAAATAACTTTGGTGAGTCAAAAGTTAGGTTAAGGATAAGGTCAGCAATTTTAATTGGGATTTGATGAGTGACAGCCATTTTTATTTTCCTTTCAGTCTTTGAATAACTTCTGCAGCCAGATTGGAGATGATCGACCCATCTCCTATTGTCATTTCAGTCCCAATTCCAAACTACTGGCCACAGCTTGTTGGTAAGTTTAATTTTGTAAGGAAGTTTTTAATTGGGGTGGGAAGTTCATTAAGAAACAATATTTGTGCTTAAATATACTCTTCTTACTCCTATTTCCTTATCTGCTCTCAATCCGGCCCCCCCGCCAAGTTTTGATGCTTTGTATGCATACTGTAGTGCAGATTTTGATTTCTTTTTAACTCTTGTATTTGACCATGTTTGACTGGGACAGGATAGAGCAGAGCAGCGTGTTCTGTGCTTAGAGTGTATGTAAAGAGACCCAAGGGTTGGTCTTGACTCCCTCTTGCTCCTTTTCCTCTCCTTCACAAGGATGCCCCTTCATTCCAGTTGCAACATGAGTGGATTGGGAGTGGAGACAAAGGGGTGTTCAGGAAGAGACTGTCTTTTTCTAATGTTATCAAGATACCTTTTCCTGCCTTGAGCAACCCTGGCTGAGATGCTTTCATTTCTGTTTGATAGGAGTGGATTGTGCAAACTCTGGTCTGTCCCTGATTGCAGCCTCCTGCACACTCTCAGAGGTAGGTTGGAGTTTTTTTCCTTAGAACATATTCTCTTTCCGAAATCAAATTTACTTTCCATGTTCAGCAGCAAGACTCCCTGATGTTATGGTCTTCTTTGAGAAGAAAGGACAAAGATCATTCAACCTCATCACTGAGACACTGCCTTAAGTATTCTGCAGCTGTATCCCTCTACTTTGTAAACCTTTTTGTTGCTTTTTCAGTATTTTCAATTAAATTGAATCCTATCAGAGCTTTACTAATGAACTATTATGTTGCAAGACACTGTACATCCTAGGAATATAAAGTCAAAAACAAACTCCCCAAAATGGTCTATTCCCTCCTGGAAGTTATATTTTACTAGGGAGTATGATATGTACACAATATATTAAATACTGCCATCTTGAGCAGGGAGAAAGTACCAACATTTGGGAGATCAAAAGTGAATTTTCCTAAGCTGATGCTTAAAAGACTCTTGAAATTTAAGAGGCAGAGTGGGAAAGTGGATACATTACTAGCAAAGGGACAACCAGTGGATAGAAGATAAACTGTCCAGTTTGAGGGACAGCAGTTAGGTCACTTTGTCTGGAACACAGTGGGGGCAGAGTGGGAAAGTGGTTACATTACTGGCAAAGGGACAACCAGTGGATAGAAGATAAACTGTCCAGTTTGAGGGACAGCAGTTAGGTCACTTTGTCTGGAACACAGTGGGGGCAGAGTGGGAAAGTGGTTACATTACTGGCAAAGGGACAACCAGTGGATAGAAGATAAACTGTCCAGTTTGAGGGACAGCAGTTAGGTCACTTTGGAACACAGTGAGAAGGGGAGTGAAACAAGCCTAGCAAATAGAAGAGTGGAGTGGAGAGCCAGACAGTAAAGGACTCTTATAAGAGAGCCACTGGAGAGAGGAGTCAAGGATGTCTCTGAAATGGAAATAGGAAGCTGTGGAAAGGCTGAAGGAAAAGGGTTCTGTTTGGGACATTTTTTTAATTTGAGGAGTCTCTGGAAAATAAATGCAAGAAGAGTTTTGCAGTAGGCAGTTGCTGAAGGAGTAGAGTTGGAAAGAGATTGAGGATTGATATGTAGTCTAAAAAGAGATGAATATTGGAACCATGGAAGTAGATAAGATCCCCAGTGGAGAATGGAGAGATGGAAGAGGGCCCAGGACAGAGCCTTGTTTGGAGTAGATGCTTGGTAAATACTTTCTTAGTTTGATTTTTCTGTGATTTCATAGGATAAGGAGACCATCTTCTGGGTCTTTCCATTTTCATCAAGTCTTACACATTCCATTGCTGACAATAGACTTTTTAAGTTTTTGCTGTCAAATTTTTCCACTGTCTTCATCATTATTATTGTGTGCTTTCAGACATGTTGAAACTCTCTCTGCTTGATGTTTCAGTCACTGTGACATTAGAGTACTTTAGAAGAAAAGATGCTAGCTATAATTTTTATCTTGTAGGCCACAACACTAATGTAGGAGCAATTGTTTTCCATCCCAAATCTACTGTTTCCTTGGACAAGAAAGATGTCAACCTAGCCTCTTGTGCTGCTGATGGATCTGTGAAACTCTGGAGTCTAGAGAGGTGAGGTTTGTCCGTCGTCATTCAAGTCCCTCCCAGCTCTAAATTCTGTGAAATAGAAAATAAATTTTGAGGGAGAACTCATCGCACAGAAAGGAATCAGCACGTGCACCTGTTCTCTACTTTCCTACTTGGGCCTTTCTCTAGGGTATTGAATGCTACAATTCTTTGGCTCCTCCATTCTCAGTGTGGCAGACTACAGAGTTCTAATATCTTAGTCTAACAATAACAATTGTACATCAGTACAGGTAGCAGATTTCTCCTAATTAAAAGTCTATAGGCAGATCCTTGATAACCACTTGATAGATATGTTGTTGGTAGACTTCTTCACCACTATGGCTCTGACTTGATTGTCAGGCAGGGGCAGGGCCAAAGCTTGGCTTTCAGCTCTCCCACTTCTCCCATTTCCACATCCCTTAACTTGGAGAAGTCAGTCTTCTCAACATTGGCTCATATGAACCTTGTTCTTTTGGTAATCACTGGCTCAATATAAAAGACTAGGGTGCTCTTCCCCTCACTTCCCTCTATTCTCCACCCCATCTTCCCCTTCTTTCTTAGGGATACCTCTGCTCTTGTGAAGGACATGAGAGTCTGGTGCCCTTCAGCTCCCTGGGTCTCCCATCCCACTTCACCCTGTACTATTGTACCATTGTGCCTCTTGGAAGAAACACTTGTTCTTTTGTTAGCCAATTCTCCTTCATATTAGATCTGTCCCTTCCCCTCGGAAATTATTTTGCATTTATCTGCATATATGTGGCCTCCAAATAGAATGTTAACCTCTGGATGGAGGGAAGTTTGGTTTCATCCCTATTTCTTTAGTGCCTGGTATGTTTTTTTGGCACATAGAAGTTACTTAATAAATTCTTATTGAATTGAATTCCTTTTTGTTGCATAAGTACTTATGAATGATTAAAGTAGAGGCTTTCAACAAAAAGCCTGGTATTTAATCCCACAGATTATCCAAGAAGAGAATAACTAGGGTGTCAAAGGGATGTAGAGGATTCTTTCTCTTTACCCACTCTTTTCCATTGAGGAGAACATGCCCAGCTTTCTCACTAAACTCTGAGCTCCAGGTTTACCCTTTTTTTTAGGGTGTTTTTTTTTTTGCCAAGTCAGTGGGGTTAAGTGGCTTGCCCAAGGCCAAACAGCTAGGTAATTATTAAGTGTCTTGAGGTCAAATTTGAACTCAGGTACTCCTGACTCCAGGGCCCGTGCTCTATCCACTGTGCCACCTAGCTGCCCCAAGAAAACAACAGCCTGATAAGCTTTTTAGGTTTTTGCAAGGCAAATGGGGTTAAGTTGCTTGCCCGAGGCCACACAGCTAGGTAATTATTAAGTGTCTGAGGCCTGATTTGGACCCAGGTACATCAATTTCCAACCAGGGTTGTCAAATTAACTGACCATTATGGTCAGTAGGCCCAGTAATGATTTCTTTGTCAAGACATTGGTTCTTAGTGACAGCCACAGAGGAGATAAGAAATAGGTCTTTTGCCTGATTTTATTGCCAAGGTAGCAAAACCTCCTTAGAGTCAGCATCTTTTGGCAAGAACGTAATATCCAATTATTAGTGCTAACAAAATGATCTTTTTTGTTGTCTTTGTAACTAATGCCCAAAGTAGTTCTGGTGCTAGCTAGTCAACATCTGAATACAATTACTTAGTTTCCTTCAGGAAACATGTGTAGACTACTTATAAGTTGGTTTTTTTTTAAGAGTTAATTGGTATCTCTACTCTTTGCCAGACTGAATCTTACCCATTGGCCCCAGGGAACTTTAATTGGCTTTGGTAATGCTGCAGCAAATTTACTCCTCTGGAGGTTTGATTAATCTTATGCATACACATTGACAAAGTTTCCTTTTCTAATTACTCTCTTTAGGGTATGTTTATTCTTTTTTTCACTAGAGCAAGTCTTCTTTCTGTTGTTGCCAGGTATCTGGATTTAATAGCAAACAAAATAAGATCTCTGTTTGCTTTGAGATTAATTGTTCTTTGTAGATTTAGAAAAGATTCTCATTCATAATTTATTTTCAGTAAATTTGTTTGAATCAGATCTTCCTTTTGTCTCCAGCAACATATATATTTTTCCCAGTATCACAGCCCTGGTGGTGTCACAGTGCCACATTAACTATGGTAGACTATTATTCAGAAAGCATAAGTAAAAACGAATATCAGAGTAAAATATCTTTGATTCTTTTCTAATTTTGGTAGCATAAGGACAGGGCATTGGGAACATCCTAGGAAATGTTTTTGCTGAGTAAAAGTATGATTTGATATTGGGAACATCCTAGGAAACTTTTTTATTAAGTGCCTACTGTCTGTCAGACAAAGTACTTAGTGATAAATGTTGGACTGTAAATAAGTTTTTTTAAATAATGATAATGGTTATCTTTTTTCATTTTTTGTCTCTGGAAAAGTTGCATGGTCACATTTGGAATTTTAGGGCTAAATACAAATCAGTAAACATTATTTACCTATGTAAAATGCTGAGGATACAAAGACAAAACTATTCCTTCCCTCAAATTCAGAATGTTCAGTTTGGAACTGCCAATTTTATAAACCCCTTAGAGAACGTGCCTTCTTAAGAATGAGTTTTCTAATAAATTTTTCAGGCAGATTTCTCCTATGTCCTCCTACACCAGCTCCCTGACCTTCAGATAGTTAGGAAAGTAAGTGCATTTATCAGTGTTTTTGCTATATCTTTATACCTTCATCCCTTCTGGGAATACAAAATCAGAAATAAGAAGTTTTGCAAAGAAATCCCCTAATCTTTGTAGGTTACCTTGCATTATTTGCTGCCATAAAAATGTTTAGCCTCAAGTCACTTGAATTTAAATACAAGTAACCTGGTATAAGGGATTGAGAGTCAGGAGACAAATTTCAATTTCAGTTCTGTCATCCATACCTTTTGTGATCTTTGTTATGTCGTATCACTTCCCCTCTGTGAGCTTCAGTTTCATGAGTAAAATGAGGGAAATGAACTGGATCATCCCTAAGTTCCCTTCTAACCCCAATATTTAAAGATGTTCTGATTAGTCAACTAGTACTTACATGTTTCTCTTGGGCAGAGTAGGTAGTTCATAAATGCTGAATAAATAACTATGTTATACTCTCTGATTTGTTTGAATTCCTTTCAGTGATGAACCTGTGGCAGATATTGAAGGCCATTCAGTTCGAGTAGCGAGGGTGATGTGGCATCCCTCTGGACGTTTTCTGGGTACCACCTGGTAAGTCTGGTCTCATTCTTAAACCTATGGCAGTTATCCATTTCATATCCCTATCTGTTCCACCAAACTTTAGACAGGGGTTCTTAACCTTTTTGGGTTAGGACTTCTTTGACCATGTTATGAAATCTAGAAGTCCATAGGCCCCAAACCCTGCTTTAGAAAACCCCTCTTCAACAGGAATTTCTTGGAGGCTAGGGAGACAGGGACAGTTACACAGAATAATTAAGAGGGTCCAGAATTAGTTGGTTTATTTTTGATTTGCAAACTCCTGATAATTTTTCTTGAGAAATTTTAAGGTGAGAATTGACTACTGATTTTTTGAAGACCACCGGTTTCTTAGTTTTTCTTATTTATCACTTTGTCTCTGCTTGTTCTTCTTGACCAATATGTTGGGGACTCTGAACTTTAATAACCCTTTCAAGTTTTCCTAGTTAATTTCAGGAGCAGTAGTAGAATTATGATACAGATAATGACCAACAAGGGACTGCACAGGGCAGATAACTGCTCTGTGCTTGTTGAAGCTCTAATTGTTATGAAAGGCTTCTTTATGTCTTTAAATTTACATCAACTATTTTAGAAGCACAACTTGTTACAGGTCCAGTTCTAATCTTTTCACAGGGTCTTATCACAATGGTCCTTAATAAATAGATATCTTCTCCCTTTGTTTCATAGCTATGATCGTTCATGGCGCTTATGGGACTTGGAGGCCCAGGAAGAGATTCTGCACCAGGAGGGTCACAGCATGGGCGTGTATGACATTGCATTTCACCAGGATGGTTCTTTGGCTGGCACTGGGTAGGATTTCAAGGCCTTAAACGTGACCATTCTAAGTTGCTGGTGGTAATTATAAAGGTCATCTTCTGTATTCCATTGTTTGATATAGAATTAAATTTGAACTGTTCTAGGCATAACAATTGCCTACCCTTTCTTCAATCCATTTCTTTTTTTTTCTTTTTAATTTAATTTTTTGTAAGGCAGTAGGGTTAAAGTGACTTGCCCAAGATCACACAGCTAAGTTAGATATTGCGTTTCTGAGGCCAGATTTAAACTCAGTTCCTTCTGACTCCCAAGACTGGTACTCTATCCACTGCACCACCTAGCTGCCCCTTTTTAATTTTGATTCTTTGTTCTAAATTTTCTCCCTCCTCCCTCCTACCCTCCCCCCTTTCCCCATTAGTCTATTTGCCTCCCATACCTAATAGGTACTTCTTCCTGCTTTTAACCCCTTTGCTTTTGCTGAAATCTAAGCCAGTTCTTATTTGGACCTATTTTTTTTTTATTTTATTTATTTAAGACTGAGTTTAAGTGATTTGCCCAAGTGACTGGTTTGGAAGAAAAAAATTTTAGGTGTCTGAGGCCGGATTTGAACTCAGGTCCTCCTGACTCCAAAGTTGGTGCTCTATCCACTGAGCCCCACCCAGCTGCCCCCTGGACCTATTCTTAATGGAAAAAATGACCAACATCTTTTAATTTTTCCTTTTATCATTAAGACCTTAAGTCAGTTGATCCAGGAATTGATATAATTGAACTATTCATTGTGAACTTGTTTCTCTTACTAGAGGACTAGATGCATTTGGTCGTGTTTGGGACCTTCGAACTGGAAGATGTATTATGTTCCTAGAAGGTCATCTGAAGGAGATTTACGGGATCAACTTCTCACCAAATGGGTACACCAAACTCCCTGAATTTTGAGTGAAATGAAATATTGACCAAAATTCAAATGACTGGAAAGGTTCCAGTTTGGGTTCCAATTTGTATTCTCTTTTTCTCTTCTTCAGCTACCACATTGCAACTGGTAGTGGTGACAACACATGCAAAGTGTGGGACCTGAGGCAGCGACGTTGTGTCTACACCATCCCTGCCCACCAGAACTTGGTGACTGGAGTCAAGTTTGAGCGTAAGCCCTTCTCTTTGGATTCAGCTTTCCAAAATGCAGCACAGAAATATACAGTTTTCCTTACCTTTGGATGTTACTCTGCTGACCAGGCTTCTTTAGCTCACCCTAAAAGAGGGGATGAAATATGCAGAGGAAGCAAATCACAGATTCCCTTTCTCAATTTATAGCCTTTCTTTCCCTCATTTTGGGTAGAATTTTGGCAGAGAATAATTGGGTTTCTAAATTGAAAAGAAAACCTTTATTTGAATTACTTCCCCCAGTAGATCAAGACCTAAGTGTCTTCCCATAGCTGTCTTGGTTACCATATTTCTCACATAGGTCTTGGAGATTTTTGAAGCTGACCCATGGACACCAATCCCCAAACATACTTATTTTTTTTTTAATTTGGAAGAATCTATTTTAAATAGATTGTTCAGCTTAATTTGGTTCTTTTGCCCTCACCCCTTAAGTTGTCTTCCCTTTTCTCTCTAGCTATCCATGGGAATTTCTTGCTCACTGGTGCCTATGACAACACAGCCAAGATCTGGACGCACCCTGGTTGGTCCCCTTTGAAGACCCTGGCTGGCCATGAGGGAAAAGTGATGGGCCTGGACATTTCCTCTGATGGTCAACTCATAGCCACCTGTTCCTATGACAGGACCTTCAAACTCTGGATGGCTGAGTAGACCAGGTCCATGAACATTAGTGTGTAACTCAGATGTCTGGCCCCAAGCGCTCCCTTTCCTGCCAATATGGTCACAAGGAGAGGATCAGTGTGGAGCATAACAAGTTCGACTTTGCCACTCACCATGTCTAGTAGGGGTAGGTTTGCCCCAAGGCAACCAGTCTAATTCCCCAAGTGGTTTGGGCTGTTCTCCTCCAACTTTCAGGGACTCTACAATGGACCATGATGGTGTTACTAATTTTTTTTTCCCACTGTAGTGAATTCTTCCCTTACTGTCATCTTCCATCTGTGTACCCTTTCCCATTCTCTACAATTCCTGGATTATGGTACCTTTCTTCCCTTGCAGGGGTCATCATTACCTCTGAAGCCTGGCCCTCCAGGTCATGGTCATGTGTTGTAGTTGGAAGTGACTCCCAAGAGCAAAAAGCTGGACTTCAGCTTGGAAGCTGACAAGTGTAAATGTATTTGAGGGTGGGCACTGCTTCACACATCCATAGTATTATCAGAGGATCTGACTTTCCCCTGAGAATTAAAGGATCAACCTGAAAAATACAGGCAACTTACCTGGGACTCTGTTGATTTAGCATGGAATGCTGAAGCAAGTTACAACTGAAAATTTGCCTCGGAATTCTATCATCTTTGCTTGTTGCCATTTAGTTCCATTACTGGACATTGCTTTGTGCCCCCCCACCCCTTAATTAAGCAGAGTGTTGTGTCAGAAATGACAGTAATAAAAAGATAACTGATGAGCCTTCCATATTTTGTGTGCTATGCTTTCTTTTGGTTACCAAAAGGATGTGATTAATTTTTGAATAGGAAAAACTCAAGAACACTGGGGCAGAGAATCCTCCCTTAACCTTTTCTTATAATCTCATTCCAAGTGCTGTTACAAAGAATCGCTTGATGTAAATCATACCCTCACCAATGGCTTACTGAAGAGCTGTTCTTTGGATTTGATTGTAACAACCTGGCCTGAAAGGCACTTTTTAAGATTTCTGCTCCTGTTAAAAGTGAGACATAATGAAAGAAACAGGTGGAGTGTTTTCCTTTGGTTTTCTTGTCAAGTTCATTAACCATCCATTACTTTTTACTCTTTTGTGCTCCAGCCCAACCACTAACACAAAATTATAACCAGGAATTTGGAGGGGGACAAGATTCTGTCTATAGAAGTAATAAAGGGATTATATTATACCTGATCTTTTCCCTTCTGGGCTGAATGCCCTTCCCCCCCTACTCATTTCACTGCAGAAAAAAATATGAATCTTTCTAGCTTACACTCTGAGAATATAATTTCTAAGTAATATTTTCATTTTCACCAAATTCCTTTTATCACTCGTGTAGTACCTGGCTCACAGCAAAAAAGACTTTGTCTACCACAAAACAGTTTACCTGTTCCATGAAGTTTTTTTTTCAGTTTTTTTTTTTGCAAGGCAAATGGGGTTAAGTGGCTTGCCCAAAGCCACACAGCTAGGTTATTATTAAGTGTCTGAGACCGGATTTGAACCCAGGTACTCCTGACTCCAGGGCCAGTGCTTTATCCACTGCACCACCTAGCCGCCCCCCATGAAGTTTTGAAAAAGAATATTTTACTTTTCTGTGGTCATTTGCAAATAGTTTCTCTCCATCAATCCTCAGGCAATTCAAATGAAAATTTTGCTTTTTAGGTAGCAATTGAATAAGATGACCCTTTTAGCATGGCATTGCCAGTTATACTATATTCATGGGAAACACTTTTGGAGGAAACAAATAGAATTATAATCTCTATCAATATCTCCTACCAAAGTTTATAGGCAATGGTTATTCATATTGTAATAGGAAAAAGCATAGGAGATTCAGGATCTCTGCCACTAACTATGCTAAGAGCCTGATTGCTTCACTTTTTTGACCATGCTTGTTCCTTGTCCAAAACAAAACTGCTCACCCCACTGGGGTTTTGTGAGGATCAGATGAAAGATAATAGGAAAATTGACCTGGAGGATTATAGACCTAGCTATATAAAAGTCACACAAAGATTCAACTTCCTTTAAACTACCCTATACTTTTCCACTGTTATGGTGTTTTAACCACCCTGAGGGTTTAGCTTCTATTTTGACTGAAAAAGAACTCTGGTTGATGTGAGTAGTGAGAGGGTGACGAAGAGGAAAGATTTCCTTTCAGAGATCCCCTGGAGGTGTACTTTGCCAGTCTCCGGGTCTCTTGTTGCCTTTAGCCATACCCCTGAGCTGCTGGAGCATGATGAGCTCACTACTGAGTGTATCTTGGCTACAGACTAAAAGGGTAAAGATATGTGAAGAAATTAGGCCAACTGGGAACTTGTTGACTAGATTGGTACAATTTTCTCTAGAGGCATAAGCTTGGAGTGACATAGACAAGATAAACAAGAGGCCCATTTTGATGAAGGAAAGAAATTATTTTTCTCCATTCAACCAAGAGGGAGCTTGATATTTGCCTTAAAAGTACAATGTGCTCAATTTTCCTATTGGGGTCACAGGAGTCAGTCAAGGAGAGTTATAGTGGAGAGGTGGGGTTTGGAGTCAGAGAACCTAAGGTTTGTTCTTTATCTGTATGACCTCAAGTCAAGTGACTTTTAAATCCAGTCTGTTTAACTAGGTCTGTTAAATAACTTAGAAATGTGGTGGTGGGCTGGGGATGAGGAGTGTTAACACTGAACTTGTCAGTATACAGAAGGGGAGAAAGATCAGTATTTTGTAATGTGAAAGTCAGGTCATGAAGGGAACTAAAGTCAGGATGTAGGAAGCTTTTCTATAAAGCCCCAGACTGAACAGACAATACTATCAGAAAAGGTCGAATGTCGTGATTGATTGGTATATGATTCTGTTCAGATCAGGTCAAACAAGCTTGGGTTCAGTGTTCTTGGTATCCTCAGCAGTCCTAGTGGTAGTAGGGAGCCAGTGAATTAAGTCCTGCCTGATAATGACAACCTGGAATTATTAAAATTCCTGAGAAATTCTCATTGGTTCAGAGCTAGAGTCCTAAGAAAGGAAGGCCAGAATTGAGTGTGCCCTTCTTCATGGTACCTCTGTAACATCTATGAGTTTGATAGAAAGCTACTTAGACCTTTAAACTTTAGAGGATCTCCCAGTCACATGATTCGTTTCCTCTACACCATCTAATTCTTAAAGTCCTTTCTGGGGTGCAGGGTGAGACATGGAGCCCCTGGGCCAACGAAAGTGAAGTGAAATGAATTCTCCCAGTACCCTGGACCTTGATCCCTCATTTATAAAATGTTTTTAGGAATTTGGACTCCTATTTGGGGTATGTGAGGCCTCTTTTGCATCATACAACATATTAAGCAACTGTGGAGATGGTTCCAAGTTAATTTTGTTGCCTATAAACCACTTGGATGGGAAAGGGGGGAGGGGGAAGTGAGGGAGCCCTCATCATCAGGTCTGCTCAGGGGAATGAATGAGAAGAGGAAAAGAATGAGAGAATTCCTCCAATATACATCATCATCTTTCCATCTATTGGTTTCCCTGACTTTTAAGTCCCAACAAAAGTCCCATCTTCTACAGGAAACTTTCCCCAGTCCCTATTAATTGTAGTACTTTCCCACTGCTCATTGTTTTCTATTTATCCTGTACATACCTTATTTGTACGTATTTTTTATCTTCCCATTAGAGGTTAGCTCCTTGAGGGCAGGGACTGTCTCTTGTCTCTTAATAACTATTTATTGACGGACATTCACAGATTTTTAGAGGTCTACCATAGAGGAAAACAACTTGGAACAACTAGAACTGAAGCAGGGAGGGATTTAGGGGAAAGGAAGAGGATTCGGGGACCTACTTTGGGGGGTCTGAAGTCAAGTCTTAGAACATACAGCCTCCAAGGCCCCATCCGTTTTCACTGACCTGCAATCATAGCCAGGGGGCCCATGATTGAATGTCATTTGAGGTTGTTTTTGGAATTATCTTTCCTCCTCTCCACCAGCAACAAAAAAATTGACATCCCATTTCAGCATCCGTGGGAAAATGGCACCTTATCCCTTTTTAGTCACATCTGTCTCTGGTCTCAGATATTCTCACTAGTGGTAAAAACACAATGGTCTCCTGGATGAATAGGACCAGAGGCTGCCGAAGAAGGACACTAGTTCTGGGCTCGGCAACTCCCCCATCCAACTAGAAAGTGGGAGAAGAGAGGACCAGCCAGTCCGTGTTAGCCCGGCCCTCCCAGGACTCCCTGAACTGATTTGACTTGTGGTCCTTTCCTGGGCCCAGGGGCTCCATGTCTCACCCTGCACCCCAGAAGAACTGTTTAGTCCAAAAGATGGAGAAGATTAACAGCAAAGCAACACTGAGAATGACAGCCATCAGGTAGGTGAAGATGCGGAACTGCGGGTTGCGGAAACACTCTCGTAGGGACAAGTGGCTGGGGATGGGCACAGGGGCGGGGGGCGCTGCCCCCTGCTGGGCTGGGTCCACCTGGCCCTCGGCTTCGCCGCCTAGGTTGAGGGTGTAGACCGTGGGCTGGCGCAGGAAGTATCTGCTCTTGCGCTCGTCCTTGAAGGAGAGGTGCCGGCCCTCCAGGATGATGTGGTTGGGCTCCAGGCGGAGCAGGGTGAGCACAGCCGCGTCTGTGGGCAGCTCGGTCACCGGCCGGTCGGAAGCCAGCACCGTAGGGTGGCGGCAAAGGGGACACAGCAGCCGGTGCCGGGAGGAAGAAACCAAGCTCAGGTGGGCCAGGCACTCGATGCAGAACGAGTGGCGGCAGTCTAAGAGCTTAGGGGTCCGGAAAGTATTGTTGAACGAGTTCCAGCAGACCGGACACTCCGCCTCAGGCTCCTTTCCCAGGTTCTCGGCCATCGCTGCTCCATCCAGGAGACTTCTAGTCAGAAGGTTGAGCCTGGGCTTCTCCAGGGAGAACAGCCACCACGCTCAGTCTTTCCATCTGCTACAAAGGCTTGGAGGAGGGGGAACACAAAAGTTCCCTTCCCCCACTCTGCCCGGGGTCTAGGAATGGAGAAAGGGTCACCAGACCTTTTTATATTTTCCCTAGAGAGGAAAAAAGCTGTAGCAAATCAAGCCCCTGGATACTCTGTTTAATGACTTATTTTGACCAAGCCCACCTAGGGACGCCGGAGGACAGTGGGAAGACCCACAGGACTTGCTTGCCCCTGGATGCTCACTGGAGTGGGGAGGCAGGGGCACGGAGGCTCTCTAGTCATCCCCAGTCCTCGCTTCCTTAAGGAGACAAATGCTTTTTACTCACCTCCACTGGGTCCAAGTAGGCTCAGGACAGAAGGTCTGCATGAATGGACTACAATCCCCCACCCTTCGGTACCTGGCGGTGAGGAAACCACTGGAAAATGCTGGCAGGAAAGGCACAAATGGACGGTATCAGGATGTGGGAAAGTTCGTTCTTTGGTCTGGATACTTCTTTGAAAACCAAGAGGTTCCAGGTATCCTCTCCAAAATCACCCTTATCTCTCCAATCAGCGCCTTTCTGGTTGGTTGGTTGCTTCTTGCCCTTCTATGGAAGACCAAAATGACATCACCACGAGACTCAGAGCCCACCAACTTTCTCCCATTCTACGTGTCTTGGCTCCTTTCTCATCTTTCTCTCTCTTCCTCTGTTCCCTCTGTCTAGACACTCCCTCTCTCCTCCTCCCCGGGTCACCAGTCTGCCCCTTGTGAGCCCACCTGAAAATTGGTTTGCCCCCAAAAAGCCGTGTTTTCCTTCCTGCCTTTCCCTCCCCGCCTCAGTTCCCAGAGAGCTTCCCGTTAGTCTTCAGGAGGTTGCTTTCTACCTGCCTACCGCTGGTTTCCATGGAAGCAGCTTACCTAGGTACCCAGAGCTGGGAACTCCTCACTCAGTAGCAGTCTGTCTTTTTATGGGAGTTGGGAGAAAGAGCTCACCTGCCTGGAGATAATGGAGAGGGGAGGAGGCAGAGGAGGGACTCACCAGCCACCCAGAGAACAGCAGCAGCGGCCAAAGCTGGCGGAGTCGAATGGGGGGTTATTGGGCTTCGCTGGTCCCTGCGATATTAGAAAATCTGGCCCACCCTATTGAACAGTGAGTGACAGAAACAGACAGAGGTGCAGGAGAAAAATTGCTGAGACTGCTCTCAATCAAGGCAGCACCATCTCAGAATCTAAACACAAGAGGACCTGTGAGGCAGCATTAGTTCAGTGATTTTGTTCTTCTCCTCCTCCTCCTCTTCCTCCTCCTTTCTTCTTCTCCTCTCTTCTTTCTTCTTTCTTCTACTTCTTCTTCTTCTTCTTCTTCTTCTTCTTCTTCTTCTTCTTCTTCTTCTTCTTCTCCTCCTCCTCCTCCTCCTCCTCCTCCCCTCCTCCTGCTTCTTCTTTTCTCTCCCTCCCTCCCTCCTTCCCCTCCCCCTTCTGACTGCTAGTCAGTTTGACATAGTTTATAAATATGCTATTATATAAAACACTTTTCCATATTAGTCTTCATTGTGGAAGAAGAAATAGACCAAAAGGAAAAAATAACCACAAGAAAGAATAAAGTCAATGAATGGACCAATTTTCTTAGCCTCAACTGCAGAATGGGCTCCTGTGCCATCAAACTCCTAAAGTCCTAAATAAGTCTCAAGAAATATGAACTTTAAGGGGTTTGGGAGGTTCAGACTTGTAACTTCATCACTGTGGGGAATTCCAGTCAGAAAAACTCCCTTTACAACAGCAAGTTAGGCATTGCTCTGCAACTTATAGTTTCAGCAGGTTATATGATGAATTAATAATAGCAATAACAAGTCATAACCAACATTTATGTGGTATTTACTATGTGCCAGGCACTAAGGGAAGCACTTTACAATCATTATTTCATTTGTCCCTCGCAACAACCCTGGAGGTAGAACTATTATTTTCCCCATTTTACAAAACTGAAGCAAATGGAAGTTAAATGACTTGCACAGGGTCATATAGTTGGCAAATGTGGGAGGCCAAATTTAAATTCAGGTCTTCTGGTTTATTGGTCTATTGGTCTATCTACTGGCCCATGGAGTTGTCTAGTTTTATTATATGTTTTTATGTTTTATATTATATGTTGTTATGTTTTAAAAGAATAGGAAGAACTATAAACAGAGGCTTCCAGTTGCTTATCCCCATTTTCAGTTCTACGATGAAAAAATGAACATATTCATTTTGTTTGGTGTTTGGTATAGAATCTTTTTTTGTTTTGTTTTGTTTTTTAGGGGTTTTTTTGCAAGGCAAATGGGGTTAAGTGGCTTGCCCAAGGCCACACAGCTAGGTAATTATTAAGTGTCTGAGACCAGATTTGTACCCAGGTACTCCTGACTCCAGGGCCGGTGCTTTATCCACTGTGCAACCTAGCCGCCCCTAGATTCTTTTTTTCAAATCCCAAATTTGTCATCTCAGAGTGTTACCTAGAGCACCTGAGAAGTTAAGTGACAGAAGGAGTCACACTGACAGTATTAGAGACAGGACCTGAATTCAGGTTTTCTTGATTCCTGCAGATACTCTCTATCCTTTATGATTATTTATTTTTTTTCAATAATGAACTACACAATCAAATACACTTTGTATCCTGTGAATATCATTAAAAGGGGGGAAAAAAGAAACTAAAGCTTCAGTCCTCCTTCAATGCTTTATAGTGGTCTGGAGGGGACCCCGAGTTCCAGCTGTTATAGAACAGTTCAGGGAGGTCACTAGAAAGTATCTTCTTCTATGCAGTAAAGCACAAACTCAGAAGGCCTACTAAGTCAGGATGATTTATGGGATAGGGTCAGGTACAAACACGTAGTCTGCTGTCCAAGGACCGGCTTCACTATGTTTAAGAGGCTCAGTGGCTTCTCCAGGGCTCTCCTCAGATCCTGTCTCCCTCCTTCACTTGTCACATCCACACTCTGAAAAGTCTTGGTCTTGGGGTCCTCCTTCCTCTTCTCCCTGGTGAAAACATGGAAATGATTGAAAAAAAAAGTGTTCTAGTTTTGGTTCTACACTTTTAACCCCAGTGACTCTCACAAGCTTGAGACCCATATCATCAACTGCCTAATGGACATTAGGCACTGGATGTCCCAGATGAATCTCAAACTTAACATGTCTGTGTAAGATATATGTATATGGAGAAGGTGTCTAAATATATTAACATGGCTCATGTATGGCATGACTAGATATGATCTGAGATCTTTCTCACCTTTGCAAAGAGTAGAAGGGGAACCCATGGCAGCACCCCCAGAAGCCTAGGTGGAGGGGAAAATATAAGATTAACCCTAGATATCTTTACTCTTCAGGATAAAATTATACCTGTCACCCTTTAGATATCTCTAATCTAGAGATACAAGAATGAGAAACTATTTAGAATGAGAAACAGTTCCACCCAATTCCTCATCCCAGAGGGAAGAGTATGCTCTTAGCTTTTCACCCTTTCCCACAAAAGGCAGGTTACACAAAAGACCAAAGGGAATAGTGAAATAGTGAAAGCATTTATCCAAGTAAAACATCAAACAAACCGAAGTTCTGCAGATTATAATATACCAAAGAAAACACATGAGAAATGAGCTTTTCATTTGGTATTGAATTAAGATTGCAGTATGAAGGAGATGAGAAGATATGATCTCATCAAAAGGTATCTGCTCTCCAGGGCTGCAAGTGCTAGAAATCAAAGAAAATTTTTGGAAGCTGGTTTTCCTATGTCTGTGACTCAAGAGATTTTATTCCTTAAGTTTTGAACTTTGTTCAAAAATATTTTCCTGTTCAAAGATATTTGCTTTTCTTTCTACCAGTTTCCCTTCAAGTACTTCTCACAAGTGTCCTGTAATAATCTTCCAATAAAAGTCCATAGTTTGGTGTTTGGCACTCTTTCAGTAAATCAGTAGTCACATCTCCCTCTTCTTACATAGAACCAAGGTAGAACCCTCAGATCTGAGAACTATCTTTCAAGAAAATTGTTCCAACCTGGGCAAAAGTTTGTTTATTTTCCAAATATTTTCCAAAAATGCAACTCCCTTCCAAATCTCTCTATTTCTGTTCAGTCTTCCAGTCACCTAGCTTTACATTATTATCTTTGACTCTTCACATTCAATGTTTCAAATCAGTTGCCAGTTCTTGATTTCATCCTTACAATGTCTTTCAAATCATATCCTTTTCATTACTCAATGACTACCACTTAAAGCTTAGGCCTTCTTCATTTCAACTGGACTATGATAGCAGCATCCTAATTAATCTCCCTGTCTTAGTTCTCTCTTACTCTAGCAAATCTCCCCCACAGCTGCCAAAGTGATATGCCTAAAGCATGTTTCTGACTACAATTATCCCTTCCATATCACAAGTGTAAGTGTGCAGCATTCCCCCCAGATCTGTAAAATTTTTCAGTTCTCCCTTTGTATCAGAGAAGTCTGAATTATTATGGCATCAAAAGATAAAATATGTTGATATTATATAGTTCTGTATATATATTCTATGCATTTCTGAGTTTCTCAACTTTTCTGTATCATCTGCTGGGCTTCAAGTGTCTGCAGCTTCCATAAAACTTCCAGAAAGTTCCCATTTAATTTCTTATGTTGACCTATGATATAAATTTTCCAAACTGAGTTGAGTTTGTAACACGTATTTACCCTCCATTTGATAATCATTTTAGAACAGTGTGTATCCAGTGACTTATAAATAAAACAGTTTTAGGGGTTTGTCAATTTTCTTTTTAGAATTAAAAAATCTTAGCTGAAAATAGATGTCTCTTAAAATTTTTTTTAAAAATAGACTACAGGTCATTTTTCTTTTCATACACTTAATTGCCTAACATTCCTTTCCTTAAAACAGAACTTCAAGATATAGTTATGATAGAGAATCATATTCTGACATTACAAGATCCTTTATCATATTTGCTTAAGTGTTCCCTTGGCATTTTGAAAAGCTAAAGGATCTTAATTCTCACAGAAAACATGTAGTTAACAACAGATGCCAAGGCTATACACTGGCCTGACTATTAGAATTTAGATAGTAGTAAGTAAAAACAGGGAATGAATTAATATTATTTTTGTACTGATCAGTTGATGTAATTACAGAAATTTACCATAAAAGACTAGGAACATAAGAAAGGCAAATACTTTAACAAAAAATTTTTTTTAACCCCTAAGTTTCTGGTATTATAAGGTCATTTCCTGGATGATCAATACCCAGACTCAGATTCAGGAAGTCAATTAAATGTCCCATGCAGGTCTTCAATAGTGATTTCCTATAATTAAAGTGAATTTATCTCTAAAGAATCAAAATATAACATGTGGTGACTATAATCTTACAGTTTCAGTAATCACAGAAAAATCACAATTATTTTATCAGTGATGCACAGATTATTTTATTCTTAATAACAAAAATATGTTTTTTAAATATGATAATCCTAAATGATATCTAGAAACAGATTTTATAAAAGTAATATTTATTTTAAATGTAAACATGTTCAGTTAGTAACCATGTTATAAAATAGACAAACACATCATTGCTTTTAGAATCTTTTTAAACAATATTCTCATTGTTAAACAATGTTCCCATAGGTGACTTTAAAATAATTTCAACAGGTGTTTCTAATTTTAAATGAACTACAACTGTAATAAGAAAACTCAGATTTCCAAGTATTATTAAATGTCACAAAACAATGTTTTCATACCAAAGCAAAACAGATTTCTTAACTTTAATATTATGAACATAATGACTTTTTAAACTTTTGCTTTATAAACTTATTTATTTCTGCTCAAATATACTGATATCAGCCAAAAAAAAAAGAAAATGAGATTCTTCAGGAATTGAATTATATATTTGTGTTAAATTCAACAAATTAACATAACTCTCAGCTATGCCATGGAAAGGCAACAGCTTTACATCAAAAAATTTTTTTGCTGACAGTAATTTATAAGTGTTTATCTAATGGCAAAAAGTTTCAATATTTTAAAAAGTAAATTTTTACATTTTCAACCTTGAAAATGAGGAAAATTTTCTATGACAGTGATAAGCAGGGACATAGCTAATCAGGTAGGAAAAAACCTAGGAAATGAAATACCTATAGAAACATTCAAAGTTGCAGTGTCTCACTTCATTTCAAAAGTTTGGATCAAAAGGGAATTCCAAGATATGTCTTGAGTCACTTTCACTGAGAGCGGAAGGACCATTATCAACAATTAACTTTTAGCAAAAGTCCCTTTCCCTCCTGATCTAGGATGTTTATCAGTTATAAGTTCTCCACTAAACATGGGAGTAGATTTTATCATTTTGTCTCTAAATATGCTTACATATATGTATAAATCTTCAGAAGAAAAATCTACATCAAAATAGCAAAATCTAAAAAATGGAACATTAATATACCAGGGTCCCCAAGATCTCATTAATTAAAACATGTTAGTCAAAATAGTTGTTAATATCAAAGCATTGTACTTAATTAGCATACAGGTGAACATATCACATAAGGAACTTTTTTATAAGCTTTTATCACAAAATTTGCAAATATCACTTTCCTTGAAAAAATGGGTTTTACTATAGGACAAAGATTTGGTTTTGCTTAAGCCTGGAAAAATATATCCAATTAAATTATACTTCTCACAATACTCAATATATACTTTAACTGCCTCTAAAAATAATCTCACAGTAATCTATGAATATGTCCTTAAATGATGCAGACTTGTGTATGCAAACAAAGCTGCAGTAAAAATAAATTTGTGAAGTACACTTTAATTTTTCATAAAGATTCCATAGAGAAAATTCTTGATAAAGAGTTATGACAAGTGCTTCTAAAAATCCCTTTTTGGGATTACTAGATTTTCTTTGTATTTCTGTTAATAATTTTAAGAATTTTATAAATCATAACAAAAAACCCTTAAATATTTTTAGAATAGTAATATAGATGATAGAATAGTGGCCAGTCCCAGTTCAGATAATGATACTGTTTTTAGTAGGCGAAACTGCATGGTACAAAAATATATTATAAATGCGCACATGTCACCAATTGAGAAAAAAAGCTGGGACAAACTTATTAGACATATAACAGATAAAGTCAGTCACATGCCCAAAAGTTTTACCCCCACATGCAAAATGTCACATTACAACTTAGAAATAGATAGTTATTATTTTTATATAGTTACAATATATAATAATAATGCATAATATTTCTTAATTCATTCATTGTTTATTGTCAGCAGTACAGTTTTAAACTTCGAAATGTTTAGTTTATGGCAGAATCTATCCTTACTAACAATCCTAGCTTTACAACTATTTACCAATATTTCTAAATATTAGAACATTTAGGAACATCAAAATACCATGATCATAAACATTTTAAATACTTGAAAATTTCTTAATATTTTTTCAGATTAACTTGCACAAAAGATCATCCCATATAAAGTTATCTAATTAAAAGAGATTGTATAGCTTAATAAATTTCATAGTGCTAGCTAGCAAATAGTAGGTAGCCCTTTCCCTTTTCCCCTTCAGGGATAAATTTTGGCTTGAATCTGGACTTAAAGCATGTGGTGAACTATAATTCACAAAGTATTTTTTGACCCTAGGAAACTGCTTTCTTATTAACAATGTGTGGCCAGATCTAAAAATCCCCTACAGATTTTTATCTGGAACCTTTTCTCCAAGTTTAAAACTGATTTACTAATGGATTTCTAAAGGAAAGCTTATTTTTTGCAATTTCTTGATAAGTCAAATCACTACACTTTACATTAAAATGTTCTAGTATGGATCAGGTTCTGAATCTAGGTCCTAATATATTTAAAATGATAACATCCTGGGGAGGCTAGGTGGCGTAGTGGATAAAGCACCGGCCCTGGAGTCTCAGGAGTACCTGGGTTCAAATCCGGTCTCAGACACTTAATAATTACCTTGCTGTGTGGCCTTGGGCAAGCCACTTAACCCCATTTGCCTTGCAAAAAACTAAAAAAAATAAATAAATAAAAATAAAATGATGACATCCTAAATTAGATGATAATCTGCTGTTGCTTATTAATGTTAAATTAGTCTTTTATACAATTAAATTGCAAACCCAAATGAATAAAAGAAGTATTTCAAATTTTAGAATTTTCATTTTATTTAGACTGGGGCTAGAAACGAACTCAGATGTCCATGGATCTTATTTTTCCCAAATGTTTTAAAATAGAGTCTTAGATTCATAATTTAGTATTCTAAATTATATTCTTTCCAAATAGTTAATATCAGAATAGAATCTAGAGTTTAATCTCATATTCTGAAATCAAAGGCTTGGTAACTCTTTGAGAGTTCCTCAAATTAATGTTCTGCTATTAGGATTTTTATGACATTAGAATTTTAATTTATTCCAAACATGTGTACATCTTAAATTATTTCAAATAGAATTATAGGGTTATGGTATTTAATAATAATACACAAACCCAGAAAGATTCCAAAACTTATCTTTTGGTTTACATTTCATATATTTATATTATATATGTGTGTATATATTTATATATGTATATATGTTTGTGTATATTTATTTTTTAATTTACCTTAAAAATCAAACTGTAAAATCTTTCATAATCTATTCAAATTATATAGAAGTCTCATACATATCTGCAGTAAAACTTTCAAGTTTCCACAATATAGCTTTCAGAAATAACAGACTGTACTATAATTTTATCTCCTTCTTAGATTTATAGAGAGATAAAGCAGAGGAGGGGGAGAAGAAAAGCTTCAAGGATGGGAATTAGATAAAATAAAGGCTACACAGCAGGACCACCAGAGCAAAGTTTAAGAAACCAATGGGACATAAGATTTTGATCCAAATTAGAACTAGAAATAGGGAAAAAAGACTTTTCTCCTTAAAAACTGAATTTTTTTGGATAAAAATATTCCAGGGAAAGATTAAATTGTAAAATTTTAAAGAAAAATTCTAATTTTCCTCCATTTTCTCTCTGAGCAAAGTTTAAAAAAAAGAGAGAATAGATAGAAATAGAGTAGTTGGCCAGAAACCATTCCTTGGCAGGGGAAAGGAATGAAAAAGGAGAATGAATTTAGTCAAATCAGGACAGAGAAAATACAACAGACAACTAACACAACTAATCAAGACATGGAGAAAACAAAAACAACCCAGGTAGAGATATTTTCAAGAGAGCAAAGAAAATTGAAAATTTTCATTATCAACCAGCTATCATTATTACCTACGGAGAAAAGGTAGGCACTTAATTCTGCAACTTTCCTAGGAGCACCCTCCCCCTTAGGTTGCAAGGTAAAAAGCATTGTATGTCTTTTGTGAAGGAGAAGGGGTGGCTAGCAGTTGGCATGGGGCTTTATATGAAGAAATTCTACCTCTATGGTCTCTTAAAATCTCAAACAAAAGATACACTAATATGTTGAGATGATCCATAAAAAAACTACTGACCTATTACTAATTAACACCATAAATCCAGTATTAAAAAGAAAAAGCAAGAGACATTCAACATATACCAGAGGGCACCAATTCTCACACTGGAGAGTGCCACCTACAAAATACACAAACCTTGAGAACACCCAAACCAAGTCTCACATTATTAAGTGCATGAGGCAACCTCAAAACAACAAAACATACGCAATGGGGGGAGGGGGGAGGGGGGAAAGGAGCACCACCCAAATAGGTCTCAGACTATCAGGAACCAGAGATAGAACACCCAAAACAGGTAAAGACAGACAGGGGGTACCTGAACAAAGTCTCACATTATTGGGTGCCAGCAACCCCAAAACAACAAACATAAAAGCCAAAGGGGTAACCAGAGACCAAACCAGAGGAAATTCTCATCACAGATAAGAAATTTCATTAACTAAAAGGGATACTCAGAGGTCTCAAGTAGGGCAAATGCTCACCAGAGGCAAGAATTTCAGTAACCAAGAGTACATCCAGAGGTCTAAACCAGAGGAAAATCCAAGAGAATGTCTTGACCTAAATCAAAACAAGCTTTCAACTGAACTGAAAAGTGGCAGACACATTATTTGAAGACCACAATACTTTTGCTAGGTTCAAAAATCTGTCCCAATTTTTTAGTGATCCTTCTTTGTGTTGTCATGGGGGTGAAAATCTATCCCTTTTCAAGTCTTTTGTCTGACCCTACATCTGTCAACTAAAGTAAGAGTTTGAAATAGAGCAGGGAGTTGAAAAGTTACAAACCTGGATGAGTATTCTATAGGTAGAAGCTATTATGATAATAACCACCCCAAGCAGAAGGACACATATTTACACAAAGGATAAAGGAATCATTAAACCTCTTTGGAGGCTTGTCTATTGGGTTGGACAATAATTGCTTGTCAAAGAATATCATTCTCATACAATGCTGTCTGAGCTAAAGGAAGATTGATAGTAATCTCTTTCCTAGAATAAAGTATGAGGGGAAAATGAATTTTTTGACTTACTAATCATTTATATTCCTAAGTTTGCAATTTAACATATGGGAAGATAACATTGCACTTCTTATAATAGAAAGAAATCAAGACTTTTACCAGGAATTTGGGTTTAAAATACTAATTAAACTTTCTCAGTTGCTATCTTGTGTCACTAGCCAAGTTTTTGAGCATTTTGCCTCAAACCTATTTTCCTTGTATTTTTTAAAATTGAGATATCTTGCAAAGGGGGTGCTTTTTTTGTCCAATTATAGTGACATTGATTGTACCTGCTCCCAATGAGTTTATATTCTAATGGTAGAAACAATAAATACATATGAAATATCTATATCTACATCATGAGTATAAAGTAAACAAATATAAATATATACAAATAAATATAAATACAAAGTAGTTAAATGCAAGTGAGGAAGGACACTTGCAGAAAAGGACAGGTTTCATGAAGAAGATTGTGTTTGGGATGTGTATTAAAGTAAAAGAGATCTCTATGAGGAGGAAAGAGATGAGTGTGTCCCAGGTGTATGGAATAGTCACTGAAAAAGCATAGAAATGGGACATATGAGTGTCATTTGTGAGGAACAGAGAGAAAGTCTGTTTGGCTAGAGAGCAGAGTGCAAGAAATAATGTCCAGGGGGCGGCTAGGTGGCGAAGTAGATAAAGCACCAGCCCTGGAGTCAGGAGTACCTGGGTTCAGATCCGGTCTCAGACACTTAATAATTACCTAGCTGTGTGGCCTTGGGTAAGCCACTTAACCCCATTGCCTAGCAAAAGCCTTAAGAGAGAGAGAGAGAGAGAGAGACTGGTTATTTATTTTGGAGACAGCAGCTCAGATTGAAAAAAGTCAGAAGTCAGAATGTAAAAGGTTGTTGACAAGCAGAGAGGAGAGGAATGGAAACCGTTAGCATTAATTGTTTTTCCAGTGTCTGACAGAAATAGAGGACAGATAGAGAATGATAGCTTCAGAGGGGTAATAGGTTTAGTGAAGGCTTTTAAAGGATAACAAAGGCTGAAGTTAACCTGTTTGAAGGTGGAAGGGCTGACCTTATAGATGGGAAGATTTGAGAGAAAAGACATGGAGAGATTTTGAGGATGTAATCTTTTAGAGAATCTGGGAGGGTAGGGACATAAAACTAGACACCTGGAACTTAGATTTCTAAGAAGGTAGGAGAACTAAATAAAGATAGGGAAATCAACTTCCTCCTCCTCTCATATGGGGTTGTCTACACGGATAAATGAGGAATTCCTGGGGAGCAACAGCTCCAAAAAAAGATAATTCTGCTTTGTGGATATATTTATTTATTTCTTCTAGGAAAACTGTTTCTAGGAATGTACCTCCACTTATGGCTAGAAAGTAATCGGCATATAGCAGATTAAATGTTTGCTGAAGTAGACAAGATTATCTGGATTCCTAATCTAATTTATTCCTTTTCCCAAATCAAACTTTAAAAGAGAAAACAAAATTATTATTGTTGGATCTATATTTGGTATTGGAATTACACTGGTCTCAGTTTGAAACAATTTGATTGAGGTCATAACTCAAGTGACAATGCCTTATTTGTAAAAAAGCATCTGTAGATTGGTCAACATGAAAAATTGTTTTCCTTTGTAAAGAATTTTGTTTGTCTTTTTGGGGTGAAGATTGCGGGGGAGGCAAGAGGAAGAGAAAGGAGTCCTGAAAATAAAATAAAATTTATTTTAAAAAAAGCATCTGAAGGACTTTACAATAAAAAGATAAATTATAAAATTACTTACCCCAAGTCCTACCAGATCTGTGTCAAATGGATATATTTAAAGATTTCCGAAATTTGTTCTGAGAGAAATAATTCAGATAGTTCCTTTTTAGTCACTGCAATTTGTAATAAAATGTATAGTTATTTTCTCTCCTTGGCCATATAATTCCATAGCGAAATGATTTATAAAGTAACCTTTCTTTTCTTTTGGTTTTTTAGGTTTTTGCAAGGCAAATGGGGTTAAACAGCTTGCCCAAGGCCACACAGCTAGGTAATTATTAAGTGTCTGAGACCGGATTTGAACCCAAGTACTCCTGACTCCAGGGCGGGATCCACTGCCCCACCTAGACGCCCCTATAACCTTTTTTTTTTTTCAAAAGTCAAATGTTGAGAGTAATTTCTTTTTTTTTTCAACAATTGGAAAAATTTCCAGTAACGCAAAAATTCTTAGGAACAAATTATATGCATAGAAACCTTGGAGGTCATTTAGTTCATTCTCCTCATAAATGTATCAGAATGAGTTTAGATTCCACTAACGTGGTTATTCTTGTCCATTAAATAATCTGGAGTCCCAGATTTCTAGTTTTGTAATGACAATTTTATACATATACACATATATATATATATATATATGTATATATATATATCAGTATGACTTGAGAAATAATAAAATGTCACCTAAAAAGGTTAGAACATCAATCTCACTCATTTTACATATGGGGAGAATGAGGCCCACAAATGGGAGGTGATTTCCTAAAGAGCCAGTACAAGTCCCGATGAGAGGGAGGCAGGGAAGGAGAAGGACTTAACCCTAGGGGACATCTTCCCCTCCCCAGATAACGGACCAGGAAGCCCACCACAGGGGGGGAGGGGAGGGAGGCCTAAGTCCGCAGAAGGTCACTGGCTTAGGTAGACTCAAAGTGGAAGGCGGCCTCTACGGGTCCCCTAATCTCCCAGGATTACGATCTGGGGCTGGAAGGGCTTTTGTGCGCCCCGGGGCCCATCTTGTCATGCCCAGGAGGAGAGATGGGGGTTCGGGGAAGTTGCGCTCGGAGCCCCGGGCGGGATTGGCTGTCTCCGAAGGCAGGTCCGCCGAGGCTCTAGCCCACCCCATCCAGCCGCGGGGGTCCCGCCGGCCCCGCCCCCTCCCCAGCTTTGGGGTCCCCACCAGGCAGGGGCTCAGCCCCTCCGCCGGCCGCAGCGCCGCCGCCGCCCCCCCCCCCCATACGCACGGTCGAGCTCCGAGGCGGCGGCGGCGAAGAGGCTGGGGGTCGGCCACCGCCAGTCTCCATGCGCGCAGATTCAGCCCGTCCCTTAGCAACGAGGCGCCCGTCGCTAGGGCGCCGTGTGACCACGAAATGCGTCCGGGGCCGGCGCGGAAGCAGCCCACGAGGGTTCCGCCGGGCCGGGGTTCCGCCGGGCCCCGCCTCCCGGGCCCCGCCCGCTCCCCTCCCCTCCCCCACCCTTCCCTGGCTGTCGCCGCGTCGCGGAGGAGCTGTCCCGGGCCTGACCCTGGCCCCGGGGCCCCCCCCCCCCACTCCCAGGCTGGGCCCGGCCTGCCCCTTGCAGGTTCGAATCCTGCCTCTGATGTCATAGAGCTGGGCCGCTTTGAGTAAGTCAGCTGGGGGGTGCTCTGGCCTGGAGAACCCCGCAAGGAGCTTATGACCCCCTGGGCAGGACGCCTCACTGCTGTCGGCCGCAATTTCCCCAATCTGCAAAATGGGGGCGATGGGGAGAGCACTTACCTGCCAGGTTGTTGCGGGGCTCAAATGAAATAATATTTGTAAAGTGGTTAAATCATGCAAAAGTTAACTAATTACTCAGTCAACCCTCCCAGGGCCTCAATTTTCTCCTCTGTACGATGAACAGGTTGGACAAGATGGCCTCAGAGACCTTTTCCAGACACATCTGATCTTATGATTCTTTTTAAACTTAAAAAAAAATCTTAATTTAGCCAACATCAAAAATATGAACATCTCCCAACTGTAGTAGATCGTGAGAATTGTACGTGAATATTGTCGAGAGCTTGCTTTTCAAAGATATTATATGATAAATTTAACATGTAACTTGCAAAATTGTTCTGCTGGTCTGTGATTCCTTCTTTTTGATCTTCAGTTTTCTTCTCATTTGGGGAGGGGGGGGAAATTTGAAACTCATTCTTTTTAAGTTTTGTTTATTTAAGGCAACGGGGGTTAAGTGACTTGCCCAAGGTCACACAGCAGGGCAATTATTAAGTGTCTGAAGTCAAGTTTGAACTCAGGACCTCCTGACTCCAGGGCCAGTGCTCTATCCACTGTGTCATTTAACTGCCCCCTGAAACTCTTGTTCTAAATCTTCTTTCCCTACTACTTCCTGTCCTTCCTTGTAACAAATATACTTAGCTAAGCAAAACAATTCTGTCACTGGTCATATTCAAAATAATACATCTCATTCTGCATCTTCAGTGAGCTGATAAACATTTATTAAATGCCTGCTGTGTGACAAGCACTCTACCACTCCATAGGGATACAAAGAAAGGCAAAAGACAATTCCTGCTCTCAGGGAGCTCACAGTCTAATAGATGAGACAACATGTGAGCATCTACAAGATTTTATATAGAGGAATAGGTATACAAATAATTGGAATAAATCATAGATAACAAAGAATAAAGGCATTAGAATGTAGGGGAATGGGAAAAGGTGGTATTTTAGCTATGACTTACAGGAAATCTTTAGTCCATCCCCTCTAACCTCTGGTCATGACCTCAAGGTAAAGGAATTCAAGGTAGATAGCATGTTTCATCACTAACACTGGAGAATCATGTAAAACTAATTCTATTTTAATAGTCTTTTATTTTTCCAATTCCATATAAAGATGATTTTTAACATTTCTTTTTTAAATAATATTTTGTGGGGCAGCTAGGTGGAGCAGTGTATAGAGCACCGGCCCTGGAGCTAGGAGGATCTGAATTCAAATATGACCTCAGACACTTAATAATTACCTAGCTGTGTGATCTTGGGCAAGTCACTTAACTCCATTGCCTTTCAAAAACAAAATAATATTTTGAGTTCCAAATTTTCTCTTCTCCATAACTTCCCCTAAGACAGTAAACAATTTATTAAATTACATATGCACAATCTTGTAGAACATATTTTTGTATGAGACATGTTGTGAAAGAAGAAACAGTTTGGGGGTGGCTAGGTGACACAGTGAATAGAGCACCGGCCTTGGAGTCAGGAGTACCTGGGTTCAAATCCAACCTCAGACACTTAATAATTACCTAGCCTTGTGGCCTTAGGCAAGTCACTTAACCTCATTGCCTTGAAAAATCTAAAAAAATAAAAAAAATAAAAAAAGAAATAGTTTGCAGGAAAAAAAATTTACAGTTTGCAAAAGGAAAACAAAAACAAAAAAAAGAGTGAAAATAGTATGCTTTGATATGCATTCAGATTCCATTTCTTCTTTCTCTGAATGTGGATAGCATTTTCCATCATGAATCTTTTGAAATTGCCTTGAATCATTTTACTGCCAAGAAGAGCTAAGTCGATCATAGTTGATCATCAATGTTGCTGTTATTGTGTATAATGTTCTTCTGGTTCTGCACTTTACTTTGTATCAGTTTATGGCAGTCCAAGACTTTTTGAAATCTGCCTGCACATCATTTCTTACAGCTCAATAGCATTCCATCACATTCCTATTTCACAACTTGTTCAGTCATTCCCTAATTGTTGAGCATCCCCTCAATTTCTAATTTTTTGCCATCAGAAAAAGAGCTAATACAAATATTTTTGAACATATAGGTCATTTTCCCTTTTTTTATACTCTCACAGTTTGATTGCCCTTTGGGCACAGTTCTAAATTTGAGTCTGTGATTCTTGAAATCAGGAACCTTTTGTCTTTGCATCCAGGGAGTCCAGAAGATGGAGTTGGGAAGAGGATTTCAGGCAAAAGTGAAGAGAAGGGTAGTCTTCTGTGTGAAGAAAAGGGAGATCTGTTAGGCTAGATGACAGTGTGTGTGAGGGGAAATAAGGTCCACTGAGGTAGAAAGTTAGGTTGGGGTCAGAATGTGATGGGCTTTAAAAACTCAAAAGACAAGTTTCTATTGTTCTCTAGAGGCAATAGGGAGCCAATTGAGTTGATTAAGAGAATAAAATAGAAAGATGAGTGCTTAAAAATTATTTTGGCAGCAGTAGGATAGACTAGATTGGGGAGAAACCTGAAGGCTGGTTTTTCAAAGAAGCAGAGGAATTAAATACCAAATTGCCAACATGGAGAAAACAAGGTGGTTTCAGAAAAGCATCTAGTTCTGCCTTATTAATTACATTAGCACCTCTAACAGTGTGGATTACCACAAAATGTGTCAAGTCCTCAAAGAAAGGGAACTACTAGATCATCTTACTTGTCTCCCAAGGAACTTGTATACCAGTCAAGAAACAACAGTTAGAATCAAACATGGAACAACTGATCAATTTAAGATGAAGAAAGGCGTCTGACAAGACTGTATATTGTAACCTTATTAACTTAAATGCGGATGACATCATACAAAGTGCTAGGAATCAAAAGTTGAAATTAAAGTTGCTAGGAGAAATAACAGCTATCACAGATATGCAGATAATACCACTCTAATGACAAAGTGAAAATGAATTAAGAAGCCTCTGATGATCGTGACTTGGAAAGTGTAAATGCTAGCTTGAAGTTTAACATAAATGCTTTTTAAAAATCCTACTGAGGGGGGAGGCTAGGTGGTCCAGTAGATAGAGCACTGGCCTTGGAGTCAGGAATACCTGAGTTCAAATGTGACCTCAGACACTTAATAATTACCTAGCTGTGTGGCCTTGGGCAAGCCACTTAACACCATTGCCTTGAAAAATCTAAAAAAAAAAAAATCCTACTGAGGGAGTAGCTAGGTTGCACAGTAAATAGAGCATGATGAACCCTGGAGTCAGGAGAACCTCTGACTTCAGTCACTTAACAATTACCTAGCTGTGTGACCCTGGGCAAATCACTTATCCCCATTCACTTGAAAAACTCAAAAAAAAAAACCCAACCCCCCCAAAAAAAATCTTACTGAGATCTTAGCAGCTGGAGACCATATATACCAAGTGTTGGCAAAAAAAGACAAAAACAATCTTTGTTCTAGAGGAGCTCACATTCTAAGAGAAGAGCTAGCAATAAGGTTCTATAAGACATATAAGACATATAGATAGAGTAATAGAAGGTGATCCCAGAAGAGAAGGCACTATTAGCTGGAAGAGATGGGAGACACAGTCACCAAAATAGTGAGTTTTGAAATGAGTTTGAAAAGTAGGGTCAGTTAGGTGATACAGTGGATAGAACCCTGATCCTAGAGTCTGGAGTTCTAATCCAGCCTTAAACACTTACTAACTGTGTGACCCTGTGCAAGTCACTTAACCCCAATTGCCTCCAAAAATAAAATAAAAATTGGGAGAGCTCAGAGAGCTCAGAGAGGGGGGTCAGGAAGTCAATCATTCCACAAGGTAAGGAGATGGGAGATATATTATTAGAAGAATAGCAAGTTAGCTAGTGTAGCATAGTGTATAAAAAGGAAAGGGAGAGAGAGAGATGAAGTTATGAGAAGTATATGAGAGGTCAAACAAAGTGCTTCCCCTTCAAAACTACACATGGTTAATGAAAAAGAAATTCCCTCTTCTATATGCACAGCAATCTGGCTGAAATATCCCAAGCCTTAGTTTAAATGAAAAAAACTCTCAGGGGCTAACTTATTTGTGCCCTTCTTTCCTCAATCAGAGAGATGTTCATTCTTCTTAAAGGGAGCATATAATGCTAATCTTGCTAACACATTAAGACCCCATAATTTATGATGACATTCTATGATTATATCAAGTGATCTGAAAAGAGGGGAGCAGTAGAAAAATCACCTCTTATCAACTTAACTACTCATTTACTGCTCCTAGGCTGTCTTTTCTTCTTCCCTCTAAAATACTTCCTCAAAATCAGCTTCTCCAATAACCCTTCTCTCAATAACTTTTTGGAGTCCCAAAAGAAAACAAATGATGCATGTAAAGCTGTAAGTTTGGACTAGAAGTCAGAAAACTTGACTTCTAGCCTTATTCCTGCCTTACTATATGTGATCCCTTTCGTTTCATTGTTTCTTCATCAATAAAATAAGAGGTTAAAAAACCAAACAATTTATGCTCACTTATAACTGGAGAAACTGGTACCACTCACTTATATAATCATGCATTCAATAAACATATACTGAATATATTATGGACAAACTATGGGAAGTAAAAAGCTCTCCAGAAAGATCAAATAGATGGACCTAAGATATTACCAGTGAAAGACATAAAGGGAGGGCAGGATTCACATATTCCTATCTTTGAATTGGTTTGCATGTTTCTTTGTACCTAGCATTTTTGGCTTTGGGTTATAGCTTTCTTTTTTCAGGTGAAACTTTTCCCAGATCCTTCTATTATACTTCTGTGACATGCAATCCTGGTCTCCCTCTGCTGGATCTGTTCCAGTTCCCAACCTAAGATGTAGTAACCAGCCCCATTCCATTGTTGGTTCTCCATTATGGGCTTTTCATAAAGTACTGTGGGACTGCACAGTGAGTCATAATAATTTCATTACTAAGGTTATATCCTGAGTATGGTATTAAAAGGAGAAAATGATCAAGTAGAAAATTCATGCCCACATGAATTTTTATCAAGTGCTTTTTTTTTTGGCAATAGCAAAAAGGAAGGAAGCAAGGAAGCAAGGAAGGAAGGAAGGGAGGAACAACTTAAATGTCCAACAAGTCTTTAGTATCTCTCATTTCATATCACTGAAAATTTTCCAAAATTTTTTTTTGCTATCCTCCATCATACTCACCATTAAATTAACCTTATCAAGTATAAATATTGACTTAATTTGGAGATGGGACTGAGGAGGTTGAGCATTTCACATTCCCAACTACCAATACAAAGGTGTGGAAATAGACATAAGGTCATATTAGAAGAAGAGCAAGTCAGCAAGTATAGTGAAACTTTTAAAGTTCATTTTTTTCTGCTTTTGATATTTTATTTTTTCAATTACATGTAAAAACAAATTAACAATTTACTTTTCTTTCCCCTCCATAACAAAGCAAACAATTTGATATAGGTTATACATGTGCAGTCATGCAAATTATTCATGTTGTGAAAGAAAATAATTTACAAATTATTCATGCTGTAAAAGAAAACACAGACAAATCCCCCTCTCCACCTCCCTCCCACAAATTAGTACACTTCGATCTCCAGTCAGATTCCATCAGTTCTTTCTCTAGAGATGGATAGCATTTTTCATCATTTATCCTTTGGAATTGTTTTGGATCTTTGTGTTGCTGAGAATACCTAAGACATTCACTGTTAATCATTATATAATAATTACTATTACTGTGTACAATGTTTTACTGGTTCTTTTCTCACTGGGTTCTGTCTCATTCCACTTGAAAATCTTCTGTTTAAAAAATTTTTTTTTAATCTGAAGGTTATACTTTTTTGTCTCTGTATATGTCTATTCCTCTGGGATCTCAGACTCCCTAAGTCAATCTGAGCTGAAAAATGACTCATGGAGATTTTTTTCCCTTGGATTTCCTGAACAGGATTCAGTGTGGGAGAACTTTTTGGAGGAGCTGGGGAAGTGGGATCTCAATGTGATATATTGCCTTATGTTACTCTGCCAAGTCACATTTACCATCCTAATTCATGCCCTTAATAACTCATCTGTCCTCACTCCAATCCAACATCGAGATAGCTGACAAAGCGATTTTCCTAAAATGCAGCTCTAGTCATGTTGCATCTTTCCAGAGGTGTGCAGAAACTGGCTCTCAATAATTGATTGTTAAATTTTCAGCATGAGTATTTATACTTTGAAATCCTCATTTACTAATCAAAGCTTGATTTTTATATTTATATATGTATATTTTATCTCTCTCTATATATATATACATATATATATATATATATATATATATATATGATTGATTGCTCAGACCTAAGAAAATGTTGGAGAAAATGTTTATATTTCAATTAAAATTAAGTTTAATGTATCTTGGTGAGTACTTTTTGGAGAGCCAGTTGTTAATATTTTCTAACACATTCCTTTGTCTTTCCCCCTGCCCAATAAATCAGAATGCCTAGAATCAACAATATCATTCTGATTGGTATTAAATTTCTTCAAGGTCCCTTCCTGTTTTTCAAATCTTTTTTCATATTGCACCACTCCAATCATACTGATCAACTTGTTGTTTTGAACTTACAAAATCCGAGTTCTGGGCAGCTTGGTGGTACAATGGATAGAGCACTGGCCCTGGAGTCAGGAAAACCTCGGTTCAAATGTGGCCTCAGACACTTAATAATTGCCTAGCTGTGGACCTTGGGAAAGTCACTTAACTTCATTGCCTTAAATAAATAAAATTTTTTTTTAGGGTTTATTTATTTATTTTTTTTTCCGAGGCAAATGGGGCTTGCCCAAGGCCACACAGCTAGGTAATTATTAAATGTCTGAGACCGGATTTGAATCCAGGTACTCCTGACTGCAGGGCCAGTGCTTTATCCACTGCACCACCTAGCCGCCCCAAATAAATAAAATTTAAAAAAAAAGATCTGAGTTCAAATCAGGATTAAGTCACTTAATAGCTGTGTGACCCTGGACAAGTCACTTAATCTTTTTCTATCTCAGTCTTGTAATTTGTAAAGTAGGTATAATAATATCACTTATCTTCCAGGGTTGTTTGTGAGGACCAAATGAAATAATAATTGTAAATCTCATACAAATAAAATTTGTAAATCTTGTAAATCAGCACAGTGAAGATCAAAGAAAGAAGTCCTGGGGGGAGAGGGAGCATAATAGGCATTTAATAAATGTGAATTCTCCCCCTTCCTTTGCTTCCATCTTTGTTTCCTTATATTGGTTGTTCCCAGTCTGGAATGAATCAGATGAACGATGAATGGGTTCTATAATCTGCTCTCTTGGAAGGAAAATCTATGAGAGATCCTAGGTTTATTGAAGTATTGAAGTTAATTGTTAATTAGAAGAGGTTAATTGTTAAATTTATGATAATTAAAAGAAACTGAAGACAGTACTCCAGATAAGTTCAGTGACCATCTCAGAGTACACATAGCAGGAATATCAGCTCCTTCTTTATTGGGACACTTGTTCAGTTATTTAGTTGTGTCTGACTCTTTGTGATTCCATTGACTGTCCATGGGGCTTTCTTGAAAAAAATACTAGGGTTGTTTTCCATTTTCTTTGACAGGCACTCTAGGCTTTAATTAATATAGTTTTTGTGATGCTGTACAAATAATATATGTTACAATAAAGACAGTGAGTTTTTCAAATGAAAATAGATCTGATCAAGATGCCGGCGGGGGGGGGGGGGGGGGGGGGGGGCAAACTCATAGTTTGGCAGTTGTCACTGGCTCAAGGATGTTAAAAAAGATAATCAACTTCCAGCATCTACTAAAAATATGTATTAGGGTCAAAGGGCTGGAGCAGAATAGCAGGAAGATTAGGTTTGCAGCCTGGCTATTCATTGAGGGAATGAGAAGAAAGAAGAGGAAAGTAGTAAGAAAAGGACACAGAGTAGAATGGCTGGAAGCTCATGTTAAGAAAAACTTCAAGTGAAATATTTACTACTTAGAGTGTCCAGAAAATGAGGGTGACCAACTTCTTGTGAACTGCCACAGTCGTCTGAAAATCCCCAAACCTAGTTTCAAGGTAAGAGAAAGCAAAATGAGGGGATTTGCAATCGAGCTGAGGAAAGTGGACTTGAAGGCAGTCAAGACCTACATTTGAATCTTCATTTCAACACTTACTAAATTATATGACTTTCAGTATATCCCCATATTCTCTGAATCTTGTTTTCCTCATTTGTAAAATGAAGGTGTTAGTACTTGAAATATCTATCCATTTGACTTTTTTTTGTAGCTGTTGCGTTTTTTGTTTGTTTGCTTTTAGAGGCAATCCGGGTGAAATGACTTGCCCAGGGACCTACTAAGGGTCCAAGACAACATTTGAACTCAGTTCTTCCTGTCTCTAGGGCTCCTGCTCTATCCACTGATCCACTTACCTGTCTCCCTACCTCATTGGCTATTGAAGAGGAAAATACTTGGCTGACCTTAAATCTTCATGTAAATGTGAGTTATAATACAAATTAGACATCTTTATGGGATCAGCTTTAGACTGGGATGCAGGATGTATAAGGATGCTGGTTTATTTAGGGGTTATTAAGTGCCAGACACTTAGAAATATTATTTCATTTTTGCCTCACAATAACCTTGGGAGGAAGGTGCTTTTATTATTCCCATTTAACAGATGAGGAAATTGAGTCAAACAGAGGTTAAATGACTTACCCAATGAGTATCTTAGGCTTATTTTGAACTCAGATCTTTTGACTCTAGGTCTAGTACTCTATTCACTGTGCTGCTTAAATGTCTCTGTGGGAGCTTTTGATGTGACTATGGGGTGTAGGGGGAGAGGTATGGTGTGATATAATGGAGATGTGGAATATGGTATAATGGAAAGATCACTATCTTTGGAATTGAAGGACCTGAATTCAAGGGGGGTTTTTTGGTTGTGGTTTTGTTATTGTTTGTTATAAGGCAGTTGGAGTTATGTGACTCACCTAGAGTCACACAGCTATAAAGTGTCTGAGACTGGATTTAAACTCAGGTTCTCCTGATTCTGGGTGCCAGTGTTCTATCCATTGTGCTACCTAGCTGTCCCTTTGATTTCATGTAAGCATTTACATGAAACTGCTAAGAATTGCTTCAGCTGCATCCCATATAAGTTGGTATGTTGTCTCATTACTGTCATTCTCTTGGATAAAATTATCGATTGTTTCTATGATTTGTTTTTTGACCCATTCATTCTTTAAGATTAGGTATTTAGTTTCTAATTAATTTTTGTCTATCTTTCCATGGTACTTTATTACATGTAATTTTTATTGCATCATGATCTGAGAATAATGCATTTACTATTTCTGCCCTTCTGCATTTGATTGTGAGGTTTTTATGCCCTAATATACTGTTACTCTACTGTTGAGCCAGAATCCGGGGGCCTCAGTTATGGATCTGCCCTGCAGTGAAGAGCCTACACTGGGCTGCACTTCCCTTTTCCCCAAGAGAGACAGACCTTTCCTGAAGTCCTTCCAAGATATCTTGAGTTGAACAATTATTTTACTCTCTGCCCCTTTGGTTTCATATTTCTAATTTGTGATTTGGGAAAAGTGCATTCCCCCTCTCTCTACCTCAATTTTTTTTCAGCAATAAAAGTCTGAACCACTTACCTTACAGTTAACAGGTGCAACAGATAGATTGCAGAGCCTTGAGTGAGAAAGATTCATCTTCTTGACTTTAAATTTGATTTTGGACATTTGCAAGTCACTTAACTCTGTTTGCCTCAGTTCCCTCATCCATAAAATGTACTAGAGAAAGAAATGGCAAACCTCTTCAAGCATCTCTGCCAAGATAATCCCAAATGGCCTTACTGGGAGATGGATATGACTGAACAACAATCTCCAAAGCTATCATCTAGAGAGTAAGTTGTGAAATTTAAAGGATTAGAGTAGTCTGGGAGTAGGATAAGAAAGGATAAATAGGAACTCAAGTTGTGAGGAAGATGTTTTGTGGTATATTAAAGAGATCAAGGAAGTTCAGGATCAATTTGATGAGTATTTTTTAATTTACCCATTTAATCAACTTGATGAGATTAGAGGGAATGTGTCTTTATCTAAATGTCCCCCTCTTGGAGAGAGGTCTTGCTTAGGAGACATAGGGAACTTCTCTAATTGGTATCTAGGGAATGAACTGCCTTCAAGATATGTCAAAGATTCTTAAACTTATTAACCTCAGTATCCCTTTACATTTTTAAAAGTTGCTGAGAACCCCAAAGAACTTTTGTTTATGTGGGTTATAACTGTTCATATTTACTGTCTTTGAAATTAAAACTTATAAAACTTTATTAATTTTTAATTCATTTAAAAACAATAGCAAATCCATTAGGTATTAATGTATTTTTTACAAAAAGTAAATATATCTTCATAACAAAATATTAGTAAGAAAAGTAGCATTCTTTTTTTTAAGGTTTTTTTGACAAGGCAATGGGGATAAGTGACTTGCCCAAGGCCACACAACTAGATAATTATTAAGTGTCTGAGTTAGGATTTGAACTCAGGTACTCCTGACTCCAGGGCCGATGCTCTATCTACTGTGCCACATAGCCACACCTAAAAGTAGCATTCTTTTACATATCTTTGCAAATTTCTTTAATGTCTAGTTTAATAGAAGACAGGACTATCATATATGCTACTGCACTCAATCTGTTGTGATATGTTGCTGCATGATTGAAGTATATGAAATATATATATATATATAATTGGAAAATAAAGGTGTATTACAATAAGTAAATATCTTAGTTTTATTATTAAGAAAATAGTTTTCACTTTGTGGAATCTCTAAAAGGTTCTTTGAGATTTCTAGGAATCCTTGAACCACACCCTTGGCATAGGCTGAGAGCCAGTAGAAAAGACTTGTTGGAAGAACAGTCCAACATTATGGCTCTATAAGCTGGATACTAGCCCAACTCTGTTCTAGAGCATGCTGGAGAATTTTCCTTTGCTACAAGACTTAATTGGGAATACTCTGTTGCCAGGACTTTCTCTAATCACTTCAGCAAATTCTATCTCAGGTGGGAAGGGCAGAGTTGTAGAAGCCTTGTCTCAGTCCCCACTTTCAGGACTGAGAGTAAAGAGCTTAATAAGGCAAAGGAGGGGAAGGAGTGTGTGTGTCTCTTTTTGATGGAAGACTCCAGCCCAGTTAGGAGGAAAAGCGGTTTTGCTCCATAATATTACTATGAGTTGCTCACCTAGTGCAGGTGAAGGTGAGTAGAAAGTAGTCTTTAGCGTTTTTATTTTCCAGGGGGAGCCTAAATGGATCTAAAGAGATATTTGAGGGATGTATGCTTCTGCATTTGTTTTTATTGTTCATTCGTTTTGACTCTTAGTGATTCTCCACTGTGCAAAAATATTGGAATGATTTATCATTTTCTTCTCCAGCTCATTTTTTTCAGATAAATAGGGTTAAGCGACTTACTGAGGGTCACATTTGAACTCAGATCTTCCTGACTCCCATGCTGTATCCTCTGTGGCACCTAGCTGCCCTTCCTTGTTTGTTTGGGGGTTCCATTTTCAGTGATCCAAATTATAGAGTCCTTTTTTTGAAAAATTGGCAACCCCAACACCCACATGTGGGAATCTGGGCAGGAACTTATTCCTAAACCCTACTTTGCTAGATTTCAGAGTGAATTCCGGATGGGGGCAATGACCCTCAGAGGAGGCACAGTCCCAGGATCGCGGTAGGTTTTGGAGCCGAGCCGCAGGCGGGCTAAGGGGCAGAAGGCCGGGTCTACGCGCTACGTGTATCATCCGGACGCCTCCCGTCCCGGGCCTGGGTTTCCTCGGGTGCAAGATCGGGAGATGGGAAGGATTCCCGGAATCCAGCGCTATCAGAGTCTACACCTGACTAGGGATGATAAGTTGTCGGGGTCAGGAATGCTGCGTGTGGTCGGCAGGCCGCCCCGAGGGGGCCCCCGCGACTGCGGGGCTGGGGTGCCCGAAGGGGGCTTTCCCCGGGGGGGGGGGGCAGGGGCGGGGCGCCGGCCGGCCGGCCCCAGCCTCCCGGGCTCTGCGCCGCGCGGCTGGAGGAGGAGGGGGCGGGCCGGGGCGGGGCCAGCCGGGCGGGGCGGCCCCGCCCTCCCTCCCTCTGCCCCGGCCACCTGAGACAGGTGGAGTCGGCCCAGCGGCTGCCGGAGTCATGTCCCAGAGGCGGCCGGCCGCGGAGCCCGGACCCCCGGAGCAGGCGGCGCCCCTCTGCCCGCGGCACTCCCTGGAGCTGAGATGGTTCTGCGGCGCCGAGCGGCGGCTGGTGTGCGCCGGCTGCAGGGCGCCTGAGGGCCCGTGCCGCGAGCACCTGGTCCGGAGGGCCGAGGAGCGCGCGGAGGAGCTGCGGGTGAGCGCGCCCGGGCAGGGGGAAGGAGCGGGGCCCCGCCTGGGGGGCTCCGGCACTGGGGTCCTCCGGGATGGGCCGCTCGCAGGTGCGCGGGGCCGGCCCGGAGCTCGGAGCCTCAGCCCCGGGCAGGTGCGCGGGGCCGGCCCGGAGCTCGGAGCCTCAGCCCCGGGCAGGTGCGCGGGGCCGGCCCGGAGCTCGGAGCCTCAGCCCCGGGCAGGTGCGCGGGGCCGGCCCGGAGCTCGGAGCTCGGAGCCTCAGCCCCGGGCAGGTGCGCGGGGCCGGCCCGGAGCTCGGAGCCTCAGCCCCGGGCAGGTGCGCGGGGCCGGCCCGGAGCTCGGAGCTCGGAGCCTCAGCCCCGGGCAGGTGCGCGGGGCCGGCCCGGAGCTCGGAGCTCGGAGCCTCAGCCCCGGGCAGGTGCGCGGGGCCGGCCCGGAGCTCGGAGCTCGGAGCCTCAGCCCCGGGCAGGTGCGCGGGGCCGGCCCGGAGCTCGGAGCCTCAGCCCCGGGCAGGTGCGCGGGGCCGGCCCGGAGCTCGGAGCTCGGAGCCTCAGCCCCGGGCAGGTGCGCGGGGCCGGCCCGGAGCTCGGAGCCTCAGCCCCAGCCGCAGCTAGTGGGCGGCCGCCTCCTGCCAGCCGGGAAGGCAGGGCTGTGAGCGGAAGGCCTGGGCACGGCAGAGCCCGGCAGGCCGGGAGCTGGGCAGCCGGCTGGGAAGGGCAGGTAACTGGGGGGCGTAGGAAGAAACAGTCCGGGGGCTGCTGTGGAGGTGGCCGCAGGCAGAGCTGGTGGCCCCGGCTTGGCCGGAGCTGCTGTTGGTCAGCCCGGGCTCAGGGAGGCAGCAGGAAAAGTTCCTGCCACGGATGCTCAAAGAAGACCCGCGGCTGATACACTGGTAAACACCACCCAAAGCAAAACGGCCTGACTTCCCCAGAGAGAGAATTACCCGGCTGGAAAGCAATTTAGAAGTCATCCGCCTTTATTGCTTTTCGGTTGTATCTGTCTCGTGACCCCATTGAGGGTTGGCAGAGATATTGGAGCGGTTTGCCATTTCCTTCTCCCGCTTATTTTACGGATGGGGAAACTGAGGCCAAAAAGATAAGTGACTCGGCCAAGGTCACACTGCTAAATTCAGATTTCAACTCAGGAAGAGGAGTCTAACGGACTCCTGGCCCTGGCCTTCTATCCACTATACCATCTAGAAAAGCCCACCTTCAATAGAGAAGTCTTCCCTAACCCCTCTTAATTCCAGTCTTTCTCTTTTAATTTTGTCCTATTTATCCCAGGTAGCTTTCTTTGTATATATTCCTTTGCCTGTTATAGTGTAAACTTCCTGAGGGCAGGGACTGTCATGTTTTGGCCTTGTTTTGTATCCCTAGAACTTCTCACAGTGTTCTATCTAGGCATTTTTGTTGAACTAAATCTAGATAGAGAAGGCTAATCCTCTAATTTTTTATATATGAGGAAAATGTGATTCAGGGCTGAGGTGACTCTTCCAGTGTCACACATTGCCAGAGATGGATTGAAACCTCTGGATGGTATAGTGCAAAAAGGTTTCCTGTTGCCTTTATTCCTTCTTGGCTGTTATGGTGTTGATTTTTAACAAGATTTCACCTGGATAAACTTGGGTTGGGCACAGTGTAATTGGTAGCTGGGCTCCTCCAATTCCTTTAGGCACAGCCATTAGCTTGCTTATAAAATAAGGTAAAAGAGAGATTTGAAGGATCTGGGGGGAAACTAATTTTTTAATCCCCTCTTTTACATTAGCTTTATAAGAACTTAACTGGTATCCTCTGGGCCAAGGTAGTCTCTTTCGCCGGACCTCCCAGACCTCCAAGTTGCTGGACATTAAGGAGACCCCTTCAGACTAGGCTTGGAAAATAAACCCTGAAAAGTGTTTTTTTTTTTTTGTTTGTTTTCTCTTCTACTCTTTCCATACCATAGAAATTCAGAAAAGGGGCCTCAAAATGCATAGATGATATAAGATGTTATGATATTTTCTTATAGTTTAGCTAAATAAATGTTTTTTCTTGGACCCCAAAGTCCAGCCTGAAGGTATGGGGGCAGCCTCTGGAGACTCAGCTTAAGTTCTTGCACAAACAGCAGCTGGGCCAGTGAAACAGGATTGCATGGTATCTGAGGCCTCAGAGCTTTTCCATCTTGACCATTCAGTTTCTGCTGGGAAGACCTCCAATGACAGGGAGTTCACTCTTCCTTGGGCTGCCCATTTCCCCTTTTGCATACCCACACTTTGGGAATCTTAAAAGTGCTTATATTAGTGTGAATTGTTACTTGTACTAATTGGTAGGAAATGTTTCCTTTTGGAGTTGTCTCCCTCTAACTTCCTCCCTAGCTACATATTGGTCCTACTTATACCCCCTGGGGTCAAGTAAAATAAATTTAAATAAATGCTCTTATTTGCCCATTGTGTCTATCCAGTCCATTTTCTGATAATGACCACAACTCCATGACTGTCTTTCAGACATGTAGTCATGGTTCCTAAAGTCTGTCCATCTAGAAGCACTTGTGTATCATAACCTACACAGAGTCTATTGGCCTCCTCCTCAAAATAATATTTTTAAATGCACAAAATAAAATACATAGGATTACAAAAGAAACCAACATTTGTTGAAAATGAAGATGAATCTTTTTCCCATCCAAGTTCATGGACTCAGCAGAGTCCAGGTCAGGAACCTTTTAACTGTGGAGATATAGGAAGCATACTTCCTATGTTTGTCCACCAAAGTCACAATTTGTCACTGAATTGATTAGTGTTCTGAAGAATTTTTTACATTGTTGTGGTCATTGTGTATTATTCTTCTGGTCCTATCTTTGCATCAATTCATACAAGTTTTCCTAATTTTCTCTGAATAATTCATATTTGTTGACACAATAATATTTCATTATGTGATTGGATTTTTTTCACCTCTCTGAGTCAGTTGCATTATCAAATGCTGACCTACTCCACTTTATGACAGTTAATTTTATTCAGTTGAACAAGAGATATTAATCATCTAAATACATTGTTTCAAAGATTGAGGCAAATTAAAAAATAAAAGCAAATTCCTGTTCTAGGGGCTTACAGTTTAATAATAGAAAGGGAGAGAAACTTTGAAGAAGAGATCAATGTAAAGGGAAAGGAAATATCAAAATGGGCTCTCCTTTACATTGATCATTTATACATTATAAAGGGGTATGGGCAGCTAAGTAGCACACTGAATAGAACACTTTGACTTGAAACCAGGAAGACTTATCTTTCTAAGTTCAGATCTGATTTCAGAAACTATATAGCTATATAACCCTAGGAAAGTCTTTTAACCCTGTTTGCCTCAGTTTCTCATATATAAAATGAGATGGAGAAGGATATGGCAAGCCATTCCAGTATCTTTGCCAAGAAAATATTAAAGAGTGTCATGAAGAGCTGGACACACTGAAACAACTCTAAAACAATCAAAATGGGAAAGGAGGGAAAAAAATTACTTTTAATTGAAGAGATCAAGAGAAGTTTGATAGTCTTTTTGGAGGTGTTATTTCTGAATTGGATCTTGAAGAATCCAATTTGAAGAAAGAAAAACTTTCAACCATTGGAATTTGAGGAGGGAATGCACTACATTGATGGGATAAAGAATTTGGGAATAATTAGTAGTCCAGCTTCACATTGTCCAGGGAAGGGAATAATGAGTTGTGGTCATTATTTTGAGTATGGGCTGGCTGGATAGATAGATAGATTGGTAGATAGGCAGATAGAGCTCTAAATTGCAAATATAATCAAGCAAGGCTAGTTGCTGGCCTATTGGAGGAGCTGGTAAGGTCCAGGTGTGGAAGTGTTGTGGAGGCTGGGCCCCAACTTTATAAGGCAAAAGTTGACCTAACCCAGCCCATGGGGAGAAACTGGTGGTGATGGCTGTAGAAGAGGCATCTATGGGAAGTGGCTTGGAGGCCTACCAGATCCCCCTCCCAAGATAAGACAAAAATCTGATCTGTCAGAGGAACCACCTCCCTGAAGGTCACCCTTTCCAGTGGATGACTGGAATCCTTCTTCCCTACTCTATCTTTTTGAACTAATCTATTTGTTGAGCTAAAAATCTAATTCCTTCAACTTCCCCCTCTGATCCTAATGCCTTCTGGAGCCACAGAAACAAGTAAAATCCCTTCTGTTTTTCTGATACATAAAGATAATAATCTTGACCACCTTATATCCCCTTTTTGTCTCTTTTCATCATATCCTGTCTTGGGCAATTCTCCATCCTGTATTGGTCTTTCTTTCTGTTCTAGGGAAGAGGAAGGGAATAAACTTTTATTTTGTACCTGGCAGTAGGTACAAAATAAACATGTATTAAGCATGGTATGTCTAGGAATATAGAGACTAAGAAAAACAGCCCTTGCCTTCAAGGAAGCTTACTTTGTTGTTATTGTTGGGTGGGAAGACAAAGAATACAGATAATGTATTTAAATATATATGGGAGGAACATTAACTTTCATTTGAGGGTTATTGACCCCATTTAGGGTTTTCTTGGATAAGGTACTTGAGTGGTTTACCATTTCCTTCTCTAGTTCTTTTTACAGATGAGGAAACAAGAGGCAAACAGGGTCTAGTGACTTGACCAAGGCCATCCATCTAATAACTGTCTGAGGTCAGACTTGAACTCAGGTCTCATACTCAATGCACTGTTACACCTAGCTGCCCTCTATTGGGAGTGCTGATCAGGAAAGGCTTCTTTTAAGGGATGATCCTTGAGCTGAGACTTGAAGGGTGCTTAGGATCTATAGAAGTAGGAATACGAAGGGAGTGCCTTCCATACCAGGAGGACACAACCTTTGCAAAGGTACCTGGGAAGGAAATAGAATGTCATAAATGAGGGATAGCAAATAAACCTGTTGAAAGAAAACCTGTTTTGGAAAAAGGGAGGAGTGTGAAATTACCCTTCAAAGACGGGTTGGAACTGGATTGTGAAAGGGCTTTGAAGTTTCTATTTTTTTCCATGACTAGACTGTAAGCTCCTTCAGGACAAAGAGTGTCTTTTACTTTGGGATCCATCATAGCAGTCATCAGAGAAGGCACCAGACACAGGTCTTGGCAAAACTATGATTTGCTGGTCTTTTAGCATTTCTAGTCCTCCCTCCTACCCTCTACTCCTCTAGGGCTCAGGGCCTACTCCCGTCACCATCTTGACTTGGTGATAAAGGATCAGGGCTTCACTTCTTTGTCAATTGACATTTCAGTAGAGTTCACTGCCCAGAACCAAAGGGGTAGATTTCAGATAGTGGCATGTAGAAAGTATTAAAGTGGGAGGGGGGCTTGGAAGTAGGGAGAAGATGGTGCCAAGTGTTCTCAAAGTAAGGGTTTAATAAACACTTATGTTGTGAAAGCCTATGTCCAGACCTCAACTGTTGTCTCTTTTTTCAGAATAAGATAGTGGATCAGTGTGAAAAGCTGCAGCTACAGAGTGCTGGCATCACCAAATACATGGCTGAAGTCTTGCCTCGGAAAAACCAAAATGCAGCGGTAACTTCCCTCTTATTCCCCCAACCCCTTTCCCAAAAGGATGACCCTGGGATCCCTGGGCCTAGATCCTGGCTTTTCTGATCACAAGAAGCCAGAGCTTGGAGCTTCTCTTCATTGTCATCCTAACATGGGTATCTGGCTCTATCACTACTGAGCAGATGTCCTAGATATCCTGGGAAGGATTACTTCCTTCCTGCCATCTCTGAGCCTTGGCTTTTTTTTCCCCCCATCTGTTAGAGTAGTCTAACCTCTAGTTCTATATAGGGGTCAAGAGTCAGTGGCTGTAAAATACTGTTTTTAATTGTCTTGATGACAAGGTTTCAGATATTAAAAGCAAGATTAGAAATCACAGATAATTCCCCAGACTCATACATTTTTGCTAACGTCCGTTCCCCCTTTATTCTATGTCCCCTCTAAACTCACTTCCTCTTCTTTCACCTTATTCAGTTAAGGTTACAGTGGGTTATGCACTCTGAGTTGTATCCACAATAGTGAAAACTAATTATTAATGAGTCAGCTATGCTCAGCTCTCTTTCCCCTTCTGACTAAGGTACAATCTTTTTTTTTTTAGGTTTTTTTTTTTTTTTGGCAAGGCAATGGGGTTAAGTGGCTTGCCCAAGGCCACACAGCTAGGTAATTATTAAGTGTCTGAGACCAGATCTGAACCCAGGTACTCCTGACTCCAAGGCTGGTACTTTATCCACTGTGCCACCTAGCTGCCCCAAGGTACACTCTTGTAAGGCAGTGGAGAATAGAATCATGGATGTTAAAATGAGAGGGAACCTTATAACACCAAATGTTAGAACAGAGTGGGACTTTAAAAAATAGTGTAGAAAAGCCTCTGAATTTATGGATGAGGGGACTGAATTTCAGAGAAGTGATAAGATTTGTCTTTGATTACACTGTGAGTTAAACAGAACATTTATTAAATGCTGGAATTTAAATTTAAATTTATTAAAAGCCCTTGAGAAGCTTGCATTCTAATGGAGTAAGAGAGTACATAAAAGGGGTAGTGGAGAGGAGGGGGAAGAAAGGTGCTTATGAGCAGGTGAGATAGCAGCAGAAGTAGGATCAGGGCTAGAGCATACTGAACTGACAACCTGTTTTTCTGCCCTTGACTTGTTGGAATTTAAAACTTTCCTTTGACTTCTTTTCTGCCCTATTCTCTCCAGACCATGGCCAGTGGGGCCCGTGAGGTGGTGATCCAGAGGCTGGGCCTGGTGAAGAATGTGTGTGAGAGTGAGGAACAGCGGCTGCTGGAGCAGGTACACACAGAGGAGGAGCGAGCCCACCAGAGCATTCTGACCCAGCGGTCCCATTGGACAGAGGCCTTACAGAAGCTCGGCACCATCCGTACCAAACTAGTGGGCATGCTCACTGATCTTGATGACCACAGCCTTATTGTAAGCCAGGGCTAGAGAGTCAGGGTATGGGTGGATTGGGAGTAGTTTGTGATACAAGTTTCCTTTAGTTCATTTAGGGATGGGTGGATGAGGGAAGAAATGTTGCAATGAAAATTTTGGGGGAAATAAAAATATACTGTATTCTAGGGTCTTTTATAGATTGAATGTCATGAAATGAATGGGGTTACAAATGTATAATACGTATATTTTGTATTTGTTATATTATACACACACATTTTATATATATAGTTTGCTCTTAAAATTGATTGTTATAGAATGAATGAATGAATGGAAAAGCATTAAGTACTGTGTGTCAAACATAGTACAAGGATGAGAATCAGTAGATGTAAAGGCTTGGAAAAAAAGTTTGAAAATTTTGGAGTTTTTAATTAGTCTTCTCAATAGCCCCTGATTCCCTCACCATCATCCCCCTGTTTTTAAACCATTCAGAAAAAAAACATTTTTTTCCTAGTTTTATTTTCTTGATCAGGTTTTTTTAAGCCTTAAGGTGGGACGACCACAGGGACAACTGGCATTTTTTTTTCTAGCAAAGTATAGATACATGCCTACTGTTTTCCTTTGGAAGAAAGGAAAATGTTAAAAACTTTCACCTTCCCTTTCTTCTCTGGGAAGGTTCCAGTGAGAGGAGAGACATGCAAGAAGAAAGTACCAATCATAAGTGCAATTTATTTACATATGATCCTTAGAGGGAAAACAAAACAAAGGGATCACCTGCCTTAAGTATGGTCTAAGGAGGGAGCAGCAGTGAAGGCATCTTACTTGTCCTGCTTAGAATCACTACTTGAAGGTTTAGTAAATATCTCCATTTGTTAATGGACATTGGTTAGTCAATCATTCAGTTAGAAAATATGAATGATAGTCTTACAAGTTTATGGCTTTCTTCTGTAGGGGATACTGAGATCTGTCTATTCATTCAACAAATGTTTTTTAAGCATCTACTGTGAAAAAAGAATCATGTTAGATGTTGGGGTAGAAACGAAATTAAACAAATAGTCCCTGTTCTCTTGGAGCTTACCATCTAGTAGAAGAATACGATACTAAAAGCATTATAAAATCCAAAAAGATGAATGCCCTGGTAAGGTTTGAGGGAGAAAGCTATTGGTCAGAGGCATTAGGAAAAGATTCTTGGAGCAGTAATCATCTGAACTGGGCTTGAAAGAGTAGGAGACATGCAAAACACAGTTTTCTGCCCTGGAAGAGCCAAAGTCTAGTTGGTGAGACTAATTATAGGAAAAGGAAATGAATAATATAGGAGAATATATATTAATGCAAGATGGGTACAGACAGTGAGTCTTGTAGGACTTGAGAGAAGGATGAGATCACTGGGCTGGGGGAGAGAAGGGGTGGGAAGAAAATGCCTGGAAGTGGGACTTGAGGGTTGGGTAGGAGTCAATATGTAGAGAGGAATAGAAAAGATATTTCAGGTGTGGGAAGCAGCTTTGACAGAAGCCTGCAGGTAGTAAAGGGCAGATATATTTGGGGAAGAGTAAGTCTAGAGCAGAAGGGTTTGCTCATTTAGGGGAATAGTAAGAGGTAAGGCTAGAAAAAGAGGTTGGAGGAAGATTGTGAAGGGCCAGGTTGAAGAATAAAAATCTTATACTGTAGGATATAGTGGGCCATTGGAAGTACATTTGACCACTATATCCAGAAGCAGGGGCTATAGGACTCTCCAGTCCTTCTCTTAGACCTTCTACTTCTGGTGTCCTTGTCATGATCCTATTTGAGGTCTGAATTCCAGGACAATTGACAAATGATTCAGGCAAGGAGAATGATCTATAATTTATTTCTTGCCTCAAACTGGGTTTAATGTATCTATTTCATGACAAAATGCAGACTTTTCAATGTCATGAAAAATATCTAACTTGCTAAATATTTTTTCTTTACAGCAATCAGAGCGAGAGATTTTTGAGAGGTGAGTCAGTGACTTGTTTCCCAGAACCCGTGTAAACCTAAAGCCAGAGCAGATCAGTGTGAATCAGTATCTATAGTGGGAAGAATGGCCAATACAAAATCCAAATTCAGGTTCTTGTTTTGTAACTACCTTGTATTACTCTTGAGTAAGTCACTTATTTGACAGTCTCAGTTTTCTCTTCTATAAGAAGATGAATGGAGAAATGAATTAAATGGACCCAAAGGTCCTTTCCAGTTTCTAATCCTATAAAACTCTTGAAATAAATATCAGACTGAATAGTTCTCTGGGATCTCTCCATTCAAGACTTTAATTGTTACTTTTCAACTTAAGGATTTTAGACATAATCAAGCATGGAAGTTTGTGGTATATGATGATGATACTCTTTGCCTTCTTTTGCTGTTTTCCTACATGGGTAGTTGGGACCAGGCTGAGAAATTCAGGTACTTTCCCCACAACTGTTACCAGTTTGAATCTGTATACTTTCTTTTGATACCTCAATGTCATCTATTGGATGAGGGTGTGGAGCAGAGCAGCTTTTAGAAGTCTTTTGGTGACTTGATGGAACCTTACTAGTCAAACTGAGAAGTGTCTTCTGCTGAGGGGAGATGGGGGAGGGTAAATTGATGTGTCTCATTCCGACTGGTCTAGGCTGTGATCTGAAACTGTGACATGTCCAGCTATCTGAATTCTTTTTCTGTCCACCCCTCTCCTCTAGAACTCCATAAGTCTGGAGTGAGAGCTTTGCTCCTGAAGGGTTGAGGGCTCTGAAAGGGACTTGAATGATCTATCCCTGCCCCCACCCCAAACTGGAGGGCCCGGCCTAGGATGGGCAGCTAATTGGAGATGCAGTACTGTGAGGAGGAGAGACAGTTCCTCTCTTGTCTTGATTACAAAGAGGCTTTGTTGGCCAGAAACTCAGCAGGAAAGCTAGCTTTGCTCTTATCTGGGGCTCTTGTTGCTTTATTTCTCTTTGGTGTCTTCATTTTCCCATGTGTGATTCTCTTTTTGAAATCAGTTTCTTCCAGGCTATTTGAGCTGTGGCCATTAAAACTTGAAAGCTAGGGTGACCATAGTTAATTCAACAGACTTTTCACTATGCAACAGCAGTGTCAAAGACACTGTTTAGTAGTGTTGAGGATGGAAAGATATAAAATGAAATCCCAAGGGTTCATAACTTAGTAGAGAGAGAGAGATATGACTTGGACATGCACAATTAGAATACAAATTAGAAAGGAAATGTAAAGGAAGAATCTAAAGAAAGACCTATGAGAAGTTTGAGTTCATAGACTTAGAAGCATCAATGAGTCTGTTCCCCTCCCAATCCCCTTCCCCCTGCTTTTATAGATGAAAAAACTGAGGTTTAGAAAGTGACTTGCTAAGGGTCTCTCAGTTGATTAGTGTCAGAGATAGGATTCAAATTCATATACCTGGTCCAGTATTCTATTGCACCAAGCTGCCTCTCTGAAAGATCACTTCTTACTTAGGTGCAATAATCACCTGAGATTGGGGAAGGGGACTGTCAGGATTGGCTGTTTCTAGAGTTCCAAGATGGCAGTATGCTGTGGGGCAAGGGTCTATGGAGCAACCCAAAGTCCACGTTGATAGGGAATGCCCCTTGAGCAAAACAATAAGGGAAGGTCTGAGATAACTTTCACCCTTTATTTCCAAGTTCTTTTTCCTCTTCTTATTTATGCACATCTTCAGATCTCCTTTTCATATAATTCATTAATTTCAGCCAGTGAAGAAAAAAAGTGATCTGAATAAACTAACACAGCTAAAGTATAAAGATTAGTGGCCCTATTTCATATTTCACATCCTCTCCCTTGTAACCATTAAAGATAGCAAGACATGAATCTCCTGGGTGTTTATATATACTGGTTCCACAGTTCCTGTGGAGGGATGAAATCATGATCTGGAGCAGGAATTCTCAAGATCCATGACACTATGCCAAATTGTGAAGGCCGAGATATGTTACTGAAGTTCTACTGATATTGGAAGTAGGTAAAGGAAGTCTCCTATTCCTTCCCTTCCCTCCTTTGGATGCCTCAGGAATTCTATGATGGTGATCCCCTGAGGATCTCTTCCATGGATGTGTGATTTGAAGATCCTGGAGGAGGGGGGGAGCTTTCTGGTGTCTACTTTCTTTCTCTTATATGGTTCAGGGCTTTGTCCCTTGCAGAACATTCTGGAATTTGCAGAGTGACCTTGTATGTTTTCTTTCATTAGGACTGAGGAAGCCGAGGGAATCTTGGATCCCCAGGAATCAGAGAAGTTAAATTTTAATCAGAAGTGCCTGCGGAGCCCATTACTGACCCAGCTATGGGCATCAGCAGTTCTCTGCTGCCTCTCAGGTCAGTGTTTTGCCAAAGTCAAATGGGCTCAGAACCATTATTAGAAAACAGTGTGTTTTATGGTTAATATATATTAATCATAATTAAAAAGAGGATTTTGTGGGTTTGTAAACCTATGTTTCTGGGGGAGGTTGGATATATAAATCACTGTGGTTCTTCCATACAGTCACATTCTTCCCCATCTTTTGTTTTTGGGGAACTGCCACTGTCCCTGGTCTGGACCTATTCATTCCCTCTACTAACCCTTCCATTTAGGGCAGCTAGATGGCACAGTAGATAGAGCACTGGCCTTGGAGTCAGAAGGACAGGAGTTCAAATCCAGCCTCAGACATTTACTAATTGTGTGACCTTGGGCGCTGATTTCCTCTTGTCCAGGGCCATCTGTAGTCTTTCTGTCTTCCAGATTCCATCACTATCTCCATCCCTTCAAATTTATATCTGGCCACTGGATCCAGATGCCTCTGGAGGAGATAGTGTAGTTGGTGACTTAGTACAACATCTCCCTCACTCAAATCCAATTCATGTGCTTGTCATGGCATCAATCCCTAATGTCATGGTCTTCTTCAAGAATTAAGGACAAAACATTCAACCCTCCCCTTCTGTAGGTCTTTGGTCTTGAAAAGCTATCAATGCAAAAAATAAGATAAATTAATATGCCTTAAGGAGTTATGTGCAAACTGATTTAATGTTATTTCTTTTTGGAATATTAATATTTTAATAGAGGACTGTGACTAAATCAGGTGAGGTGGTTTAATGAGAAAAACCAAATACTGAGCCTTAGTCTTAGCTCTCCCACTTTTGGGCTGTGCCTTCAGTTAAGCAACTTCACCTCTTAGGCCTTGGTTTCCCCATTTGTAAAATGTGGATTGATCAATTAGTAAAGTTCCATACTTAGTCCAGTATGCTAAGCACTAGAGGAGCAAAGTCAAAAACAAAACAGACTTGCCCTCAAGGAGCTTACATTCTATCAGGGGAAATATATGTATGATATATGAAAGTATTATAATAATATATGTATAGGATACAACAATAATTATAACCATCTATATGGTAATAATAGCTGTCCTGTCTCCCTCATAGGGTTGTTATAAGGATCAGGTGACAATTACTATATGGTTTCTGAAAAACCTGGAGGCTTAGATGGGAACTTTTGTTTGAGAGTTGGTTAGGGTTGGGAAACTCAAAAAGGACTTGGGAATTTTCCATAAAAACTATTATTTCCAACAGGTACTGAGGACATACGTGTGGATGAGAGGACCATCAGTCCCTTTCTCCAGCTGTCAGAGGACAGGAAGACTCTTACCTTCAACCCCAAGAAGTCCAAGACCTATGCAGATGGCCCAGAACGCTTTGATCACTGGCCCAATGCTTTGGCTTCAACCTCGTTCCAGAGTGGGCTTCATGCCTGGATGGTGAATGTAGAGAACAGCTGTGCTTATAAGGTGGGAGTATCCTCGAGCCAGTTGCCTCGAAAGGGCTCTGGCAGTGATACCCGCCTGGGCCACAATGCCTTCTCCTGGGTTTTCTCCCGCTATGACCAGGAATTTCGGTTCCTTCACTGTGGCCAGTATGAGCCTCTGGCTCTATTGCGCTGTCCAGATCGCATTGGGGTGTTGTTGGACTTGGCAGCAGGAGAGCTGTTGTTCTATGAGCCTACTTCAGGGGCCCTCTTGTATTCCTACCATACCCAGTTTGAAGGCCCAATCTTTCCTGTCTTTGCTGTGGCTGACCAGAACATCTCCATTGTTCAGTGATAGGCTTGTCGCAAGATGCTCAAAGGGCTCCCTCCCCCAACTCACCCTCAACATCATGGTGCCAGGTTTCCCCATTGTGCATGCCCAGTAGCCATCACCTGTGGTAGATAGTAGTGGGAAGATGAGGCTGAGATGAGTTTCAAATCTGGATCCTTCCTTTCAGGTCCTGGTGAGGAGTCTGCCCTCATCCCTTTGTGCCACAGGCCTATTTTTCCTATCATTCCATCCTTAAAATACTTGATAATAGGAGAACAAGGAAAAATGATAAAGGGAAGTAGTGGAAAGAAAATTGGACAGGGAATTTTACTTTTATCTCAGCCACTAACTCATTGTCAGATTCCTAACAGGTGGTTTGATCCCTTTAGGCACCAATTTCCTCATCTGTAAGGGTAGGTGAGCCAAGGTGATCGTTAGCTCTCACATTTTATGTTCAGAGTTCACTGGCAATTATGGTTCCTGGTTCCCCTGGCCATGACAGCCTGTGACTGCCAGGTCTGTGTTTATAACCCCCTTTCTTCTGTATGGGGATTCACCAGATCCACTCCCTTGCCTTCTGGATGCAGGGTCCTCTATAGATCCCTACATCCTAGGCTCAGTTAGGTAGGCTTCTTCTACCAGGTGCTAACTTGAGCTAGACTTCTGGGCCAGTCTTGCTGGTAGCTGATGGCTTTTCCCTAACCCAGTCTGATGAAATGTCTCTGTCTTCCACCTCCTCCTGACTCAGCAGTACCCATTCTCTAAGGCTATGGGTTAGGCACATGAATTAAGGAGTTTGAGAGGGGAAGAAGAGGAAGCAGGTTCCTGAGGAGGTACCTGGCTGTGGGAAACATTTAAATTATTAAAAGATTTTGGAAAAAAAATCAAATTCCTGGTCTCTTCTGTCCTGTCATTTGCTGGTGACAGGATTCCTGTGTCCTATTTCTCTTCCCCACTTCAGCCATACCTCCTGAGCTCCCCCCCACCCCCATCCTACCTTTGGAAGCTTATAGCTTATATTCATAGAATAGGCACAGAAAATACATGCCTTCTCTACCCACATATACCTTCCCAAAACTGGAAGTGGGAATGATAGAACAAACACTGGGCTGGGGATGCAGGAAGTTTGGATTGTACTTGTGTCATTCACTAGACATGTTTCCCTTGAGCACATCACCTTATTGGAGTCCTGGCCTTGCTTTCTATGTTCACAAATGAATGGAAGAAGGGATGCTAAGGTCCTAGCTGAGCCATTCTTTGGTTTCATTTTAGCAACATCTACAAAAAATCAAAACTAATGATAGTTCTTCTAACCTTCATCAATATGACATTATATTTGGCAAAAGAATTTTGTTTTATATTTTTCAATAGACTAATTTATCTTTGGGATTGGGCATCTGGGTGCCATGGTAGATAGAGTGCCTGAAGTCATTAAGACTATCTTCCCAAATTTGATTCTGGCCTCAAGACATTCCCTAGCTGTGTGACTCTGGGCAAGTCTCTTTTCCTTATCTGTCAAATGAGTTGGAGAAGGAAATGGGAAACTCCTCCAGAATCTCTGCCAAAAAAACTCCACAGGCAGTCACAGAGTCAGACCTGCCTGAAATCACTGAACAACAATAAATTTATCTTTGTAAATGGCTGTATTTAAACTCATTTAGAGTTTACAAAGCTCTTTCTAGCTCTGTGAGCTAAGTAGTACAGCTATCACCCCCCTTTTTACAGATAATGAAACCACTGGGGCTCAAAGAGATTGAGTGATTTGTTCAGCATCACATGGCTAATGACAAGGGTCATATTTGGACTCGGGGATCCTGATTACTGAGTCTAATGTTCTTTTCCTATAGCTCACTCTATTTCCAATCATCTGAAATGGTGGCTAGGCTAGCCAAAGTCTAATGGGTCATGGGGGCGGCTAGGTGGCGCAGTGGATAAAGCACCGGACCTGGAGTCAGGAGTACTTGGGTTCAAATCTGGTCTCAGACACTTAATAATTACCTAGCTGTGTGGCCTTGGGCAAGCCACTTAGCCCCATTTGCCTTGCAAGGAAAAAAAAGGCTAATGGGTCATGCTGAATGTTTGGCTTTCAAAGATGTAAGAAGCCTGAGTCATGTCCTCAACAGTAAAGTCAGATCTCAGGAAGCCAGAACTGTCTGAATAGACAGTCCAGGAAGTTGACATCAGGTGTGGTCAAGCCAGAATAACAGGCTGCCCTTCCCTCCCCAAGGTATCTGCCTTCCTTCACCCCTGACTCCTGCTGCCTTCAAGTAGAGGGTTCATTCCCACTCCTAAACTCAAACCCCAGTGGGTTTTCTTGTCTTTACTATCAGGTCTAAGTCTGCCACCCTCACTCCTAATTTTTTTTATTTCTAGGCCTCTCTCCTCACCCCACACACCCATGATCTTCCTACTCTTCTCTGCTTAGCCAAACCCCACATGTCCATGGGGCTTTCCCCAACCCCTTTAGTCCACAGAGTTCCCTCTGTAGGGCTGCTACAGTGCTTCTAGCCTCTGGTCCTTGAGAATTTGTATTAAGGTCTAATTGTTGGCTGCCTGGGTTTTATCTTCCTCACTGTTACTAGAGTGAAAATTTAGCCCACACCTCCCTAGCTTCTGGGTAAGAAGCAAGTGTAAAATAGCAATGTAGGATGAATGGCCTTGGATTGGTAGTCAAGAAGACCTGGATTCAAACTCTCTCCTACTTTGGAAAACCTGTTTTCCTTCCCTGAATCTTGTAAAATGAGAGGGTTGGATTAGGTAGTCTCTGAGGTTACTTCTGGGTTGAGTATCCTAAAATCATCTCTGGGACTTGCTGTTTGCTCTACAATGAGGTTGGACAAGATCAGCAAGAGACCTTAGAAATCATCTAGTTGTGGGAGGGGGGGGTCTTAACCTAGGATTTATGAATTTGTTCTTAAAAATAACTTTTGATCTTATTTTTATATTTTAAATTTAGTATTTAATCTTATATCTTACAGATTAAAAAACATCTTTAAAGAGGGCTATAGTTTTCACCAGATTGACAAAGGGGTCTGTGACCCTAAAAAAGGTTAAGAACTTTTATTTCAATCTAACTCATATATCAGAGGAAAGAACAGAAGCCCAGAGATAGTATTTTGGCCAAGGTCATATAATTGCAAAGATGGGATTAGAACCCAGGTCCTCTTAGTCCAAATACAGTTCTCCTTGCAACAAACAATAAGTGCTTTTGAAATGTTTTCCAGTTCTATATTTTAGAATCCTAGGAATAAGAAGCAATAGGAAATCACAATACTTAGCTCTATTCATTGATTTTATGGTAGCCATAGAAGCTTGCTATGGAGGCTGAAGGAAGAATAGCTCCCACTCTGCCCAAATGAGAAGAAGGAGCCAATGTTTCCAACAGTAGGTGCTGCTGGCTGGGGTTTCCACTATCTTTTCTTCGCCTGGTAGGTTCAGCTTGCGGGGATTTTCTCACTTCCCTTTCACACCAATTTTCAGTGCTTTGAGTCTGAGTCCTCCAGGTGGTTGAGGGCAACCAGAATGTAGGAGAGGGAAGGCAGGATGTGTTCCTTAGGGACAGTTTTTGGAAAGGGGTCCTGGCTCTTGGTACCCATAAGCAGGAAGCTATGCATGCCCACTTCCCGGGGTGCCTGGTAATCATTCAGGTAATGGTCCCCAACATGGGCTGCCTTGGTGGGCTCTATATCAGCAAGACGAAGGGCCTGTCGGAAGATTCGTGGGTCAGGTTTGGCCCAGCCTGCTGCCTCAGAAGTCAGAATGAAATCAAAGTGCTTCCGGAGACCACAGTGAGCCAGGATGTCTTCTAACCTTCTGTCAAAGTTGGAAACAACACCCAGTCGAAGGCCTCGTTCACGGCACTTCTTCAGAGTAGATTCAGCCCCTTCTAACATCTGCCAGGTCTCAGACTTGCTGAAGTCATTGTAGAGCTGGTTGGCGATGGTATCGATGACATCAGAGTTCTGAACTCCTGCCAGGTGGAACGTCTGCAAGACGACATCCAGCCACCACTGTCGTGAAGTGAGGCCTTGGCTTAGCCCATAGTTGGGGAACTTCTGATTTTGGGCCTTATATGCTTGATGGAAGGCTGATCCAAGGGCTGCTGCCTCCACCTTTAGCCCATGGGCCCGAGCCTGGGCTGCATATTCTTCCCCTACTGGATACCGGAGTCGAAGCAATGTGTCCTTCACATCCCACGTCAGCAGCCGAAGCCTGGGAGCCATTAGCCTAAGAGATGGAAGCCCAGAAGTAGACAAAAATTCAAAATTATCCAACTTTTCCAGAGTCTAGCCCAGAGGAACAAGGTTAAATAGAATGATTCTTTTTTATTAAAAAAATTTTTCTCCCCAGCTATGCAAAAATAAGTTTCAATATTTACTTCCAAAACCATGAATTCTCCCTTCTTCCCACCTCATTCCCCTTCATTGAGAAAGCAAGTTACTTAGTGTAGCCAAGAAAAACATTACTATGTCATTATAAAAGTAAACATAACCCCCTCCTCCAAAAAAAAAAAGAAACCTCAAAAAAAGTCTCTATTGAGACACCATCAGCTCTGTCTTTGAGACGACAGCCTTCTTTATTGGAAGTAAATGGAATGATTCTTGAAGTGGTCCCAACCAATCCCTTTCCCCCTTGTTCTAGACTTGGCAAGCCAAGTTCTTGTAGGTGGGAGGCCTCAGGATAAATGTCTTACTTCAAGTTCTTTCATTATTTGAATTACGTGAGCTTCAACAAAACAACCTAAAGTGCCAGAGAATGTAACAGCTGTCAGAAGAGTATGTGAATCAAAGCGTAGGATTAGAAACAGCCAGAAACATTCCTGTCACCTAGACAATCACTTCAGGGTTTCCCCAGGACTCATCACTCTTTGCCCTGGCTGCTAAAACTGCCTAGAACCCATTCACTCCACTGGTCAGACCGGTTAAACGGGAGGGTAGCTTCTTGTCCGGTCCCACCTGTGGTCCTCCTGGCCCGGCCCTTTAAAAGCACACCAATTACAGAGCTGGCTTCCACCAGTCTCCACAATCTGTTTCTTCCCCAGAAGGGGTAGATTCGGTGCCTGGAGTGATCTTTTTTGGTTCCGGGCCCCAGGAGTGGAATTTCCAGAGAACCGTTGGGTGGCGAGCAGCCCAACAAGTGGAGGTCAAGAGCTACAGTTTGGAAGGGGCCTTGGAGACCCTCGGATCATCCACTGAAATAACTGGACGCCGCGGAGGGGAGGCTGCTTTCCACGATCGCCTTTCTCCTGAATCAGGGCCAGGGCTGGCAGCCTGGGCCCCGGCCCTGGGCAGAGGGAAAGAAACGGGGGCCGCCACGGTGGGAGTCCCGAGCCCTGGCCCCCCACTCCTCCGACGCGACTGGGTCTGTCCCGAGGCTCGGCGGCACTCCCCGGGGCTGGGGGCTGCCCCGAGGGTCTTCCAGCTGCGGGACCCCCCAGTGAGGGCGAGGAAGGATGGAGCCGAGGGGCCCCGGGCTGCAAAGCCCGCTGGGGTGCGGGAGGAGCACGCCCGCGGGGAGAGTGGCGGCCGGGCAGCTCCCGCGCGGAGAGGGCGACCTTACCTAGAGCTCCTCCGGCGAGCCGGGGCCAGCAGCGCGCAGGCGCGGCTCTCGGGGCGGGGCTCTCGGCCTGGACTTGGGCCGGAGGACTAGGACTAGGAGGACTAGGAGCTGGGCCCGGGCCCGGCCCTCCCCGGCCCTCCCCTCCCCTCCCCTCCCCTCCCCCGCGCGTTCCTCCCGGAGTGGGGTGGGGGTCTCGGCGTCCCCGTCTAACGGAGCCGTCTATTCGACAGGATGCATGTAAAACAGAACACGTAACATGAGGACACGTGTAATACATAACTTTATTATAGAATATCTAACATCTCTTTATGGAAACATGGTCATCAACTAGATAATGGTAGTTTAGGGAGGAGACGCCTCTAAGCTACAAGGACTAGGAAAGACCCCCCTGAGAGCTCTGGAACTTCAGGTTTCGTCTTCTCCACTCTTCCCTCCAGGTGGGGCTTGGATGCTCTGTCTGCCTCCTGCTCCCAGGCCTGTGCTGCGGGGCTTGGCTCCTCCCCACTTGATAACTGAAACCTTGAGTCCCCTGGACAGTTAGGGTGTTGTCCCTCCTCCTGTGGGTTGTAATAAAAAGGTTAATTAATGTTAGGGGACTTGGACCTTGGGCATATCACTTCATATTTCTGGGCTTTAGATTACTCATCTATAAAACAAAAAAGGATAGACTAGACAAAGATAGAAAGACCCTTCCTAATTAGCATTCTAGTCAATGATTATTAAGCTTTTGCCCAAAGTCCCTGCCCCAGAAACAGAGCTGATTCTCTTCCCTCAGTCTTTTGGAAATTCTACAACTGGGTCAAAGGTAGCTAAGTGACTCTGGACACTAGACTGCCCTATTATAAACTGAAGAGATTCCAGTTGGATATGTTGTACAGCAACACATTTTAATTGCTGAAAACTTAAGTTACATCCAATACTTGTAAGGAAAACATTCAAACATTTTTATTAACTTTTTTATATCATGCAACGTAGAGTCCCACTTCTGAACTCCCTTATCTTTCCCAGCTCGGCTTTGGAGGGACTGGAGACAAGGATGACAAAGAAAACAAGAACTCCATCAAAATCTCTAAGTGTGCCATCTCTAATCTACTCCCACTTCCTTGGTATTTAGCAAAGCAAGGTTCTGATGCTCAAAGGCACCAGGTGATGATAATTTACAGTTTTCCCACCCAGAACAGTTCCCAACAATCCAATTTCCTCCAACCTTGTTTTAGAGAACCATTCCACATAACAAAGAATTTTTTTTTTAAAAAAGGGTAGTAAAAAACACTTCAGGAGAAGAAATAAATCAACCAAGTTTGACAATGTATAAAATGCTCTGCAACCCATAGTACTTCACCTCTCCTGGGCCAAGTTTGGTTATTTTAATTACATAACTTTCAGTTTCTTTTAAAAAATTTCTTTCCATTTATACTGTAATAGTCATGTATATCATTTTCCCTGGTTCTGCTTACTTTAGTCTGTGACATTTCATATAAGTCATGCTCCTTTAAAATTTTTCATAATAGAAATTTCTCAGTGCCTTAATATTTCATTACCTACATGTACTATAATTTGTTTGCTCATTTCCCAATTGCTGGAATTTACTTTTCTACCAAACATAACCTCTGCAGAGCCCAAGACCTGGGATTCCATACCTTCTTTTTTTTCCCCACTAAAGAGCACTTCTGCTCTGGATTTATGCATGAGGTGACTGAATTTAAACATGTCCATTAAACTGTCTTCTATTAGATGGGTTAGATTCCCTTTTTCTCACATTTTAGATTTTTACACTGAGAAAATTACCTACAGTTTAGGAATGATTCATGTCTAAGGTTTCTTCAAAAAGGAGAAGAGAGGGGTGTGTAGGTGGCACAGTGGATAGAGCACCAGCCCTGGAGTCAGGAGGACCTGAGTTCAAATCAGACCTCAGACACTTAATAATTACCTAGCTGTGTGGCCTTGCGCAAGCCACTTAACCCCATTGCCTTGCAAAAAAACCAAAAAAACAAAAAGGGGAAGAGAATAAATACTTAATGAGTCAGCTATTTATTTCCTCCACACAAAAGAAATAATAAAAAAAAAGACTCACAAGTGTGCATGAATAGGGACTTAAATCTGGATTCAGTACCTTATAACTTCTGTTAATTTTTCATGGAAGACTGAGCTTAAAAGCCAACAATCAGGATGATTCAATTTTCAGGACCACTGAAGAAGTATTTGACATATCACTTCAGTTCTGCATTGTCTAAATAATTCCTTATGGATCTTTGACTTTTGGCAAGCAAAATATTGGTGGTCATCCTCTATAATGAAGAAACTTTCTCTGTTTGCTAAAGGTACTTTCCACTCAAATCTGTGCATTTCCAGATCTCTGGAATACATAAATTTGCCTCTAAGTTTTGCCTTTTAGATGACCTTTTGGTCACCTATACTCAGAAAAGAAGCATAATAGAAGTTGAATCCAGGGTCCAAGACTCTGGTCCTGGATCTTTGGGGGGAAAAAAAAGAGAGAGAGAGAGAGAGGTTCTGTTTTATCTAATCACCTTTCAGCAAAGTCATATTTCATCTAACAGCAGAGCAAATGTAAAGTCTATCTTCCCTTCTGGTTTTTCCCCCCTTCAAATCAGGGCAGTGAAGGGCATTATAGAGAAACCTTGACTCAATCTCTGGAAAGTACCAAGTGACAAGTCTGCCTTTCTCCAGCCAAACAACTCTCAGCAAAACAATACCTCTATACCAATCAGCATCCTTTCCAGAAAAATAATGGCATTTTAGTTAATTTCTATATTTTGTCTTCTCTATACATATCCACTCTTCACTGTCTGTCATTGCCTCATGCTTAGGTTCTGTTCCTGATTCCATCTTCATTGAGTCACAGTTTCCTCAGTTCCCAATACCTCAAATCATACCTCCTTAGTTAGACAGAGTATCTAATTTTTTTGATAAAATTTGAAAATTTCACCTTTTGGTCAGGTGCATTTCCAACAATTCTTATAAAAATCACACCATAGTCCCCAAATAGTTTATTTAGAATTTATCAGTTATAACTTTCTAGACTTTGAAGAGAGTTGTATATATAAATGATTGATTGGCAATCCACAACACCTGATCTTTGAATGCTCTGTCTTAAAACAGGTCCTCTCAGAATTTCTATCTGAAGGACAGTTTTCTTTCAGATTCTCAGAACTGTCTGTCTCTCTTCAACATTTTATCTGAGAGACTGTGTGTCTTCTCAACCTGATTTTATCAATGTGCCTTAGACAAATGTTCTTTTTTCTGCATCTTTTATCAACTTGAGTATTCACATGTGAAAGGGGAAGAACCTCACTATGTGTTTTTATATCTGTAGTATTTGCATCTATTTTTTCCAAAGATAAAAAGGAATGAACGCTAGTCTTTATTTTTTGTTAAATTGAAACAGGAGCATATTGTATGTTTTGTCACTTTGTGACTCTATGTCATGTCAACTTTTTTCAGTCTTGACTGACTCTTTGTGACCCCATTTGGGATTTTCTTGGCAAAGATACTGTAAGTGATTTGTCATTTCCTTCTCCAGTTCATTTTTACAAATAAGGAAACTGAGGCAAACAGGATTAAGTGATTTGTCCACGGTCACACAGATACTAAGTGTCTGAGGTCAAATTTGTACTTGGATCTTTCTGACTCCAGATCTAGCACTTTATGTGTGTATATATATATATATATATATATATATATATATATATATATATATATGTATATATTTTAAAATATATATATATTTTAAGATTTTATTTATTTTGAGTTTTACAATTTTTCCCCCTAATCTTACTCCCTCCCCCACCTCCAACAGAAGGCAATTTGCCAGTCTTTACATTGTTTCCATGTTGTATATGTATTTTCATGAGCATCACTGCTATATCTTTTTTTTAAATTTATTTTTTATTTACTTGGTTAAGTGACTTGCCTAAGGTCAGATAGCTAGGCTATTAAGTGTCTGAGTCCACATTTGAACTCAGGTCCTCCTGACTCCCAGATCTGGTGCTCTATCCAATCTAGCTGCCCCCATTGCTTTATCTTTAACCAACCCTGTGAACACACATAATGTTTGTAGAGGACACACATCTTTCAGAAGTAAGAGATATGATACCTGCCCAGGATATACATCTATCTATCTATATCTATCTATCTATCTATCTATCTATCTATCTATCTATCTATCTAATCTCCTCTCAGAAGCAATAGATGCTTCAGGAAAGAACTTTTTAAAGATTTAGAATAGGATTTGAATCTACAACTTCTTTTCCTCATATCTTCCTCTTAGAATCAAGGGATTCTGGGTAATTATGCCTCTTCTAGGACTTTAGGTTGATAGAGGGCAAATGGGTAGCAGTGGACAGAGTACTAGTCCTAAAGTCAGAAGAACTGAGTTAAAATCTAGTCTCAAACATTTACTGGCTGTGTGCCCTTGGACAAGTTACCTGTTTGCCTCAGTTTCCTCATCTGTAAAATGAATTGGAGGAAGAAGTGGCAAAGTACCCCAGTATAGTTGCCAAGAAAACCCCAAATGGGGTCATGAAGAGTCAAACTTTTCAGCATTGAAATGACTGAACATTAGCAGGCTGATAAGAGTTTGCCATTAGGGATGGAGAAAAAGCCCTAGCAATATGAGAGCAAAATGAGATGATTTTTGTAAGGAATGAAGATGCATTAACAAGATCAATGTAATTCCCAGAGGACAGGAACAATTTTTCATTTTTTCCCCCTTTGTATCCCACTAAGTAAAGTCTCTTGCACTTAGCAGGCAATCTACGAATATGTATTAGGTGTTCCTATGAGAAACACACACTTTTCATTGACCCCTAAAACTTACTCAAAAGTAGACTGCTTTAATAGGAACCTTTGGTCACAGATTGTACTGTGGAAGCCACAAAGTACTCAGGGAGAGCTCAATACAATCAGAATATTATCTGGAGAATCTCATCATTGTAAGGAATCTTTGTTCCATCTGGATTTTCACAGGACAGACTGGATAAGAGCAGGGAATACCTTTGGTGAGCATCTGACTTTTCAGTTTATGCCTCTCTTGATATTTATAGCAAAATAGCATTATGATATACAATTATCATTATGATCACTTCCATCAAAAATTCTTAAGTTTAATAGAACTTGTCAGTTCAGTTCAAAAAGCATTTTTTTCAAGGGATGGTGTTAAGGACAAATATAAATGACAAAAAAAAAATGGATCCAGTTTAGAGTTGTTTACTTCCTAGTGGAAATGATATAGCATATATCTATATTTAAGCATAATACAATATAGATATTGGTAAGGGCAAAGGAGAGAACATGATGTGCTAGGGAGAAAGAACACAATCAATTTTGGGATTGTATCAAAGAAGACTAAATAGAGGAATAGGTCCACTTAATTTCTCCTTTGAAGGGGTTCAACTGAAAAATGGAAATTATAATATTTTCTACCTCCTAAGGGTGAGGACCAAATGAGTTAATATTTGTAAAACACAATATCTTAAATATAATCAGGTTTTAATAAATGCTTATTCCTTTCCCCCTTAGCCCTTTCATAATTTGTTAAAGAAGTTTAATTGATTAAAAAAAAAAAGATGTTCCAACCAGTACTTTAGAGCCCACAAACCACTTCAGCCAGGAAATGTGGTCTCCTTGTCAAGCAAAGAGCTATGAAAACTAAGATAAGAGGACACAGTCATCTTAGAGAATGATGGTGAAAGGCCCTAAGCACTATTACTTCACAAAATAGTGAAAATTTTAGAGGAAAAAGTATGAAGAAAGCTTAGCATGAGACATAACCAAACTAGGACCATTTATAGATGAAATTAGAATAGCCAATAGAAATGAGAGGATAGATACCAATATTTCTATGGATAGGACTGATCACAACAGAAACACTACATTTGGACTTTAACACAACCATATCCAATGTGCTATATGAGGTGGAAAGATCTTTTAATAATAATTGACATTGATATGGTACTTTAAAGTGCTATACTCTCAAAGTTTTCAAAGTGCTTTATATATACACAAGTTCATTTGAACCCCATCCCAGTTCACTGGGACAAGAATTATAGGGGTCTTCATGCCCATTTTACCCATGAGGAAACTGAAGGTCAAGAATATGTGATTTATTCATGGTCACAAAGCTAGTGAGTACCAGAGGTAGGGTCAGACCCAGGTTTACCTGACACTAATTATCCTTTAGCTATAACTATGCTGTGTTAAAGTAACTAACTGTACCTTACCACATAGAGATATAAGAAATTTCTGCTGGTGACACCATTTTAAAGGCAGATAGGGATCTTTTTTCAAGCTATCTTAAAAGAGAAGTCAATCCCCCAAATGGGAAAAAAAAAATTAGCCATTAAAAATTTTTTTATTTTATTCTGAACTTAAGAAATATAACAAGCATTTTCATAACATGATAGAATAGAAAAAATGCATATAAAACTGAAAATCTATTATGTATAACTTGCTTTTCCTTTTAAAGGATAAATAGGGGGTGGCTAGGTGGCGCAGTGGATAAAGCACTGGCCTTGGAGTCAGGAGTACCTGGGTTCAAATCTGGTCTCAGACACTTAATAACTACCTAGCTGTGTGGCCTTGGGCAGGCCACTTAACCCCATTTGCCTTGCAAACCCCCCCCCAATAAAGTATAAATAAAATTATCATATAACTTTCTCCCTTCTCCCCACCCCAGTTTTTTTCTTCTTCTTCCTCACTGTGCCCTAGAGATGGCTACCATTAGGCACAAATATGAATATGCATATATATATATATATATATCATACATACTTCCATTTATCAGTTCTTTCTCTGAATGCAGATAGCATTTTCCTTCATATGTCCCTTCTAGTTAATTTAGGTATTTTGCAAGTCACATAATCCTGATTCATATCTGACCACTGGACCCAGATGACTGTGGGGGGAGAAAGTGAGGCTGGTGATTTAGCACAGCACACCCTCTCTCAAATCTAATTCATATGCTTGTCATGGCATCACCTCCCCGGATGTCATGGGTTTTGTTAGAGAACAAAGGACAAACATCATCATTTATAATAGTCGAAAAGACTTATTCACTCAAAACTGTTCTTAAAAAATATCACTGTTACTATATACAATGTCCTCTTGGTTCTGCTCACTTCTCTCTTCATTATTTCATACAAGTCTGTTCATGTTTTTCTAAAAGCAATGAGCTCATCATTTCTTATAGCACTTAGAAATCTTGTACCACAAGTTGTTCAGCCAATCCTGTTAATAAAAACAGATGGACATCAGCAACTACTGATCTATGCCTTCTTTCTCTTTAATAAATATTTTTATGAGAATGATCTAGTGTTTTGTTGATGAAAATATGAGAACATGAGGTTTTTGCAGATTACTTCAGAATCAATGAATGGTATAAATTTCATTTACTACCTGGCTGCACTCCTGTACTTCATGATGCAGAAAAACTCTTCATCTGTAAGTCACATCAACAGACTGGAGATTCTGGGAAGAGAACCTTCACTTGAAGAAGGAGCACAGGTTTGTCATCTTCTCATTTCTCATTGGACTACTCTCCTCTGGAATTTTCCACTGTTCTCCTAGGCTCCTAGTACCTTCTTTCTCAGTCTCTTGCTTTTCTGCTTCCTTTTGTATATTTTCCACCCCTTAAGCTTCTTGAGGGCAGAGACAATCTCTTGCCTTTCTTTGAATCCCCAGACTTTAGCACAGAGCAGGTGCTTAATCAGTTTATTGACTGATACTGAAAGGCAATTGTTTTATAGTATCATTTTTCTCTGGAAAATAGTCTCAGAGTTAATGTCTTTATTTTTTAATCATTTTTCTTTTTTTTTCTTCAGAGTTAACATGCTATTTAAATAGTTGGAGCTCTTATAATTAATTATTCTCGATGCTTTTCTCTAATATTTATCATTTCATCTAATCTGGTGTGAATTTTATGATCTAGTCAGTTGATGAGCTCTTTCTCGAATGATTCACTTTGTTAACCAGTTATTTCCTTTCTATTGAGTTGTAATAATTGACAGGATTTTTGATCCTATTGACTTTTCAATCAGTAATCAATCCTATTGATTTTCCTGATATTGTTTGGCATTTGCCACATCTGGTACCTTCTAGCTACTTAAAAGAAATTATTTTTTATGTTCCACTTCTGTTTTATTTTTTTCTCAATTACATGTAAACAAAAAAAAAATTTTAAATTTTGACTTCCATATTCTCTTGCTTCTCTTCCTTGAGAAGCCAAGGAATTTGGTATATATTAAGCATGTGTTGTCATACAAAACATTTCCATATTAACCATGTTGCAAAAGTAAATACAAACTGAAAAAAGTCCAAGAATAATAATAAAGAAAAAAAAACATGCTGCAGTCTGCATTCAGACTTCATCAGTTCTCAACTTCCTTCTTAAAGAAAATATTCAGGGGCAGCTAGGTGGTACAGTGAACAAAGCATTGGTCCTGGAGTCAGGAGGACCTGAGTTCAAATGTAATTTCAGACACTTAATACTTACCTAGCTGGGTGCCCTTGGGCAAGTCATTTAATCCCATTGCCTTACAAAAACCAAAAAAAAAAAATCATGATAAATAGGTATGAAAGCTTTGAAGTCATTGGCTTATTTCATATCTTAATCCTGAACCTTCATCTTCTAATGTAGTTTTCACCATTCTCCCATGTTTACATCTGAATTGAAATAACTGAATTTCAAGCTATATGTTGACTTCATTTGGATGATCTTTTGACTAGTATTAAAACTTTAAATGAAACTATGTATGAGAAGCTGAATTTGTAGATGAATGAATAATAGTATCCAAAAATTGTTGATGTAAACCTTGGCTCAGTACCAAATCTCTGGATTTGTAAGGATTTGTATTTTTTTTTCTTTTTTTGCAAGGCAATGGGGTTAAATGGCTTGCCCAAGGACACACAACTAGGTAATTATTAAGTGTCTGATGTCGGATTTGAACTCAGGTACTCCTGACTCCAAGGCCGGTGCTGTATCCACTGCGCCACCTAGCCACCCCCAAGGATTTGTATCTTGAGAGGAATTTTCTTTAAACTCTCTTAATTTTAATTTTCTTGAAAAATTTTTTTTCTATTCAGGAGAGTGACTCTTACGTCTTTTTTATAAAAGAGAATCCACTTCTTCTAGATAAGTACAAAGTTTATCAAAAAATTTAAATCAGGACAAACCTAATTTAAACCAATAAAACACAGAGGATCTGAACCTGAACCACTGTTTTTTTTTTCTTTCCAGTAGCTCTTCACTTTTCCCAGGAACCACGTACTTGTTGTTGCCAGAGAGTGAACCAATTCTTTCTTCTGGTGAACCCTGTTTCTCCAGCATCATATTCTAAGTAGAGAGCCCTGACCTGGGAAAATCACTTGGAGTCAATAGAAAGTTGGACTCCTAATCATCTTTGACATAGCCCTCAGTGACAAAGACCACATAATCAACTAAAAGCCTTTCTTTTCACAAATTCTTCAGCTAGAAGCCTGGTCATATGAGTTTCCTAAGTATTCTCTTACATAGGCCCACTCTAAGGCTCCAGAGCATAGGTTTACTCCACTCATGCTCCAGGTAAATCCAAGTACAGCTGATGGGATCCCCTATTGTTCTCATAACAGAAAGGATTAAAAATAAAGTAGATATTGATTAGGTAATGGCTAAACAAATTTTGGTTCCAGGACAGTTTGGGTCATTTTTATTTTTATAGTTTAGATTCTACAATAGACCAAAGAGAAAAATTCAATTTAAAGTGGATACAATCTAATTATCAGACTGGTATTTGTTGCTCGGTCATTTTAATCATATTGTGACCTCATATTGAGTTTTCTTGTCGAAGATAGTGGAATAGTTTGTCATTTCCTTCTCCAGTTCATTTTACAGATGAGGAAACTGAGGCCACCAGGGTTAAGTGACTTGTCCAGTGTCAAACAGCTAGATAAGTGTCTGAGGCTGGATTTAAGTTCAGGAAGATGAGTCTTCCCAACTCCAGACCAGGCACTCTATCCATTGTGCCACTTAGCTGCACCAAATTAGAAGTTAAGGAATTTTATCCCTACATGAGAAAGGACAAATATGAAGAATTCAGAGAAGCATGAAATGAAAAAAGAGGGAAATGAGTAGAATTCCATTTTCCAGAGGCTAGAGTAGAAATCCTAAGTATGAATCCTGCTTCACCCCATACAAGTAATTTAACTTCCTTTTTCAGCCTTAATTTCCTTATCTGCAAAGAGAAAACAATAGCACTTACCTCAAAAAGTTGTAAGGATCAAATAAGATAGCAAACTTTATATTGATATATAGATGTTAGCTTATATCATTATAATGATTAAATTTGCTCCAGAGAAGAGTTAAAAAAATTATCTCTTTGTTCTTTCTTTCCCTTTCTTTTTTTTCTGAGGTAATGGGGTTAAGTGACTTGCCCAAGGTCACACAGCTAGGTAATTATTAAGTATCTGAGGTCAAATTTGAACTCAGGTCCTCCTGACTCCAGGGCTGGTGTTCTATCCACTGTGCCACTTAGCTGCCCTTCTTTCTTTCTTGATTTGTTTGTTTGTTTCTTTTCCTTTCTTTCTCTTTCTTTTTTTTTCTTTTTTTTTTCCTGGCCTAAGGTAAGGGACTATTAGAGTGGGATATTGCATAAATTATTAGGCAAAATTGGTCTGTAGGTTAATTGAACTTTCATTTTTGTTTGTTCTAAGATTTAGATTCCTGAGAAGGGGAAATGGTATATATTTTGAAATGAAAGTGATGTAAAAATAAAAGATATCAATAAAAACTTTAAGAATCCTCATCTTGTGAAAATTTTAAACAAAATAGTTAATAATTGCCTATTATGTAATTAGATTCAGGTCAGAACTTATTAATTTCTTCTAGGAAGTTATGAGGAAACCGATAAATTTCTGCATGGTTTACTTGTACCTGAAAAAGAGGAAATTTTTTTCTCTGCAGGCCTGTAGTTATGCTGTTTTTGTACAGCTAAAGGAAAAAAGAATTCCTATAATGCTTTTGATCTTTGACAGAAAATAAATGACCATTCATTTCATTCCTGTTAGGGAAAATGTTGAAGCCTGGGAGGGGAAGGAAGGAATGCTGGAATCTAGCTCAGTTCTCCCTCTTATCTCACTCTGGAGGTGCCTAAGGAAACCTTTGACACCTTAGAATAGTACAGGCTTGGATTTCAGAAGGGAGCTCTGAATCGAAAGGAACAAAAAGATAGTATCCCTCCCAGAGGAGAAAGGAAAGGGCCTTGGGGAGCAGCTCTTTACACTATGAGTAAAAATAGAGACCATATCATACTATGCCAAAACCTGAGGAATTCTTCAATGGACAAGGAAAGAAAGATAAAAATGAATTTTCAGAGGCTGTAGGAAATCTTGACCCTTAGATCACACAGCTGGAGCAAGGAAGGACCTTTCCCATGGGAGGATGATTTTCCTGAGGTCAATTCCAAGTAGATCCGTTGATGGGAAATGATGTTGACTGGAAAAGTCTGATTTCTTTATAAAAGAAGGCCCTGGAAAAAGTTAATTACTTTGCCCTTCAAGCCTCCAATGAGGAGAGAAGCACTTGAAGGTGTTGAGGAGGTAGAGTAGCAAAACTGGATCAATGTCCAAGGTGATGTTATTTCAGGTGGAGGTGGAGCAGGAAGTTCTAGGAGTCAAACTAAGCTGAGTAGCTGTTGTTGTTCAGGTGTTTTCAGTTGTGTTGGATATTTTGTGATCCCATTTGGGTTTTTCTTTTCTTTTTGGGGGGGGGGGTGGTGGGGCTTGCAAGGCAATGGGGTTAAGTGGCTTGCCCAAGGCCACACAGCTAGGTCTTTATTAAGTGTCTGAGGTCAAATTTGAACTCAGGTACTCCTGACTCCAGAGTCGGTGCTCTATCCACTGCGCCACCTAGGTGACCCCATAGCAAAGACACAGTAGTTTACTATTTCCTTCTCTACCTCATTTTACAGATGAGGAAACTGAGGCAAACAAGGTTAAGCGACTTGCTCAGGTCACATAGCAAGTATCTGAGGTTAAATTTGAATTTGGGAAGATGAATCTTTCTCCAGTGAGGGCACTCTATCTAAACTGCCATGGTAAATAAGGTTACCTGGGAAAAGTCTGAGTTTTCTTAAATTAATCATTAATTTACAAAATTATGAAATAGGGCAAGCACACCTGGTTCTTTGGATACTAGGTGAAAAACCCCCACAATATGCAATGGGAAATGGGGCAAAATAAATAGAGCAAAAATAGAGTTAAAAAAACTTTAACAAATGGTGAAAAGCTCATAAAGACAGAGAAAAATGGTAAAAAGTGTGGAGGGATAAGGAGGTAGATATGGGAACAATGGAGGAAGTGGTGACAGCAGGCATTGTAGGGAATGGGTTGGGGAGGGAATGAGTAACTAGGGGTTAGAGTTGGGAGCCCTTCACCCTTAGGAGATGGAAGACTACTTGGATATGAGGAATGAATTTGAATCTCATTTTACAGGGTTATTTTGGGAAACAAATCAACTTCTATTTATGTCCTTGGGGTTAGTTCATTAACATATTCCAATCATTTCAAAGTTATGGGGCATCTTTGGAATTGTCTGGAATTAGCATAAGACCATAACCCTGACAGCAGTGCTGAGATGGTTTCTGTTGATTTGTCACATGTAACCAGGATGTGAATTTTGGTTAATATATAATATGATTTGTAAATTATGCTGCTGGGGGGCAGGAAGAGGGAGGGGATAATAAAAAGTCACAGCAGAGAACAAAAGAAAACCAGCAAGGAAGCAGAGAAAAGCTAGGCAGTAAGAAAACAGTATGAAGTATTTATTTTATGTTTTCTTGAAATGGAAATTTATTGCCTTTTTTTGAATCCTCTCTTATGGTTTACTGTGTATGTGGCAATTTTTTTTCCTTTTCTCATTTTATATTTAAAGTTACATTATTTAAACTTATAATTAAGTTTTAAAAAAAGATTAACAAAAAAAATTACAACTTTGATCTTTGGGACAGTATGTACATGACTTCCAGGTTCCCCTTTGCAATCTTATTTCCTGTTTTGACCTTTTATACTATCTACTTCTAAACTAATTTAACATACTGACTAGAAGGAGAGTGAGGACCAGAACAAGATCCAATTTAATACACTTCTATAAAGTGAAACCTTGACTTGTACCTGCCTTAGGTCACACCTAAGTGAGCATCAGAGGCACTTCCTAAAACTCCAAAGCAGAAGAAGAGGGAAAGAAGCTTGGAGCTAAGAACTTGTTTTCAGACTCTTCATGGAGGGAAGGGGCTGTGAGTTGTGATAAGGAAGCAGCTGCTTCTTCTCCAGGAAATGATAATGCAGCTCAATTTGGTCCTTTGAGTGGTGATGTGAGAGGAAGAAAATAATTGTGGTGGGTGACTCCCTGCTAAGGGATACTGAGGAATATATTTGTTAACATAAAAACACTAATAGTCTGTTTTTTCTGGAAATGTGTTCAAGTCATGATAAAGAGATATTCTCTCTCTCTCTCTCTCTCTCTCTCTCCCTCCCTCCCTGGTTATCCACTCAACTGCTCGATCTTGTTTCTGCCTCTATGAGATTTCACCTCCAGCCACTTCTCAATCTCTTTCTGTTTCTCTCTCCTTATCCCCACCCCTCTCAGCAATCAGGGTTAAGTGACTTGCCCGTGGTCACAACAGCTAGGAAGTCTCTAAGGCTTGAACTCAAATCATCCCGACTCCAGGTTGGTGCTCCGCTACTGCACCACCTAGTTGCCCCTGGTTCCCTTTTCTTTACTTTTATGGCTATTGCCCTAGATCAGACCTTTATGTACTTTCATCTGGACTATTGCAATAACCTCCTAACTGATCTCTCTTTATCAAGTCTCTTTTCTGCACAACTGCCAAGTGCTTTTCCTAAAGTGCAGGTCCATTCTAGTTCTTGCTCTACCGAATACAGCCCTGGTTTACTATTCTGGTGGTATTTTCAGTAAGAAGGCAGCCAGGATTACTTTGGTAAACTCCATTGGTTTCTTATTGTCTCAAGGATCAAATATAAGTATCTCTTTTTTTAGCTTTTACAACCTTTTAAGTCAAGTCTGAATGCTGATTGAAATATACCTTTTCTTTCCTTTATTTTTCTTGTTTTCTTTTTTGTATTTTTTTTAACCATGACTTATAAGGAAATGTGTTTTGCATAACCATTCATGTATAACCTATGTGAAATTGCTTACCTTTGCAATGAGAGGGGGAGAGAAGGGAAGGATGGAGAGAATTAGAACTCAAAATCTGAAAAAAAGAAGAATGTTAAATTTTTTTTACATTTTTATTGGAGAAAAAATAAAATATTAAACTAAAAAATCAGTTCAATATAAAACGTAGATATCTAAACATTTTCATGGGAAAAGTACTACATTAAGCAAAATAAAAACTACTTTTCTAGGTATAAAACAAAAAACCCTCAACCCTTTTTGAACCTGGCTCTGATCTATCAGTTTAACCTTTTGACTCTCATTTTTAACTTCTTTATCCCCTTCCTGTATTCAGTGGTACAGTCAAACTGGCCCTCCTGTTATTCCTCACACACAACCCTCTACCTTTCAACTCTGTACCTTTGTACTGGCTGTTTCTTCTGTTTGGAATACCCTCCCACTTCCTCTCAGTCTCTTAGAATCTCTCATTTCCTTCAAAACTTTGCTCATACAACATCTTCTAGAGGAAACCTTTCCTGTTGCCCCCAGCTGCTAGCACCCTCCTCCAACACAATTTACCTAGTGTTTTGTCCATTTTGGTTAATAGGCATGTTATTTTACCCAATAGAATGAAAGGGACTGGAGTATAGGGTTTGTTTACACTTCTGTCTTTAAAGTCCCAGACTAGGTTTGTTTAGTTGGTTAGTTGTGTCTGTCTTGGACCCCATTTGAGGTTTTCTTGGCAAAGGTACCAAAGTGGTTTGCACTTCCTTCTTCAGGAAACTGGAGCAAATGGGTAAATTACTTACCCAGAGTCACATAGCTTGCTAGCAAGTGTCTGAGGTCAAATTTGTACTCAGGATAAAGAATCTTCCTGATTCCAGACCTGGCACTCTATTCACTTTACTATCTAGTAGGTACTTGCTTAATAGATGATTGTTGATTGATTGGGGCATGGGTAAAGTTTTCATCAGTAATCTCCATGGAAGACAAAGACTGCAGAAGAGAAAAGCAGATTTAGGAAATAATAACTAGTTAAGAATATAGTGCCTGAGAATTAGAGTTGGAATTTTGGGCCATGGCTTAAAGAATAGAAATGACAGGTTCTTGACCATGGATGGATTATCAGTCAACCAACATTTATTAAATATCTACTATTTTCCAGAGATTGTGCTAAGTATGTCTAATAACGAATAGAAAAGACCTATTTGCTTGGCTTATTGCAAATAGAATCAAAAGGTTTTTTAAACTGAAAAGGAAGGAAATGAGAGAAAACTGCCTCTGTATAATCACCAAGCTAGATACCACATAGGGTAGTTATAATTCATAAAGAACAGCTGTTGAGGACACCCAAAAGTTCATAGAGAAAAAAATTCCAAGAAATGGGCTAGTGGCAAAAATTCATGGTCTTGTCAAAACCTTGTCAAAATGATTCTATATTGATTAGGATGATACGTGTAATGAATTTAATAATAATTTAATTTCTAGAAATCCCTTTCGAAGGTAGGCTCTGGACCTGGGAAAACAGTAAAACAAAGTAACAGAAGTCATTGTCATTCAAGAGAGGTCCTGCCCTAAATTGTGCTTGCCTGTATTAAGTGAAATGTATAAGCCCAGTTCTCACAAGACTCCTATTTGGATGGTCACAGATGATGTGATTGTTGTATTGTCCTACAGGGTGGACTTTTCCTGGGAAGATCACTCAAGCCTCAAATCTGATTGTTCTGTGATCCACTTACCCTCTTATGATCATGTATAAAAGGTGGAACCCCAAGGAATGGAATAATCCCATCATTTGCAAATTGGTTCCTTGCAAAGAAAGTAATTAATAAACCTATATCTGATTTACTGGCATTTTGTCTCTGACCTGTTTTGTCACAACTAGGTAGAAATGGCTCAGTAAAAACTTGGTTAACTGCCTATACTCAAATGTACAAATATTGATAGGAAAGAGGAATGAGAAGCCCTAATAAAAGGAGACAATATATACCATTGAGATCTGGAAGGATGGAATTCAAGATTGGAATGTAGCTGTAGAATGCTATATCTTTTTCAAGAGAAACAAAGCAAGAAAAAAGGGTGCCCTAAAAATATATGGTTGGGTGAGAAAATGTGGGAACCAGAGGAAAGAATTGTGGCAGAGAACATTCCAGTCAAGACCAGTGGAAGCAGGAACTGAAGCCATATTGCTATCTGAATAGTCTAGAGTCCACTTGGACAGAAAGAGGAAATAAATAGATGAGGAGTTCAGAAAGCAGGTAAAAAGCAATTAAAAAATTGCATGATACAAGAGCCATAAGGGACTTCTTCAATTACCTGGATATCTTTTTTTGCTAAAAGCAGTAAATAATTTTTTCCATTTTTAAAAATATTTTTCCAATTACATGCAAAAAGTTTTCAACATTAATCTTTTGTAAGCTTTTGAGTTTCACATTTTTATGCCTTCTTCTCTTGCCTCCCTCCTCCCCAGAACATCTCACAATCTTATATAGGTTATATATGGACAATTATGTTTAACATATATATTAGTCATGATGTGAAAAAAGAATCAGAACAAAAGGGGATAAAACCATGAAAATGAGAGAAAAACATAAAAGACATTTTAAAAAGTTAACATAGTATGTTTTGGTCTGCATTCACGCTCCTTAGTTTTTTTCTCTGGATATGAATGATATTTATTCTGGACAAGTGATGTCACTGAGTTGGCACTAGGGATACAAAAAAATAAGCAAAAGATTTTGTTCTAATTTGGATGGAGTTAATAGGCTATTTGAGTATATTCTATATTTGTTAATAAATACTCAGGGGCCATCAGCAGTTGCTCCGACCTATGTCTTGCCACTGGACTTTGATGACTCTGGAGGAGAGAGTGAGGCTACTGACTTTGTGCAGCTCTGCCTCACTTAAATCTAATTCACTTACAAGTCAAGATATAACCCTTATGGTGTCATTAGTCTTTCAGAAGAAGGACCAATATTAATGAGTATTCCTGAATTCTTTGTTTTGAGTATATTCTGTGGTAGAGGAAATAAAAATTGTCCAATATCCAATAGCCAAACTATGCATTGATTGTCTGGACAGAATTTATGCACTTGCCAACTTCGTTTATGATACCTAGACTAAATCAAAATTTATTCTGGAGCCTCTCCTGGATTAAATCTAAGTGATGAAAGCGAACTCCCAATTTGGAAAGTCTCTTCAAATTAGAAATCATATTACCTAATGTTATATTGTTTTTCTTTAATTAATTAGTCTCATTTGATCGCTTTTTTAATGTATAAAAATCTGTCTCTCCCTGTATTTGGGGTCCAGACCTAAGTCTGGTCTCTCTTTACTAGGCAACTGGTATGCATTACTTAATAAATCAATTTGCTCAGAAGATCCAACTTTTGTTTTTTTCTTCTGTCATTTCATCTTAAATCCTCCATAAACTTATGGTTCTGCTTCCTCCCTTAATGAAAGTGATGAGAAGTTAGCTTGAACCTCAGAATCACTTCCCCAAAAATATTTAAGGTAGCAAATAGATATGATTCTAACCTGGTCCCTCCCTCTCTCTGAAGAGAACAGAAGTGTTTCCAGTCCCTGTTTCTTCTACTGGCAAAAATTAAAGTCTCCCTTGGAGAAAGTGGGGTGGGAGGGTGAGGAGAAGAGGCTAAGCACACTTATTCTGCCTCCCTCCAAGTCATACAATGACAGCCCCAGGCTACAAATAAGGGACAACTCTTGCCACACTTATAAATTGGTTCTTCAATTAGATTATAAACACCTTGATTTCAGGAATTATTTTTGCTGCCCCCCTATTCTTTTTTTGTATCTTTAGTGTCTCATATAGCTCCTAACACACAACAGACACTTAGTTGATGTTTGTTGATTGATTCAGACAGATCCAATTTGCCAACAACTTGGTGTTAGAGATTGTGGGGAAGCAGTCCAACTTCGTCTAAGTTTGCAAACCAACTCAATTTTCCATCTGTTGGAACTATTTCTTGGTTTGACCTTGGAGGGTGAATGAAGGAAGAGATACAAAGGGAAAATCAGGTCACAGAGAGATGAATACTCCAGGCTATGGTTTTCTCATGCACTTTTTTAAAAGACGTATTGGCTACAGCACTAACTAATAATAACTAGCAATCCTATAGCATTTTTTGTTTTGTTTGCTTTTGCAAGGCAATGAGGTTAAGTGACTTCTAAGGTCACACAGCTGGATAATTATTAAGTGTCTGAGGCCATATTTAAACTCAGGTCCTCCTGAACCCAGGGCTGGTGCTCTATCCACTGTGATGCCCCTAATCCTATAGTATTTTTAGTTTTGCAAAGTACTTTATGTAAACTATTTCATTTGATACAACTTTTTGAAGTAACTGCTACTGCTTTTTCCAATGAGGAATGAGAAAACCAAGGCTGAGAGAGGTTAATTGACGGGCTCAGGGGCACAGAGTTAGTAAGAGTCAGAAGGTTTTCCTGACTCAGTCCAGAACTCCTTCCAAGATACCGCTTAAAGGACTTGGGTTTAAAACTCATCTCTGCTTCTTATTACCCATGTGACCTTAGTCAAAAGATTAGATTTTTTGAGAAATGAAGGTGTGAAAGGCAGCTAGGAGGGGAAAGGAGGCTGGATCTAGAATTTGGAAAACCTGAGTTCAAATCCAGACCCAGACATTGACTAGTTATGTGACTCTGGGAAGGTCAATCAACTTCTAACTGACTCTATTTCCTCAACTGTAAAATATTAATAATAATGAAATGATAATAACACCTACCTCCCAAAGTTATTGTGAAGGTAAAATATTTATTTTAATATTTATATTAATTAATTATATTATATTATTATATTAATATTTATATTAATATTTGTAAAGTGCCTATCAAAGTGCTTAGGAAGTGAGTTTTGCTTCCTTCCTTCTTTCTTAATTTTCTCAGCTTCAAAATGTGTGCAGTGAAATAGTGTCTATTAAACAATTCAAGAAACATTTACAAGTCTTTTCTATTCAAGGTACTTTATCAGTTATGAGAATAAAAAATTTGACTCTATCTTCAAGAAATTTATTGTTGGGAGCTGCTAGGTGGCACAGTGGATAGAGCACTGGTCCTGGAGTCAGGAGTACCTGAGTTCAAATCCGGCCTCAGACACTTAATAATTCCCTAGCTGTGTGGCCTTGGGCAAGCCACTTAATCCCATTTGCCTTGCAAAAACATAAAAAAATAATAATCCAGTCTATAATTTTGACTAATCTGGAGGACTAATCTGAATGGCAGCCAGGTGGATGGAGCCCTGACCAGGGAATCAAGAAGACTCGTCCAAGTTCAAATGCGACACTCAGCTGGGTGACCCTGGGCAAGTCATAAACTTTGTTTGCTTTCATTTAGCAAATGTAAATGAGCTGAAGAAGAAGAAATGGCAAAGCATTTTAAGTGTCTTTGCCAAGAAAACCCCAATGGGGTCACAGAGAAGCTTTTCTTGTTTGTCCCTTGGTTGCTATGACAAAGGAACATTGCACTACAAAGGTTGGGGACTGCTGAAGGAAGTTGTGAAAGGAGCAGTGAGAAACAGGGTAATGGGCCAGATTTTGGAGTGAGTCTTAAAAGCCCTTTTAAAAACTCTAGAAGAGGAAACTAAAATCTCTGCCTCTGTCTTTCATTTGAACATGTTACTTGGTACTCTGTTACACACACACACACACACACACACACACACACACACACACACACACACACATATCCCAGTGAGGAAATATTTCCCTAGATGAGCTACAAGTCCGAGATGTCTCTGCCTTGTGTTTGTTTGTTTCCCTGAGTATGGAACAATGAACAGCAATCCTGAGAGATGGATATTTCCAGACTAAGCAGTGCTCTCGTGCTAGAATTTGAGGGGTCTAGTGTCCTTGAATTGGCTGCTGGTTATCTAGTGGTAGGTGTTTTCTTCCATTGCATCTTTTTTAGACAAGAAGACAATCATGCCTAAACTATTCTCTGTCCTCAACTCTGGCTGCTAAGCTCTTTGGCTTCCTTTTAAGTTCCACCTAAAATCCCAATTTTTATAAAAATCTTTCTTAACTCCTATGCTTTCTCTTTCGATAATTATTTCCTTTTTATCCTTTATAAATCCTTTATAGCTTTTTGCACATTTTTTTTGCTTGTTGTCTTCCCCATTGGATTGTAAACTCCTTGAGGGTAGGAACTGTGTTTTGCCTCTTTTTTTTTACTCCTGGTACTAAGTGGGTGCTTAATAAATATTTATTTATTTATTGATTGATTGATTGATGATTACCAATAGGAAGATGAGTAATGATTGCTGGGCCTTGAGCTGCTGCTCAGAGAACACTGATCTGAGATGAATCTGAAATATCTGTTCAGCAGGGGTCTTTACTTCCTGCTCCATCTCCAGAGAGTAGCCTAAGTAGTCCTGAATTATTTCATGTTTTCAGAATGCTGATATATGCTATTGACTCTTCTGTGATTTAAGCACTTATTTTGTGGTGGAAGAAATAAACATCTGACTTTTACCTTAATTTTCTTTGTCCAGTGTGTACTTTCTAGAAGGAATGCTGTTAATAATCTTGGGGAGACCCTAGACATAATTTATACCTAATCCTTGGGAGATTTTTCCTGAAACTCTGAGGAATGGGAGTGAGAGAGCAGGGGAAAAAGTCTGATCCCTTCTCTTTTGAAAGTCAGACTTCCTCAGACTGAATCTGAGTCTGTATGAGCCCAGAGTAAGGGCTTCTTGTGGGAGAGGGTGCCCTCTTCCATCTCAGAGCATGGATGGCACTCATAGACATCATTTCTTACTGTATAATAGTGTGTGTGTGTGTGTGTGTGTGTGTGTGTGTGTGTGTATGTATAATGGCATTACATTCTTATACTATGGATTTTCCAGTAATTTTTTAATGCCAGTTTCTCTCAAGTATAAAGGAAAAATTTTTTTCTAAATTGATATTTTATTTTTTCAATTACATACTATGAAAGTTTTTCAACACTTATCCATATGCATATTTATAAGTTACACTTTTTTTGTTAGTTATTTTACATTTAATTTATTTATTGTCATATTACTACAGTAGTCTTGCTGTAAAAGAAAACATAATCCTCCCTCCTCAAAAACCTCAAGAAAAATAAAGTGAGAGGAAAAAAAATGTACTTCTATCTGTGTTCTGATATTATCAGCTCTGTCTCTGGGTCGGATTGTATTCTTTATAATAATTCCATTAGAGAAGTTGCTTCAATATTTTTTTCACCACATCTGTTATTGCTAGTTGTATTTCCCTCCATCTTTTTCCTCCTCATCCCCATTTATTCTATTGTGTTTTTCCCTTTATTCTGTCCTTCCTTAAAAGTGTGTTGTATCTGACTACCCTCTTCCACAATCTTTCCTCTCTTATATCGCTTACAACATCCCTGCCCTCTCCTGTCCTCTTTCCCGCCATCTCTTTCTTCTTTTTTCCTCTAAGGTAAGATAGATTTCTTTACTCTATTGAGTGTATTTGTTATTTCCTCTTCGAACCACTTCTAATGAAAATGAAGGTTCATTCATTCCTCCTCACCTTCCTGCTTCCACTCTATTGCAAAAGCTTTATCTTTCCTCTTTTACATAAAATAACTTACTTCATTCTATCTCTCCTTTCCCTTTCTCCCAACATATTCTTTCTTGCCCCTTAACTCCCATTTTTATAAATATTATACCTTCATATTCAGCTCCTCCTGTGTCTTGTCTATATATGCTCCTTCTAACAGCTGCAATAAATGAGAAGATTGTTATGAATCATCAGTATCATCTTCCCACGAAGAAATACAAGCAGTTCAACATCATTAAATCCCTCATCATTTTTCCTCCTGTCTACTCTCTCTATGTTTCAACTGAATCTAGTACTTGAAGATTAAACTTTCTGTTTAACTCTGTTCATTCTAACAGGAAGGTTTGAAAGTCCCTTATTTTGGTGTTCATCTTCCCCCCCCAAAAGAGTATGTTCAGTTTTGCTGAGTAGTTGATTCTCTGTTGTAATCCAAGCTCTTTTACCTTTCAGAACATCATATTCCAAGCCCTATGAGCCCTTACTATAGGAGCTGCTAAATCCTATGTAATCCTGATAGTGGCTTCACAATATTTTAATTGTTTCTTTCAGGCTGCTTGTAATATTTTCTCCTTGACTTGGGAATTCTGGAATTTAGCTATAATATTCCTGGGTTTTTATTTTGGGATCTCTTTTAGGAGGTGATAGGTAAATTCCCTTAATTTTTTCTTTACCCTTTACTTCTAGGATATCAAGGCAATTTTCCTGGAGAATTTTTTTAGATGTATTATTTATTTAGACATTATTAAAAGTCTTGTTGTAAGAGTAAACATAATTCCCCTCCTCCCACAAAAATAGAAAAATTTCACAAAAGATAAAGGAGAGAAAAAGAAAAAAATTGAACTTTAGTCTGTGCTCAGATACCATCAGTTCTATCTCTGAGATGGATTGCACATTCTTTATCATAAGTCCATCAGAGAAGTTGCTTCCATATTTTTTTCCCCACAGTTGCTATTACTAATTGTATTTCCCTCCATTCATTTTTCCCCACTCCCATTTATTCTATTCTCTCTCTCCTTTTACTTTGTTCCTCCTCAAAAGTGTGTTATGGGTCAGCTAAATGACCTGTGGTGGACAGAGCACAGATTTTGGAACCAGGAGGACCCTAGCCCAAACACCACCCAGACACCAAACAACCACCCAGCCATGTGGTCCTGGGCAAGCCACTCTACCCCACTATCACCAAAAAAACCCCCCAAAATGTGTGTTCTCTCTGACTACCCTCTCCCATGATCTTCCCTCTCCTCTATCACCTACCCCCGCATCCCCTTTTTTCCCCAAACACTTCTAATTTTTTCTTCTAGGATAAGACAGATTTCTATACCCTATTGAGTGTGTATGTTGTTTCCTCTCTGAGCCATTTTCCATGAGAATGAAGGCTCACTCATTCCTCCTCACCTTTCCCCCTTCCATTCCTGGATAATTTCTTGAAAAATGAAATCTAGGGGCAGCTAGGTGGCACAGTGGATAAAGTACCAGCCTTGGAGTCAGGAGTACCTGGGTTCAAATCTGGTCTCAGACACTTAATAATTACCTAGCTGTGTGGCCTTGGGCAAGCCACTTAACCCCATTTGCCTTGCACAAAAAAAAAAACCCTAAAAAAATTAAAAAAAAAGAAAAAGAAAAATGAAATCTAGCCTCTTTTCCTGGTCATGTCTTTCAGTAGCCCAATAATTTTTAACATCTCTTCTGGATCTGTTTTCCAGGTCAGTTGTTTTTCCAATGAGATATTTCACATTTTCTTCCATTTTTCATTCTTTTGGTTTTGTTTTATTGTTTCTGGATTTCTTACAAAGTCAGCTTCCCTTAGCTCCATTCTACATTTGAAGGAATTATATTCTTCAGAGGGTTTTTTAAATCTCCTTTTCCATCTGGCCAATTCTGCTTTTTTTTTTAAAATTATTTATTATTTAAATCCATTCATACATGCATATTTCCAAGTTACAAAATTTCCCACTCCCCTCCTATCCCACTCTCCTCCCCTCAGCAGGGAACAGCCTGGTTAGCATTTTACATACATATTTTGTTAAACATATTTACAAATTAGTAATTTATGGCATGGGGAATTAGGATTAAGGGAAAGAGAAACATAAGAAATAATTTTTATAAAGTGTTCATCAGATTTAGAAGGGTTGTTTTGTTTTTTTCTGTGTGTTTTGTTTTGTTTTGTTTTTCTTCCTCTGGTTGAGGATAATATAATCCACAACCAGTCAAATACAGTTGTTTTTAGTTCTCGGGACTGTTGAGAGGAATTGCTTCCATCAAGGTTCTTCATCTCATAATGTTGTTGATGTGTACATTGTTCTCTTGGCTCTCCTTTTGTTCAGCATCAGATCCTGTAAGTCATTCCATGCTTCTCTAGAGTCCGACCATTTATGGTTTCTTATAAAACAATAATATTCCATAGTATTCATATACCATAACTTGTTTAGCCATTTCCAATTGATGGGCATCCCCTCAATTTCCAATTCTTTGCCATTACAAAAAGAGCTGCTATAAATATTTTGGAACATGTAGGACTTTTTCCATTTTTTACAATTTTTTTTGGATATAGTCCTAGAATTGGAATTGCTGGGTCAAAGGGTATGAACAGTTTTATTGTTCTTTGGGCATAGTTCCATATTGCTCTTCAGAAAGGTTGGAGCCATTCACAACTCCACCAGCAATGCATCAATGTCCCAGTCCTCCCACAACCTCACCAACATTGATCATCTTCCCTTTTCTCATCTAGGCTAATGTAATAGGTGTGAGATGATACCTCATTGTTGCTTTAATTTGCATTTCTCTAATCAATAGTGATTTGGAGCATTTTTTTGTATGGTTATATATAATTTTAATTTCTTCATTTGAAAACTCTGTTCATATCCTTTGACCATTTATCAATTTGGGAATGATTTGTGATCTCATAAATTTGATGCAATTCTCTATATATTTTAGAAATAGAATCTTTATCAGAATTCCTGGTTGTGAAGATTGTTTCCCTGCTTTTTGCTTTTCTTCTAATTTTGGCAGCATTGATTTTATTAGTGCAAAACCTTTTTGATTTAATATAGTCAAAATCATTCATTTTGCAGTTTACAATATGCTCTAATTCTTATTTAGTCATAAATTTATCCTTTTTCCATAGATCAGATAGAGTATTTTTTGGTCTATTTATCTATGGTATTGCTTTTTTATGTCTAAATCTTGTATCCATTTTGACCTTATTTTGGTATAGGGTGTGAGATGTGGATCTATGCCTAGTTTTTTTTGCCATATTATTTTCCAGTTTTACCAACAATTTTTATCAAATGGTGAGTTCTTATCCCAGAGGCTGATGTCTTTGGGTTTGTCACATAGTAGATTGCTGAAGTCATTTACTGCAGTTTCTTTTGAACTTGTCCTAATCCACTGATCCATTACTCTATTTCTTAACCAGAACCAGGAAGTTTTGATGACTGCTGTTTTATAGTATAGTTTTAGATCTGGTAGAGCTAGGCCACGTTCCTTTACATTTTTTTTTTCATCAGTTCCCTTACTATTCTTGCCCTTTTGTTGCTCCAGATGAATTTTGTTAATATTTTTTCTAGCTCAGTAAAGTGGTTGTTTAATAGTTTGATTGGTATGGCACTGAATAAGCAATTTAATTTGGGTTGAATTATCATTTTTATTATATCAGCTTGACCTATCCATAAGCATTTGACATTTTCCCAATTATTTAGACCTGACTTTATTTAGGTGAGGAGAGCTTTATAATTGTGTTCATACAGTTTCTGGGTTTGTCTTGGGAGGTAGAGTCCCAAGTATTTAATGTTGTCTACAGTTATTCTATTTATTTATTTATTTATTTATCTGTTTGTTTGTTTGTTTATTTATTTATTTATTTTTAGGTTTTTGCAAGGCAAATGGGGTTAAGTGGCTTGCCCAAGGCCACACAGCTAGGTAATTATTAAGTGTATGAGACCAGATTTGAACCCAGGTACTCCTGACTCCAGGGCTGGTGCTTTATCCTCTGCGCCACCTAGCCGCCCCTTCTACAGTTATTTTAAATGGAATTTCTCTTTCTACCTCTTGTTCTTGTGTTTTGTTGTTCATTTATAGAAATGTGATGAATTATGTGGTTTTATTTTATAACCTGCTACTTTGCTGAATTTTTTAATTGTTTCAAGGAGTTTTTTACATGATTTTCTTGGGTTCTCTAGTTATACCATCATATCATCTGCAAAGAGTGAAAGATTTGCTTCTTCAATGCCAGTTCTGATTCCTTCAATTTCTTTTTCTTCTCTTATTGCTATAACTTTTCTATATTGCTATAGCATTTTCTAATTTCTATAGCATTTCTAATACTATATTGAATAGTAATAGTGGTAAAGGGTATCCTTGTTTCACTTCTGAATTTATTGGAAATGCTCTCAGTTTGTTACCATTAAATATGATATTTGTTGATGGTTTTTAGATAGATACTATTTATTATTTTAAGGAAAACTCCATTTATTCCTAAAGTTTCCAGTGATTTTAATAGAAATGGATGTTGTATTTTATCAAAGGCTTTTTCAGTATCTATTGAGATAATCATATGATTTCTGTTGGCTTTACTATTTATATGTTTAATTATGTTGAGTGTTTCTTAATGTTGAACCATCCCTGCCTGCCTGGTATAAATCCAACCTGATTATGGTGTATTATCCTGGTAATAACTTGCTGTAGTCTCATTGCTAAAATTTTAGTTAAGATTTTTGCATCAATATGTATTAGGGAGATTGGTCTATAATTTTCTTTGTCCCTCTTGGTTCTTCCTGGTTTAGGTATTAGCACCATGTTGGTGTCATAAAAGGAGTTTGGTAGAACTCCTTCCTCTCCTATTTTTTTAAAATAGTTTATGTAGAATAGGAATTAATTGTTCCTTAAAAATGTTTGGTAGAATTCATTTATAAATCCATCTGGATCTGGAGACTTTATTTTTATTTTAGGTTTTTGCAAGGCAAATAGGGTTAATTGGCTTGCCCAAGGCCACACAACTAGGTAATTATTAAGCGTCTGAGGCCAGATTTGAACTCAGGTATTCCTGACTCCAGGGCCAGTGCTCTAGCCACTGCACCACCTAGAGGCCCCATTGGAGATTTTTTCTTAAGGAGTTTATTGATGGTTTCTTCAATTTCTTTTTCTGAAATGGGGTTATTTAAGTAATTTATTTCCTCTTCTGTTAATCTGGACAGTTTGTATTTTTGTAAATATTCATTATTTCATTCAAGTTGTCCAATTTATTGGCATATAGTTTGGCGAAGTAGCTCTGAATTATCTCTTTGATTTCTTCCTCATTGGTGGTTAGTTCACATTTTTCATTTTTGATACTGGCAATTTGGTTATTTTCTTTCTTTTTTAAAATCGGATTAACCAGAGGTTTATCTATTTTATTGGTTTTGTCATAAAATCAACAATTAATGTTATTTATGCGATCAATGGTTTTCTTACTTTCCATTTTATTAATCTCTCCCTTGATTTTCAGAATTTCTAATTTAGTATTTAATTGGGGAATGTTTAATTTGTTCTTTTTTCTAGTTTTTTTAGTTGTATACTCAATTCATTGATCTCCTCTTTCTCTATTTTATTCATATAGGCATTTAGATTTATAAAGTTTCCCCTCAAAAACTGCTTTTGGCTGCATCCCACAAATTTTGGTATGATGTCTCATTATTATCATTTTCTTGGATATAATTATTGATTATTTTTATTATTTGCTGTTTGATCCATCCATTATTTAAGATAAAGTTATTTAATTTCCAATTAGTTCTTGGTTTATCTTTCCCTGACCCTTTATTATACGTATTTTTTTATTGCATCATGGTATAAGAAGTGTATATTTATTATTTTTGCCTTTCTGCATTTGATTTTTAGGTTTTTGTGCCCTAGTACATGATCGCTTTTGGTGGATGTGCCATATACTGCTGAGAAAAAGCTATATTCTTTTCTATTCCCACTAAGTTTTCTTCAGAGGTCTAGTATATTGAAGTTTTCTAAGATTTCTTAACTCCCTTTTTGTTTATTTTGTTGTTAGATTTACCTAGTTCTGAGAGAGGGAGATTAAGATCTACCACTATTAAAGTTTTGCTCTCTATGTCTCCTTATAATTCACTCAGCTTTTCCTCTAGGAATCTTGATGCTATACTACTAGGTGCATAGATGTTTAGTAATGATATAGCTTCATTTCCAATAATGCCTTTTAAGAAGATGTAGTTTCCTTCCTTATCTCTTTTAATGAGCTTGATTTTTTGCTTTTATTTTGTCTGAGTTTAGGATTGCTACCCTAGATTTTTTTACTTCTGCTGAGGCATAATATATTTTGCTCCAACCTTTTAACTTTACCCTGTGTGTATCTCTCTGCTTCAAATGTGTTTTTTATAAACAACATATTACAGGATTCTGGTTTTTAATGATTTTAATTTAATAATTTTAATGATTCTGTTTTTTGGGACAGTTCATCCCATTCACATATACACTTAAGATAACTAATTATGTATTTCCATCCATGTTGTCTTTCTCCATTGATATTTATCTCTTTCATTTTCTCTTATTCCTCCTCACCAAAATTTTACTACCTTTCCTCTTTGACTTTTCTTTTAAAAATTAAACTTTCAGTTTGTTTTCACTATACCTTCCCTTCCATTTTATCAGTTCTTTCTTTCCTTATCTTTCCCTTGCCCAGTCCCTCCCTTCCCTCTAGATTAAGTTAGATTTTTTAAACCCAAGTGGGAATGTATTTTATTCCCTTACTGGGCTTAATCTATTGAATAGAATTTATTTAGCATTCACATTCTCCCTTCTTTCCCTTTAAAACTATAAATCTTTGTGATTCTTCCCTTGGTGTTATTTATCTCTCTAATATTATTAATCAGGTATCATCAATCACAATTCAATTATTTGATTGCTTGTTAAGCTCCTATTGTTATCAAGATATCACATTGTTTCCTTGATTGTTTGATATACAGCATTGACTCAAATTTCATCAAATTATAATTATAATTATTTTTTACCTTACCTTCTTTTTCAAGTATTTTTTTTAGGCTTTTGCAAGGCAAAAGGGGCTAAGTGGCTTGCCCAAGGTTACACAGCTAGGTAATTATTAAGTGTTTGAGGCTGGATTTGAACTCAGGTACTCCTGATTCCAGGGCTGGTGCTCTATCCACTGTGCCACCTAGCTGTCCCCCTCAAGTATTTTTAAAGTACATACAGTCTTACTCACAAGGCAAAGTATCATCCAAAGCCATATCATCTCTTGAACTATTTGTGCCCCTCCCCCCAGGCCTATTTTCTTTCACACTTTACCTCCATTTCTCCCCACCCAGGGTGCTTAACCCCTTGTTAATTCAAACTCCTGATCTAATTAACTGCAAGAATCTTAAAGATCTCTAAGCACTGGAAGGCTCTGTAGGTCTCACCTGAGAACTTTACAAATCATTGTAAGTATTAGAGACACTGTCTCAGGTCCTTGCAGTTTATGATGCCTTCATTAGACAAGGTGCTTAGCAGCTGGTGATTAAAGAGAGTCAAAATATGAGACACTTAAGTTAAAGTTAACACCACTGCTTATTTTTCAGGGCTTTTTGTCTCAAACATAGTGATGTCATCTTGGACCTCTTCAATTGAGAGAAAAGACCCAATTATACCCATATCCTTTAGGTTCATTCTCTTCAATTATATTCTACCCTCTAATTATCCTTAGAGAAGTAAAGTTCTAAAGAATTAGAAGTGTTATATCTTCCATTTTAGGGCTGTATACAATTTGATAGTAAACCAATATTTGTTTAAAAGTTTTGTTTTTTCAGTCCCCTTTTCATTTACCTTTTTTATGCAACTCTTCTGTTGTGTATTTGGCAATTGAATTCAATGTTCAGTTCTGATCTTTGTGTCAGGAAATTCTGGAAGTCCTCTAATTCATTGAACATCCATCCTTTTGTCTGACAGTATATGCTGAATTTTGCAGGGTAGTACATTCTGGGTTGTAATCCCAGGTCCTTAACTCTCTGAAATATGCTATTCCAGTTCTTCTGATCCTTCAGTGTTGAGGCTGATAGGTCCTGTGTTAGTCTGATTATGTTCCCTTTGTGTTTGAATTGTTTTCTTTTTGCTGCTTACCATATTCTCTCCTTTATTTGAGGATTCTGGAATTTGGCTATTACAGTCCTTATAGTTTTTATCTTGGGGTCTCTTTCTGAAAGGGTTATGTGGATTCTTTCAATGGTTATATTGTTACCTTGTTCTAGTAGATTTGGGCATTTTTCCCTTATAATTTCCTGCATGATGTTTTCCAGGTTCTTTTGTGAAATGAAATGGTGCACCAACCCTGACTTCTTTGACCAGCAAAGAACTTGTTCTCAGCTACAATGAAAGGAAGAAAGACAGGAGCCTCTTTTCATAGGAACAAAAGACCAAAAGACCACTTTATTGAGTATCCTTAACTTCTATATATCTTCCCAATGCCCTTGGACAGCACAAACATATCTGGTGAGATAATCAGTGGGAGTCAACCATACAAAAAGATCATAAAGCTGCTTACCCAAATTCTTGTCATACTTCCTTATCTATACAGTTTTGGTATAATCCTGTTACCTCAGGATGAGGGGATTCCAGGGCAAACACAAAAGTAGGAGAATGAAGATGTCCCCAGATACTGAGCCAGCAGTATTGCAAAACAACAGAGGGGGCAAGAGGGTCTTGGAGACCTTTGTCCTTGTTATTTCACAGCTGTGGTCCTCAAGGGTCACTAACACTTTTGTTGGTCCAGGCTTTCTAGTAGTCTGATGATTCATAGGTTGTTTCTCCTGGATTTATTTTCCAAGCTGTTTGTTTTCCCTAGAAGGTACTTTACATTTTCATCAATTTTTTCAGCCTTTTTATTTTGTTTGATGGAATCTTGTACTCTTGTAGATTCATTGATTTCTAATTGTTCAATTATAATTTTTAGGATTTTATTTTCTTCAATTAGCTTCTGTGCTCCCTTTTCCAGTTGGTTATTTTTACTTTTAACAGAGTTGATTTCTTTAGTCAACTTTTCACAATTTTCCTGCACGACTCATTTCTTTTTTCTATTTTTCTTTTTCCTCTCTTCTTTGTTTTTTAAATTCTTTTTTAAGCTCTTCGATGAGCTTTTGTATTAGAGTCCAATTTATAGACTGGTTTGATACCTGTGAGTGATTTTTCACTATTTTCTTCTTCATACATGACATTGCTGTCATCTTTGTCTGTAAAGTAGTTTTTTATATTGAGCTTTTTTGTTGTTCTTTGCTGTTTTAGTTCTGGTCCTGGGGTATGGAGTAGAAATTCAAGCTTTTATTTTTCTGGGACTGGGTTCTGATCTCTGGCTTGTTTGTTGGCCAAGATATTGCCTATTGAGTTCTGACTTTGCCTTTGCAGAGGTTTTGTTTTGTTTTGTTTTGTTTCTCTGGATGTGGATGGTGTTGTCCATAACAGATACACTAGGGTTGTTCTAGCTCTCTGAACTGCTGAGAGCAGCTGCATCCATCAAAGCTGATCAACTCACAATGTTGTTAATGTATACAATATTCCTTTGGTTCTGCTCCTTTCTTTCAGCATCAGTTCTTATAATTCTACACTTCTCTAGAATTTGACCATTCATGTTTTCTCAAAGAACAATAGTATTCTATAACCTTCATATACCATAATTTGTTCAGCCATTCCCATTCCCCAATGATGGTCAACTCTTCAATTTCCAATTCCATTACAAAAAGAGATGCTATGAATATTTTGGAACATATGGGATTTTTCCGATTTTTTATGAATTCTTCTGGATATAGGTGTAGTATTGGTATTGCTAAATCAAAGGGTATGATCACTTTTATTGTTCTTTGGGCATAGTTCCATATTGCTCTCCAGAATGGTTATATTAGTTTACAACTCTACCAACAGTGCATTAATGTCCCAATTCTCCCACAACCTCTCCAACATTGATTGTTTTCCTAAAGGAAAATTCTTAAAATTGTCTAATCTGTCTCATTTGCTCATGTACATTGGAAAAATCCCTTAGTCTGAGGATAGTACTGACAATGATCCATAACTATAATGTATTTTGCTGTCATTGATGAGGTAGAATGGAAGGAAAGATTGTGCCAAAAAAAATGCTCAATTAACAAGAAAATCTTTTTTTTTTTGTGGAGGCAGGGAGAATGAGAAGGATGGAGGGCAAATATGGAATTTCTTCTTGTAATAATGGTAGTAGTAGCAGCAGCAGCAGTAACCCTCTCTTCTATCACTTGGAACTTATCCATTGGAATGATGCTCTCTCCAGCTTGTGAGTTAGGGGTGTTTCTAGCCCAAGTATGTAAACACTTCCCCTGATGGAATGGGAAGATGAGAACATTTGTTCTAACAGATATGAAGACAGCTGAAGCAGGTGCTATGGAGTACTTAGAGGTTGGTCAGGCAGGGAAGATGCCAAGATCATCTAGTGCATGCTGAGACATCACCAGTTCTCTTGACTTTTGTCTAGCCACTAGATTTCTAAGTCACTGGAAGAAAGGGGTTTGCCAAAGACTCTAGAAGAAAGAGACTTGATATCTTTATGCAACTCTGCTTCACTTAAATTCAATTCACATGAGTCAAGCTAAGATCCTGTGATATCATTGGTCCTCTTAGAAAACAAAGTACATTCAGGGCAGCTAGATGGCACAGTGGATAGAGTACCAGTCCTGCAATCAGGAGGATTTGAGTTCCAATCTAGCCTCAGATACTTTATATTTCCGACCTGCGTGATCTTGGGCAAGTCACTTAATCCCAATATCCCACAAAAACAAAAAGACAAAAAATAACCAAGCTTGAAAATAAAGGACAAACAAATAGTAGTAATAGTAGTAGTAGTAGTAGTAGTAGTAGTAGTAGTAGTAGTAGTAATAGTAATAGTAGCAGCTAGCATCTAAAGCACATTGAGGTTTGCATAACATAACATTGCATACCATAACATAACAACTTCTAATTTATATTAATGGGTGTGAAGGTTGGAATGTGTGATGCTAAATAGACTTAGAAGTGAAGACACACACACACACACACACTTTATGAAAGAGCCTTTTAGACAGAATGACTTGGTCTGTATGGAAAGAATCACATTTTCTTTGCTCCTCTGAAATCAGTTCCCCTGTCCAATGCCTCTTTAAATGAATAACATTGTGTTGTCATAAAAGTAAATATCTTTGATGCACTTGATACATCAAAAAATGCATGTGGAAAGTCTTTCATATGTCATTGTTATAGCAACAATATCTTCTGTTAGTAGAAAAGTTGGTATCATTGGAGGAAATCTTTATGCTGTCTTCCTTAGGTTACTCCTTGAAGCATTTACAGGTAGTAATGGAAAACATGCTAAAGAAAGACTCAGAACATGAGAATCAAAAATAGAGAACTGAGAACTTGCTCAAAAGGAATTAGGTTTCCATATTTTTTCCTACAATCCACAGAGGTTTTGTACCTTCTGTTAAAAATAGAATTTACAAACAATGACTTGAAATAGAATCTTGGATATATTTTTTTTCCTATGCTAGGGGAATAGGGAAGCTATATTCATTTTTCTCAGAGAATTTTTCCTGAGTCTAGAAACTATTATGAAGTGATTTGACAAGTTCAGTCAGCAATGACAAACTTTAATAAGTTTTAAAATAAGTAGGACAGGAATAATACAAGTGGTAGTAGGTAAATGACAAAGTGTAAGCTGAATATGGGGACATTTTTATTCTATTTCTTTAGAGTATCTTTCTACTAATGACAAATTCTATTGTATAGGATAGAAATCCTTCCTTATATTCCAGCCCAGTTTTGAAATTAAAAAAAAAAAAGAAATGGGGTATTAATTTCTTTTTAAAGTTAAATTAATTAAATTTAGGGGAGGGGTTAATTGTATCTCAAAGGTGTATGGAATTATCTTTGATGAATTTAGGGAACAGTTAGCTGATGGCCTGCAAGACTAGGTGGTTTAAAAAAGGGGCTGGAGACACAGAGAGTCAAGGCTACTCCTTGAAGAATTGGGGGGGGGGGGGCCTTGGAGAGGATTCCTCTCTTTCCTCTCCCTCCACCTCTATAGGTTAAGATAATTTGCAGCAGACCTACTTAGCTAGTGAGAGACATGCGTGGAGTTAGAGGAGGAGAGCAACAAAGTCAGAGACAGCAAGACAGAAACATTCAGAGATACAGAGAGAATGAATGAATAAATGGATAAAAGCAGTTCTGAGGAGTACAATTCATAGAGGCAGAGAAAAATACCTCAGAAGAAGACTTAACCTTGGCAATTGAGAATTGAACTTTTGAGAGAAGCAAGTTTAGGGGATCCAGTTGAGCTCAACAGAGTCATTGAGCCCAGGAAGGAATAGTATGAACTACCATAGGAAGAAAAAAAAAACAATACTGGAACCTATGGCTTCCTTTGTTCTTTTTGTGTTTTACAAGTTCTTCTGACTTATTTTGTGGAAAAGTATGTCCCAGATTTATGAGGGGAATGCTGTTTTTGAGCTAATTGTATCTAATGACTGACTATTTTTAAAAAGTAAGTATACAAGTGGGAGAAAATGAACTGTAGGTGTGGATCTGCAGAATACCCTGAAATCTAGGACTATTTATACTCTAGGGACTTAATTTGCAAAATGGTGCCAAGTAGAGAGTGGACGGGTTACTAGACTAAGAATAGTTTCTTCCTTTTTTAAATTCAATTTTTTTTTCCCAGTTCAAAATTCTCTTCTCTTTCCTCCCTCACCCATTAAGGAGGCAGGAGGAAAAAAACCCTCACATGATATATATATATATATATATGTATGTATGTATATATAAATATATACATATATATGTTATATATATAACATATATATATACATATATATATATCATACAAAACTAATTTGTGCATTAATTTGGTCAAGAGAAGAAGGAAGGAAGGAAAGAAAAGAAAATTTGTTTTGATCTACTTTTGAAGTTCATCAATAAGTCCATTAGGTAGAAAGCATGTTTCATTATAAGTCTGCTGGAATTGTGGTTGGCCATTGTGTTGATCAGTTACTAAGTCTTTCACAAGCTAATTATCTTTACAAAATTGTTATTGTATAAATTATTCTCTTGGTTCTTCTCACCTCACTTTAAATCAGTTCATATATGTGTTGGTATAGTTTCTAAAGATTTTGATTGAATTCATGTTTCAGAGTCCTGGCTTTTCTTGAGTCAGAAGATCCAGGTTCAGATATTACCTCTGATGATTACTGTTTAAGAGTTCCTAAGTTCTGGAATTCAGGGATCAAAGCTTCTAGAAAGAGAAGAAAATTTTCTTAATATCATTCACTCTTTTTTTTGGTGCATCTTATTTCATTTTATTTTAAAATTTATTTTATTCCCAACTACATGCAAAAGCAAGTTTCAATATTTACTTCCAAAACCTTGAGTTCAAATTCTTTCCCTTTCTCCCACTCCACTCCCCACACTGAGAAAATGTGGGGCCACAAAACACATTACTACAGTAGTCATGTTGTAAAAGTAAACATAATCCCCCCTTTCCCCACCTTCCCGAAAAAAGAGAAACCTTAAGAACAATAAAGTGTGGAGAATTTCCCAGGCAGAGTCAAGGTGGCATCATTCCTGCGACAAAGTTAAATGAAGCCTGTGCACAGACATTAAAGCTACAGATCCTGCCAAAAAATAGACAAGATCCAAAGAAGTTTTCAATGGTAAACATCATGGAGGATCTTCAGTGAAGGTCTATCTCTTTGGGAGAAAGGAAAAGTAAAGCCTAGTTAGGCAAGAGAGTGGGAAAGCCAGTGGAAGGCTTTTAGCCACAGTGGAGTCCAGGTTCCAATAGCTTGACAACAGTATAGGTCTTGGCAATTATATAGCAAGCCAGAAGAAGGGTTCCAATCCCCAAAAAAGTCTGAACCCTGGGAACACTGGGGCAAAAGACAAGACTAGGTTGGAAACAAATCACTGCCTAGACAGAATCTGGACATAAAGGAGGAAACAAACCTCTGCAAAGGCACTGATTAGACTGCATAGGCATCATATTAGCCAATGACGAGCCAGGGATCAGATCCCAGTCCCAGCATAAAAAGCTTGGTTCTATATTCCCTATACCCCAGGATCAGAGCTCAGACATTTAAAGATGAGCAAAAAAGCTAAAAGCATGCTCACTGTAGAAAGCTACTATGCAGAGAAAGATAACAATGTCACCTTGGAAGAAGAAAACAGTGAAAAATTACCTTCAGGGGGAAGTCTCAAAAGAGTCTGTGAATTGGACTCAAATTCAAAAGTTTATGGAAGAGCTTAAAAAAAAAAATTAAAAACCAGAAAAAAGAAGAAGAATGGAAAAATGAAATGAGAGTCATGCAGGAAAATTGTGTAAAATTTGACCAAAGAAATCAACTCCTTTAAAAGTAAAAATAATCAATTGGAAAAAGAATGTAACTCTTCCAAAAAATAAAATCATTCAAGTGGAAAAGGGATGCAACTCAGCAAAGAGTAAAATTAACCAGCTGGGAAAGGAATCACAAAAGCTAAATGAAGAAAATGAAACCCTCAAAATTAGAATTGGACAAATAGAAACCAATGAATCTATGAAACACCAACATTCCATCAAACAAAATAAAGAGGCTGAAAAAAAGTAAAAGAGGTTGAAGAAAACATAAAATATCTTTTAGGAAAAACAAACGACCTGGAAATAGATTCAGGAGAGAAATATATTCCCCTCATAAAGAAAATATAAGACTCAAACAAGTTCACAAATTATTGGACTACTAGAAAGAAAGCCTAGATTAAAAAAAAAGAACCTGGAAAAACATCTTTCAGGAAATTATCAGGGAAAACTGTCCAAATCTGTTCCAGCAAGACAATATAGCCATTGAAAGAATACACAGAGGGGTAGCTAGGTGGTGCAGTGGATGAGCATTGGCCTTGGAGTCAGGAGTACCTGAGTTCAAATCTGATCTCAAACACTTAATGATTACCTAAGCTGCGTGACCTTGGGCAAGTCACTTCAACCCCATTGCCTTGCAAAAAAAATAAACATAAAGAATACACAGAGAGGGAAGCTAGCTGTTGAGGTGGATAGTGAACCAGCTCTGGAGTCAGGAGGAGAGTTAAAATCCAACCTCAGATACTTAATAACTGCTTAGCTGTGTGACTTTGGGCAAGTCACTTAACCCGATTGCCTTCAATAAATAAAAAAAATAATAATAATAAAAGAAGGAATACACAGAACTCCTCTAGAAAGAGATCCCGGGGGCAGCTAGGTGGCACAGTGGCTAAAGCACCTGTTCAAATCAGGCCTCAGACCCTTAATAATTACCTAGCTGTATGGCCTTGGGCAAGCCACTTAACCCCATTTGCCTTGCAAAAATCTAAAATTAAAAAAACAAAGAGATCCCAGGATAAAAAAAATTCAGGAATTCTCAAATAAAGGAGAAAATACAGGAAGCAGCAAAAAAGAAGCAATTTAAATACAAAAGGAAACACAATCAGATTTACACAGGATTTATAAGCTTCACTAGGATACCAAATATCTGAGGGCAAAAGACCTTGAATTACAATCCAGCATTTACTATCTTGCAAATTCAGCATATTCTGTCAGGGGAGAAGAGGGATGTTCAATGAATTAGAAGATTTCCCAAATTTCCTGATTAAAAAGACCAGAACTGTACAGAGAATTAATTCAGTCTTCAAATACAAAACTCAAGGGATGCATAAAAAGGTAAATGAAAAGAGGGGAAGAAAACAAAACAAAACAAGTATTAGTTAAAGGCTGAATAAAATTGAAGAGATTGCTTTTCTATTGAAGAGGACCAAGATGATACCACTATGCTTGAGACTCAGTTTCCTTTTACCTACTTTAATTCTGTTTAGTTCATAAAGCTTAGCACTTTCTCTGATGAGGGCATCCTATAGTGGGAGGTCCAGAGCCAGTTTCTCCCCTATCTTATAAGCAATTGTTAAATTCTTAAGAGACCAAAAGGTCTCTCTTAATAGAGTGTCTTAGTGTCCCAGTATTTAGAGCCCTTAAGAGACTCTATAGTTAGTTAAAACTTTAGGGGCAAAGGGTGGAAACCTACTTAGATGGATTAGATTTCACCCATACTTCAGTTGACAAGGTTTAAGTACCCTGGTTGGGGAATTAAAGGGGGGGGAGTATAGGAGAGAATATGCTTAGGGGAGTACAAATGGTTCACAAAATGATTTGGCTTTGCATGATCCTTTGGCTCATGAGGATTGTGTGTCCTTGGAGGGTACTTGCAAAGGGGGTAAGAAAAATGACTTTAGATAGTGTATTTCTAATAAGACCAAAGAGGGAGGGTACTTAGTGATTATGAGGCAATGCCGCTTATCAAACAAGCAATCAATCAATCAACCTGTGATTGTACTTGGATTGATGGTACTTTAAGTTTATCAAGCAATCAATTAATTACCCTTTGATTGATGGTACTTTGATTGTTGTTACTTGATTGATAGTTTTTGACTGATAGTACTGCTGTTGATAAACAGACATAGGTGAAGAGACACAAAGATCTATTATATTAGAGGGAAAGAAAGAAGGGTGTGAACACCCTTTGTCCCAGAGGGAATAAGATTCTTTCCTACTTGGGTTTAAAAACCAAACCTACTTTACAGGGAAATGGGGGTGGGGAAGAGAAAGAAAAGGGAAGAAGGGACTGATTAAAGGGAAGGTGAAGGTATAAGTGAAAATAAACTAAAAGTTACATTTTTAAAGAAAAGTTAAAGGGGAAAGGGTGTAAAACTTTGGTGAGGAGTCAGAGGAAAAGAAAGACAAAAATATAAATAGGGAAAGATAGTATGGAGGGAAGTACAGAATAAATCAACTGTAAATGTGAGTGGGATGAACTCTCCCATAAAATCGAAGCTGATAGCAGAATGAATTAAAAAACAGAATCTTACACTATGTTGCTTACATGAAACATATTTGAAGCAGAGAGATACATACAGGGTAAAGGTAAAAGACTGGAAAGAATATATTATGCTTCAACTAAGGTAAAAAAATCAGCGGTAGCGAACCTGATTTCAGGTAAAGCAAAAGTAAAAATTGATCTCATTAAAAAGAATAAGGAAGGAAATTACATCTACTTAAAAGACACCATGGGTAATGAAGCTATACCATTATTAAACATGTATGCACCTAGTGGTATAGCATCCAAATTCCTAGAGGAAAAACTGAGTGAATTAAAAGAAGGCATAGGACAACAAATCACCCTCCCTCTCTCAGAACTAGATAAATCTAACCATAATATAAACAAGAAGGGGGCAGCTAGGTGGCACAGTGGATAGAGCACTGGCCCTGGTGTTGGGAGGATCTAAGTTCAAATCTGACACTTAATAATTACCTAGCTGTGTGACCTTGGGCAAGTCACTTAACTCCATTGTCTTGCAAAATAAAAAAAAACAAGAAAAATCAAGAAGGAAGTTAACAAGGTGAATAAAATCTTAGAAAATTTAGATAGGTTGGATCTCTGGAGAAAGTTAATGGGGATAGAAAAGAATATACCTTTTTCTCTGTGGTACATGGCACCTATACTAAAATTGACCATGTACCAAGGCATGAAAACCATTTAATCAAATGCAGAAAGGCAGAAATTATAAATGCATTCTTTTCAGATCATGATACAATAAAAATTACATGTAATAAAGGGTCACAGAAAGATAAAACAAAAATTAATCGGAAACAAAATAACAATTTTAAATCATGAGTGGATCAAACAGTAAATTATAGAAATAACCAATAATTACATCAAAAAAACTGACAACAATGAGACATTATACCAAAATTTATGGGATGCAGCCAAAGCAGTTTTTAGGGGAAATTTTATATTTCTAAATGTTTACATGAATAAAATAGAGAATGAGGAGCTTAATTAATTGGGTATGCAATTAAAAAGAGCTAGAAAAAGAACAAATTAAAAATCTCCAATTAGAAATTAGATTCCCAAATTAGAAATTCTGAAAATCAAGGGAGAGATTAATAAAATTGAAAGCAAGAAAACCATTGCTCTAATAAATAAAACCAAGAGTCTGTTTTATGAGAAAAACAATAAAATAAATAAATAAACCTTTAGTTAATCTGATTTAAAAAAAGAAAGAAAACAACCAAATTACCAGTATCAAAAAGGAAAAGGGTGAACCAACCATCAATGAGGAAGAAATTAAAGACATATTTTGAAGCTATTTGCTGAATTGTATGCCAATAAATTTGATAATCTGAGTGAAATGGATGAATATTTACAAAAATACAAACTGTGCAGATTAACTGAAGAAGAAATAAAATACTTAACCCCATTTCAGAAAAAAAAAAACTGAAGAAACCATTAATAAGCTCCCTAAGAAAAAGTTTTCAGGTCCATATGGATTTACAAGTGAATTCTACCAAACATTTAAGGAACAATTAATTCCTATTCTATATAAACTATTTTTAAAAATAGGAGAAGAAGTTCTGCTAAATTCCTTTTATGACACCAACATGGTGCTGATACCTACACCAGAAAGAACCAAAACAGACTTGCTAATGAACATTGCTACTAAGAATCTTAAAATCTTAGCAAAGAGATTATAGCAAGTTATTACTAGGATAATACACCATGATCATGTAGGATCTATACTAGGTTGGCAGGATTGGTTCAATATTAGGAAAACACTCAACACAATTGAACATAATAACAAAATCATCAGAAATCATATGATTATCTCAATAGATGCTCAATAGAAAATGCCTTTGATGAAATACAGCATCCATTCCTATCAAAAATATTAGAAAGTTTAGGAATAAACAGTTTTCCTTAAAATAATAAGCAGTATCTATTTAAAACCATCAACAAATATATGAAATGGGGATTAAAGTAGGGGCATTTCCAATAAGATCAGGAGTGAAACAAGGATGCCCATTATTACCACTATAATTCAATATGGTATTAGAAATGTTAGCTTTAGCAATAAAAGAAATAGAAATTGAAGGAATCAGAATTGGCAATGAGGAATCAAAGCTTTCACTCTTTGCAGATGATATGATGATATACTTAGAGAACTTGAGAAAATCATCTAAAAAACAACTTGAAACAATTAACAAATTCAGTAAAATAGCCAGATATAAAATAAATCCACACAAATCATCAGCATTTCTATATGTGAACAACAAAGCCCAAGAACAAGAGATAGAAAGAGAAATTCCATTTAAAGTAACTGCAGACATTATATTCTTGGGAATCTACCTCCCAAGGCAAACTCAGAAACTGTGTGAACACAATACAAAGCACTTCTCACACAAATAGTCAGATTTAAACAATTGGAAAAAATATCAATTGCTTATGGTTAGATCAAGCTAATATAATAAAAATGACAATTCTACCCAAATTAAATTACTTATCCAGTGCCACACTAATCAAACTATCAAATAGCTATTTTACTGAACTAGAAAAAATAATAACAGAATTCATCTGGAGTAACAAAAAATCAAGAATATCAAAGGAACTGATGAAAAAAGAAAGTAAAGGAAGGTAGCCTAGCTCTACCAGATCTAAAACTATACTATAAAGCAACAGTCATCAAAACTTTCTTTTTTTAATCAGGGTAACCAAAGGTTTATCTATTTTATTGTTTTTTCATAAAACCAACTCTTAGTTTTATTTATTAGATCAAATCTTTTCTTGCTTCCAATTTTATTAATCTCTCACTTGATTTTCAGAATTTCTAATTTGGTATTTAATTGGAGATCTTTAATTTGTTCTTCTTCTAGGGAAACAGAACACTGGGAAACAATTTTCACAGCTAGGGGGTTCTAATTAAGATGTCATTTCTAAAATATTTTGAGAATTGCATCAAATTTACAAGGTTACAAGTCACTCCCCAATTGGTAAATGGTCAAAAGATATGAACAGATAATTTTCAAATGAGGAAATTAAAGCTATATATAATCATAAGAAAAAATGCTCCAAATCATTACTGATTAAAGAAATGCAAATTAAAACCATGAGGTATTACTTCACACCTATCAGATTAGCTAAAATGACAAAAAGGGAAAAATGATTAATGTTGGAGAGGCTGTAGGACAACTGGGACATTAATGCATTGTTGGTGGAGTTGTGAACTGATTCATTCATTCTGCAGAGCAATATGTTACTATGCCCAAAGAGCAATAGTCATACACTTTAACCCAGCAATGCCAATACTAGGCCTACAAGGCCTACAACCCTGGTGCAACAGACCCTTCCTGTGGATCTTCCAAGTTATCTTGGGCTGGAAAATTGTTTAACTCAGTCTTTTTGTGAATGATGACATTCTAGAATTTGGTTAGAGTCATTATTTAAAAGTATTTGAAGTGGTCTGGGGGAGTTTCTGGGATATTCTACCTTTACTCTGCCATCTTGGCTCTATGCTCTTTCACTTTTGAAAAATGAAAATGCTTACTGACATGACTCATGCAACTGGAAAATTTATAAGGGGGATCTATAAGTTGGTGAAGCATAGATTTTAGACCTTTCCACTCTTGGTATTGTAATGAGTGATTTCGATGGAACTGATCTAAGGAAAAGAAGTATTTCCTGTTTAGCAGCCCCCTTGCACAGGGTTTAGGGTGGGGAGAGTTAATGATCCATTTTACTGATTTGTGTTTTTTTGAATCTTTTCATATTTTCCTTTGAGTCCTTTGCATCTTCTGCATTTTCTGTGGAATGAAATAAAAGCCTGTCCCATACCTGATTTATATTTGTTACCTTGGATATTTGTACAGGAGCTGAGGGTTCCTTTTATCAATGTTTGGGGAAACTTACCCATATGTCTTTATTATGGATCTTATTTTTCTTGCCCTCTCAATGGGGGAGGGAGAGAATTTGGAACTGAATAAATTTTCTTAAAGGAACTAGAACAGCACTCACTTCAGGTAACCTCCTTTATTTGGCACAGGTTTATAGGTTGGGTACTCAGGGGGATATCTAGTCCTAGGTTTTAAGTATTCTGGAGATAAATATGCCTTCATTTTCCTGTAATAAACTTCATCAAATAATCTTGGATAAATCTCTGAATATGCTTTGGGGGGCCCTGAGTCGAGTTACATTTTTCTCACAAAACCTCATTTTTATAATAATAGCTGAAATGTACACAGTGTTTCTGGTCTCTTTTGGGCAATTCATGCACCTGGCTACCAGCTTCTGTTATCTCTTTTGGTATCTGGTATCTATTATCTCTTCAAAGCACTTTAGCAACCATTTCTGTTTCAATTTGATAAGTTGAAAACCTTTCCCCTCACAACAATAAGTTCTTAATATCAGATTTATAGCTGGAAGGACCTTAGAACTCATCCAGTCCAACTTCTTCACTCCTTAATTTATAGATGAAGAAAGTGAGGTCCAAAGAGCTAAAGTGATCTATGATCAGACATTTAAAAAATACTTGAGTTGGGATATGAATCTTGGAACTCTAATTCTAAATGCACTTTCTTTCCTTTTTAAATAAATTTTATTTTATGATTTTTTTTTTAGGTTTTTGCAAGGCAAATGGGGTTAAGTGGCTTGCCCAAGGCCACACAGCTAGGTAATTATTAAGTGTCTGAGACCAGATTTGAAACCAGGTACTCCTGACTCCAAGGCCGGTGCTTTATCCACTACACCACTACGCCACCCCTATTTTATGATCTTAATTCTCTCTCCAACCCAACCCTCTACCCTTCATTGAGAAAGGAAAGAAAGAACTCATTACAAACATGTATAGTCAAGCAAAACAAATTCCCATATTAACCAAAATAAAAGTTTCAATCTGCACTCTGAGTTTGACAGGAGGTAGGAAGTATGTTATATCCATTCATCAGAATTCCTTAGTCTTTCAGAGTTATTTGTATTTATGATATTATCGTTATTGTATAGATTACAGAAATTGATTCTTCTGGTTCTGCTCATTTCATTTTGTATCAGTTCATATAAGTCTTCTCTGAAATCATCCCCTTCATTATTTATTTTGGGAAGGCAATGGGGTTAAGTGACTTGTCCAAGGTCACACAGCTAGGTAACTAGTCAGGTCCTCCTGACTTCAGGACAGTAGTCTATCTACTGTGCTACCTAGCTCTCCCCCTTATTTCTTAAAATAAAAAGTGTTCCATCACATTCACATATTTAGCCATTCCCCAAATAATAGGCACTCCCTTAGTTTCCAATTCTTTGCCACCACCAAAAAAAGCTGCTTCAAGTATTTTTGTATTTTGGATCCTTTTTCTATTTTTTTTTTATCCAAGGATACTCTGGGGTATGAACCCAGTAGTGGTTGGTTGGTTGTCGTCTTTTAAGAAGACCAAAATGTCATCAATAAAAGCTTGGAAAACTCTACAACAGATGAGGCACAAATAATACATATGAACATTTGAAATGGAGCTATTTCTAAATCTGCTCATCTCACATTTCTTTTTAGCTACTGCAATTCTGCTTTACTCATAAAACTCTGTGCTGCCTTTGATGTAGTCCTGTGCCAGTATCTTCCATGTCTCACAATTTATTCCAAAATTCTTTAGAGAGACCTTAGTGCACAAATTACTGTGTCTCTTTATCTCTCCAAGAGCTCTTTTGTAAAGACCAGACCATACACAACAATAAACAAACAAATAAACACATAAATAAATAAAGAAAAAGAAATAAAGAAAAGCAGAATGAACTGACTGCCACTAATATAAGATTTTTTTTTTTAGGTTTTTGCAAGGCAGATGGGGTTAAGTAGCTTGCCCAAGGCCACACAGCTAAGTAATTATTAAGTTTCTGAGGCCGGATTTAAACTCAGGTACTCCTGACTCCAGGGCAGGCATTCTATCTACTGCACCACCTAACTACCCCAAGATTTTTTTTTAAACTCTGTGTTTTGGGTTGATATCATAGCACCTTTTCTCAAACAACCATGGATTTAGTGTTAGAAATTTTTAAACTTCTCTTTGGCTTGCCATACAAGGGAAGAACATAAGGGAAGAAAAGAAAAATTTTTATTCTGTACTCAGAATTCCTTTATTTATTATCTCTGTTTCTTAACAGTATACCTCCTAGCTTTAATGATATTTTAGTCATCAAAAATAAGGCAGAGCCAAGATGGTGGAAAGAAGCCAGGAAGAGGTCTGAGTTTTTCCAAGTTTCCCTTGGAAATAATGTTATGCTAAATCAAACCTCTCAAATAATTCTGGAGTGACAGAATTCACAGAAAGATGGAGCAAAGTAATTTTCCAACCCAAGATAATTTAGAAAGACTTCAGGAAGGGGTGGCGTAGTGGCGTAGTAGATAGAGCACCGGCCTTGGAGTCAGGAGCACCTGAGTTCAAATCCGGTCTCAGACACTTAAGAATTACCTAACTGTGTGACCTTGGACAAGTTACTTAACCACATTGCCTTGCAACAACCTAAAAAAAGAAAAAAAAGAAAAAAAAGAAAGACTTCAGGAAAGGTTTGTCTTACTTGGGTAAATAGGGAGCATAGCCCAGTGCAAATGATGTCCAAGTCAACTGAAGGCTCTTAGCCATAGTACAGATCAGCAACAAAGCCAGGCTAATGACTCATTAGGAAAACTACCAACTCAGGAATATAGGGTATCACTGATATGACTTGGCAAGCCCACCCTAACATAGTGGGCAAGCTGCTGGTTCCAGAAGCTACATTGTAGAAAGTCAGTGATGAGAACCCTGACTCCAGTGAAAGAAGTTTGTGCCCCCTGAGTGGAAGTCAACTTAAAAAAATGAGTAAAAAACAAAAAAGGGCCCTAATCATAGAAAACTACTATAGTGACACAGAAGATTCAAAATACAAACTCAGAAGAGGACAACAGTGTCAAAATGCCTAGATACAAAGCTCCAAAGACCTGTTGGAAGAGTTCAAAAAGGATTTTTAAAATCAATTAAGAGTGGTAGAAGAAAAATTGGGAAAAGAAATGAGAATTATATAAGAGATTATGAAAAGAATCAACAGCTGGAAAAGAAAGCACAAAAATAGACTGAAGAAAATAACTCCTTAAAAAATAGAATTGGCTAAATGGAAAAAAATCCACTGAAGAAAACAACTCCTTTAAAAGTAGAATTGTCCAAATTAAAAAAGAGGTTCAAAAGCTAACTGAAGAAAGCAATTGCTTAAAAATTAGAAATGGGTAAATGGAAGCTAATGACTCTATGAGATATTAAGAATCAGTCAAACAAAATCAAAAGAGGAAAAAAAAGAAGAAAATGTCAAGTACCTCATTGGAAAAAACAATTGACTTGGAAAATAGATCCAGGAGACACAATTTAGGAATGATCAAAGTATTAATTAAGAAATCATTGAGGGGCGGCTAGTGGTGCAGTGGATAGAGCACTGGCCCTGGAGTCAGGAGTACCTGAGTTCAAATCCAGCCTCAGATACTTAATAATTACCTAGTTGTGTGGCCTTGGGCAAGACATTTAACCAACCCCATTGCCTTGCAAAAACCTAAAAAAAGAAAAAAGAAAAAAAAAGAAATCATTAAGGAAAATTGCCCCGATATCCTAGCACCAGAGGATAAAATAGTAATTTAAACAATCCACTGATTACCTTCTAAAGAGATCCCCAAATGAAAACTCTAAGGAATATTGTAGTCAAATTCCAGATCAAGGAGAATATATTGCAAGCATCCAGAAAGAAACAATTCAAATATGAAGGAATCACAGTAAGGATTATACAGAATTTAGCAGTTCTACCTTGCCTCACCTCTAAGTTTACCTGGAGAGTGGGGAATATGTTATTCTGGAAGACAAAAGAATTAAATTACAACCAAGAATCAGCTACCCAGCAAAATTGAGTGTAATCTTCCATGGGTAAAGATGAACATGTAGGGGCAGCTAGGTAGCACAGTGGATAGAGTACCAACCCTGGAGTCAGGAGGACCTGAATTCAAATCAGACTTCAGACACTTAATAATTACCCAGCTATGTGACCTTGGGCAAGTCACTTAACCCCATTGCCCTACAAAAAGCAAAAAGTTAGATATTTAATGAAATAGAAAACTTTCAAAATTTTGTGATGAAAAGTGCAAAGGTGAATAGAAAATTTTATCTTCAAATACAAGACTCAAGAGAAGTATTTAAAGGTAAACAGGAAAGAGGAAAAAAACTCATTGCATTCAATAAGGTTAAACTGTTTACATCCCTCCATGGGAAGAAAGAATTGTATCTCTATTACAGCAGTTAGAAGGAGTATACATAGATAGGGGATGTGGATATAAATTGACATTGATGTGATGATAAATAAAAATTGAGTGGTAAAAAAAAAGATGCTGGAAGAAAAAGAAAGGGGGAGGCAGAATGGGGTAAATTATATCATATGAAGAGGCATAAAAAGACCTAATACATTAGAGGAAAAGAAGGGCAGGGGTATGAATTGTTTGAACCTTGCTCTTGTTCTATTTGGTTCAAAGAGGGTTTAACATACATGCTTAGTTGAGTGAGAATTCTAGCTTTCCCTATAGGAAACTAGGAGGGGTAAGGGGAAAGAAAAGTGAGGCGTGATGATAGAAGAGAGGGCAAAAAGGAGGACAGAAGTAAGAGAGGGAAGAGAAAAGAAAAAGGAGGGGATGCTGATAAAAGGGAGGGCAGATTGGGGAGGTGGTAGTCCGAAGCAAAACACTGGTAAGGAGGGATAGGGTTAAAAGGAAAGTAAAAAGTATTGAAAAGGGGGAAACATAGGGAAGGAAATACACAATACACAATAATCATAATTGTGATTGAGAATGGGATGAACTCTTTCATAAAAACAGAAGCAAATAGCAGAGTGGATCAAAACTAGAGTCCTACAGTATGTTGTTCACAAGAAGCATTTGAAGAAGAGAGGAACATACACAGTAAAGCAGAATATATTATGCTTCTGTTGAATTAAAAAAAAGTAGGGGGTAGCAATTGTGATCTCAGACAAAATAAAAGAAAAAATAGATCTAATTAAAAGAGACAAGGAAGGAAACCAAATTTAGCTAAAAGGTACCATAGCAATGAAGTAATATCAATAGCAATCATACATGTATCAAGTGGTATGGTATCTAAATTCTTAGAGAAATTAAGTGAATTAGAAGAAGAAATAGAAAAACTACACAAGTGGGTAACCTCCCCCTCTCTCTGAACCAGATAAATCTAACCACAAAATAAGAAAGAAAGAAGTTTAAGGAGGTGAATAGAATTTTAGAAAAATTAGATATGACAGACTTTAGAAGAAAACTGAATGGGAATAGAAAGGATTATACCTTTTGTTTTCACCAGTGGTACATGGCACCTACACAAGAATTGACCATGAATTAAATTTCATAATCAAATGCAGAAGGGCAGAAATAATAAATGCATTTCTCAGATCATGATACAATAAAAATTACATGTAATAAAGATCATTTGAAATTAATTAGAAATTAAATAATCTAATCTTAAAGAATAGTGGGTTGAACGACAAATCACAGAATCATTCAATAATTTCATTAAAGAGAATGACAAAAATCACATAACATATGAAAATTTATGGCATGCAGCCAAACACTACTTAGGGGAAATTTTATATTTCTAAATATTTACAAAATAAACTAGAGAAAGAGCAGATCAATGAAGTGGGCATGCAATTTAAAAAGTTATAAAATTTTAATTTTAATTTAAAAAGCTAGAAGAAAATTCCCAATTAAATATAAAATTCAAAAAAGAAAAGAAAAAAAGTATCAAAAATGAAAAGCATGAATTTACCATCAATGAAGAAGAAATTATAATTAAGAGCTGTTTTGCCCAACTGTATTTCAATAAATCTGACAATCTAACTGAAATGGATGAATATTTACAAAAATATAAATTGCCTAGGAAATCAAATATTTAAATAACTCCATTTTAGAAGAAGGAATTGAACCAAAAAAAACCTCATCATTTCCTTATATGTGTAAAGAGTTTTATGAACTTATGGCAGACTACCAGACTGCCTTCTGTGAAGGGTGGGAGGAAGGAAGTGAGATTGGGGGAAAAATTATAAAATTCAAAAAACAATTAAAAAATTCTATACAGCATTCAGTCATTATTAGAATAATGAGGGTTTTTCTTTAAACTGAAAATGCTAATTAATTGTTATTGATATAGTCAATTGTCTTTGCAAATTTTAAAATATTGAACTAACCCTATATTCCTAGTATAAATGTAACATATAATTGATATTGAAGAAAATAAAGTAATTTGCAGAGTGCTTACCATCAGATTGGTTTCTTAAGTGTTTGCTATGCCTGTAAGTACCCAGGAAGAAGAAAACATTTCTTTTCTGTCTTCTTACTTGTTCTGTTAAATATTCCCAGAAAGCAGGCTGTTTTAATATTCCTACAGAATCAGGGCCACATCTCATGCTTCCTTATTACCTCAGAGTCAGGCCCTATTGTAAAATGCTCATTTCTAATAATGAACAAATGACAAGTTTATTTTGATTTGGTGATTGCCAATTATTCCTCCTCCCTCCCACTGTTTTTTCTTCCTGAAAGAATCTGCAGATTTGCTGGCAAATCAAGGATATGATTTTTCTCTCAACACATTCAATTTTGATCAATGTATATCATGGAATCAATGTAAAGATTATCAGACTGCCTTCTGTGGAGGTGGGGGGAGGGAAGGCAGGGTGGGGGGGGAATTGTAAATTTGTAAAATTCAAAAAATGATAGAAACTACTATTGTATATAATTGGAAAACAAATAAAATATTTATATATATTAAAAAAAAAGATTTGCTGGTTAAAAAGCTTATTGCAACTAGAATCTAATTTCTATCTCACCTGTAGTTTCAGTCCTACAAAGCCCCAGGCCTGGCCCAGAGAGCAGGGTGGACAAGGAGGATACTGCTCAGATAGGAGGGCATTTTAATAGGTCTGTGTAGTAGAAGGAAGATAGGTATAGAACTTGTCAAGTAGGGAGATAAAATAGTATGAAGTGACTATATCTTTTTGAAACTAAATTCACAAGCACTCCTTTAAAATTTCTGCTTCCTTTATTTATTTTCAAAGATTGGATCTCCCTATCTTTCCCGGGCTACAATAGTTACAATAGTTACTGATTGCCAGATTCTATTAGAGATTGTTTGGGAACTTTGGCCTGTTCTAAATCTCATCTAAACTGGCTTGCTTTTCCTCAGGCAACACAGTGGCTCCTTTTCTTCCCATAATGATGAGCTGACACCTAATTGCTTAATCTACTGCAGCTCAGGATACCAGCTTTTAAGAGATCTACCTGCTTCAGCCTACGTTTGACAACTTCCCTTTATCTTCCCTCCACCTCCTACTTCTTCTCCCCCCTTCTGGGGTTACTTGCTTCCAAAGACTTTACAGAGAGAAGGAAACTTCAGTAGGAAAACAATTTGTTTGCAGACATTGTTTAAAAGCTCTTTTAAAAAAATTTAATTTTAATTATTTTCCACTTAATATTATTTTATTTTATACAATTCAACATTCATTTTTTTAAGATGGTGAATTCCAATTTGTTTTCTCTTCCCCACCGAGGCTGCAAGCAATCTGATATAGATTATATATATCAAATCATATTAAACATATTTCTATATTAGTCATATTGTGAAAGAAGAATCAGAACAAAAGGGAAAGACCACAAGGAAAAAAAAATAGTATGCTTTGATCTGTATTCAGACTACATTAAATGCTTTTATTTCTCCTCTTTTTAGTATCTCCCTTCTCAACACTATGTATGTGTGTTTGCTGGTATCTCCTGTATTTTATTCATCTGTGAATCTGTTGAATCCCCTATACCAGGAATTCTTAATTTTTTGTCTTATAGATAAAAATTTACAGATTGCAACTTTTTTGTGTATTCAAAGGGATATAGAGGACCCCTTTCTGCTGCTGGGATTGGTGTTGCCAATTTAAGATGGAAAGGTCTTAAAAGATGAAAGAATTCACATACAGCTCTGGGATTTTAGAACTGCTCAAGATTTATTATACAAGCCTGCAAAATTGACAGATTAAAATCTTTTCTCCTCCAGAAGAAACAGCAAGAAATATATAAATTGCTTGAGGGTAGAATGACAAAAGGCTAGGTGAGGTTTGAATGACAAGGGAGAAGAAAGTGAAAAGGAAAATAGCCAGGAGACCTAGCTAAGAGGAAAAGGATAGACAGCCATAAGGGTTGGTTTAGTCTGCCATTTGGCAGAAAGGCCCATGGCTCTCCAGTGGACACAGGCCAGGAGCACTTAGAAAGGGGGAGAGAGAGAGAGAGAGAGAGAGAGAGACAGAGAGAGAGAGAGACAGAGAGAGAGACAGAGAGAGACAGAGAGAGAGACAGAGAGAGACAGAGACAGAGAGAGACAGAGACAGAGAGAGACAGAGACAGACAGAGAGCGCCATCCTTGCAAGGCGAAGGTAGAGTGAAGAAGAATCAGCTTCTCTTCTGGTTGACTTAAATGCACTTCTGTATTGGGTTGGACAAGGGTGGCTTTTGGGGAGTGGTGTAGAACCTAGCTCCAGGTATTCTCCAATAGGCAAGCTAAATACTGGTCTTTCCTATCCCAAAGTGTGGGACCTTGGGCTTGACCCATCAATGGCCAAGGTCAGGTAGACTGAAAACCAGAAGCTGGAGGAAGAGAAATGAGCTAAGGCTGCTCCCATCTTAATAAATTCACATTTAAGAATGGAGTCACTTTGAACAACAGAGTTCCCCAGATAGGCACAGATAATATTTTTCCTTTCACAAAATTTGTTTCTAATCCCCAAATCTCCTATGCCCATAACTCCCTGCATCATTTTCAGAATGGCACTTTTAAATGCCCAAAAGAAAATACATGGAAAAATCATTGTATTAAAATGGCTATCAAACCATGTTTTATAAGTTCAAGATCTCAAATTAAGAACCCCTGTCTCAGTAGAAATTGTAATTCTACAGGACAGGTGTCTCTTTTATATCTGTATTCCCTAGAGCGGCTGGTAGTGGATCTAGTGATGGGCTTAGAATCAGGAAGAACTAAATTAAAATCCAGACTCAGATTTTTAGTAGCTATGTGACCTGCAATAAATTATTTAATTTAAAAAAAATTATGTTCCCTCCTCCCCAATTCAGTTCTTTATTTGCCTTCTCCAGAAACATTTTTAGCATCCTAGGCCAAATCACTTAAACTTTGCCAGTTTCCTTACATGTAAAATAGGGATAATAATAACAGACATTTCAAAGGTATGTTGGGAGATAAAATGAAATAGTTGTAAAAAGTTTTTAGCACATAAAAGATACTACACACTTATACACATGTATACATGCATATATAGAGATGTAAGTATAGATTACACACATATATGAATGTGTGTATTATCTATATATAAATTCCCCTTCCTCTCTCCCTCCAGGTCTTAGCAAGTGAACTTTATTACTTTATTGAAGGATTCTAATTCCTCATTCTCTTTGAAGTCAAATAATAAAAACACTATAATTATCATTTTTTTCATTTCACAACACATGTTGAAAGTACCATCAGGACCAAAGATCTAAAAGTCAAACCAGTTGGACAACATCCAAAGGGAAAAAGGAATATTGGTCAAGGTAGCATTCAGAGGGAGCAAAGGGCAAGGTGTTTTTTCATTGTAACCCCAAATTACTTAAAAATGGCCCAAGGACAAAAACATCACTTGTACAAAAATATTCATAGCAGCCCTGTTTGTGGTGGCAAAGAATTGGAAATTAATGGGAATGGCTTAACAAACTATGGTATATGTATGTCTTGGAACATTATTGTTCTATTAGAAACTAGGAGGGATGGGAATTCAGGGAAGCCTGTAAGGACTTGCATGAACTGATACTGAGAGAGATGAACAGAACCAGAAAACCATTGTACATTCTAACAGCAACATGGGGGTGATGATCAACTTTAATGGACTTGCTCATTCCATCAGTGCAACAATCAGGCACAATTCTGGGATATCTGTGATGGAGAACACCATCTGGATCCCGAGAAAGAATTGTGGAGTTTGAACAAGGACCAAGACTATTACCTTTAACAAAAAAAATTATCTTATGTAATTTTGCTATCTCTCATACTTTATTTTTTTCCTGAAGGATATGATTTCTCTCTCATCACATTCAACTTAGAGCAATGTATACCATGGAAACAATGTAAAGACTAACAGACTGCCTTCTGTGGGGGGCGAGGGGAGGGAAGCAAGATTAAGGGAAAAAATAGTAAAATTCAAAATAAATTTTAAAAAAATCAAAATCGGGGGGGGTGTGGGGAGGGAAGCAAGATTAGGGGAAAAATTGTAAAACTCAAAATAAATGAAATCTCTCTTTAAAAAATGGTCCAAGGAAGTATTTCTAATATCTAAAGTAATTATAATAAGAGTTTGTGTTTATATAGTGCTTTGAGGCTTACAAAGTGTTTTACAAATATTATTTCATTTGATCCTCACAACAACCCTGAGAAGGAAGTGTTATTTAAACTGGTACAGGGATTAAACAATTTACTTAGAGTCACATAGCAAGTATCTGAAACTGCATTTGATTTCAGGTCTTCTGGGCTCCGCTCACAATGCCACCTAGCCACCTTTGAAATTTAGTTTTTTTTGAAGTCACATAATACACTTTTTTTAAAGTTTTGCTTTTATTTAGGTGTTGGAAGATCAAATAAAATATTTGGCATTTATAACCCACAGAATGAAGTCATAGAACATAGAAATCTTATTCTGATACCCCTAACTTAGCCTAACAGGCTCTCCCCAACATTCAACATAATAACTGTGCTCTAATCTCAGTCACTTTTCAGTCTGGCTTCAAAATGTTTCCAATTGTCATTTTGTCTCTAGAACTAACCCAGTTTATGACTTTGCATGTCTACTTCAACTCAATTAAAAGTTAAAAATCTCAGGCTCTCTCACTTTATTAGAGTCAATTCTTCTGGTAGGTGTTAGTGCATGTCATTTTTTTTCTCTTATGGTATGGGAGTCACTTTTTTTTTAAGATTTTCTTTTATTTATTTTTTCACATTATTACAATACTCTTTTGTAAAAGTAAACATAATTCTTTCTCCTCCACAAAATTAGAGAAATCTCAAAAAAAAATAAAGTGAAATGAAAATTGTATTTCAGTCTGTATTCAGACACCATTGGTTCTTTCTTTGGGATGGATTGCATTCCTTAACATAAGTCCAGCAGAAGAGATGATTCAATATTTTTCTCCAACAGTTGCTATTAGCTGTATTTCCCCCCACTCTATTCCTTCTCACGCCTATTTATTCTATTCTCTTTTTCTTTTCACCTTGTCCCTCCTCAAAAGTGTGTTGTATCTGACTACCCTCTCCCACAATCTTCCCTCTCTTCTATCACCTACACTCCTCCCTCCCCTCTCCCTGTCCCCTTTCTCCCATCCCTTTCTTCTCCTTTTTTCTTCTAGTCTAAGATAGATTTCTTTATTTCTTTCTTTATTTTTTTTTTTTGCAAGGCAATGGGGTTAAGTGGCTTGCCCAAGGCCACACAGCTAGGTAATTATTAAGTATCTGAGGCAGGATTTGAACTCAGGTACTCCTGACTCCAGGGCTGGTTCTCTATCCACTGCGCCACCTAGCAGCCCCACTAAGATAGATTTCTATACCCTATTGAGTGTGTATGTTATTTTCTCTCTGAGCCACTTCTGATGAGAATGAGGGTTTATTAATTCCCTCTCACTTTTCCCCCTTCCACTCCATTGCAAAAACTTTTTCTTGCCTCTTTTATATGAAATATCTTAGCCCATTCTAACTCTCCTTTCCTTCTCCCAATACATTTCTTTCCTTCCTGTTAACTTCATTTTTATAATATATTATACCTTCATATTCAGCCCCATCCTGTGCATTGTCTACAAATGTGCCTTCTAACTGCTGTAATAAATGAGAAAGTTCATATGAATTATCAGTATCTTCTTCCCATGCAGTATTATAAGCAGTTCAACATCATTAAGTCCCTCATAATCTTCCCTTCCTGTCTACCCTCTCTATGCTTCACCTGAGTACTGTACTTGAAAATCAAACTTTCAGTTCAGCTCTGGTCATTACAACAGGAAAGTCTGAAAGTCCCCTATTTCTTTTTTGTTTTTTGTTTATTTATTTTATATTATTACAATAATTTTGTTATGAGAGTAATCATAAAGCCCTTCCCCCCCCCCAGAAGATGAGAAACCTCAACAACAGTGAGAGGGAAAAAAATGTATTTCAGTCTGTGTTCAGATTCCAATGACTCTGTTTCTAGGATGAGTTGCCTTCTTTATCATAAGTCCACAAAAGAAGGTGCTTCATTATTTTTCCCATGGTTGCTATTACTAGCTGTATTTCCCTCCACTCTATTCCTTTCCACTCTCATTTATTCTATTCTCTTTCTCCTTTCACCCTGTCCCTATTCAAAAGTGTGTTGTATCTGAGTACCCTCTCCCATGATCTTCCTTCTCTTCTGTCACCTATTTCCCCCTTCACTCTCACCCATTCCCCTTTATTCCATCCTTTTTTTCTCATTTTTCTCTAGGGTAAGATAAATATATCCTATTAAGTGTGTATGTTATTTTCTCTCTTAGCCATTTCTGATGAGAATGAAGGCTCATTCATTTCCCCCCTTGCTTTCCCCCCCTCTCCTCTCCAATGAAAAAGGTTTTTCGTGGAAAGCCCTTTATTTCATTGAATGTTCATCTTTTTCCCTGAAAGTATGTTCACTTTTTCTGGATAGTTGATTCTTGGTTGTAATCCAAGCTCTTTTCCTTCCAAAATATCATATTCCATGCCCTATGAGCCCTTAATATAGAAGCTGCTAAATCCTGTGTAATCCTGATTGTGGCTTCACAATATTTGTATAATTTCTTTCTGGCTGCTTGTGATATTTTCTCCTTGACTTGGGACTTCTGGAATTTAACTATAATATTCCTGGGAGTTTTATTTTTGTGATCTCTTTCAGGAGGTGATCAATGGAATCTTTCAATTTCTGTTTTACTCTCTGCTTCTAGGATATCAGGGAAGTTTTTCTGGATTGGTTCTTAAAAAGTGAAGTCAAGGTTCTTTTCCTGGTCATGACTTTCAGGTAGCCCAATCATTTTAAAATTGTCTCTTCTGTAGCTCTTTTCCAAGTCAGTTGTTTTTCCAGTGAGATTTTTCACATTTTCTTCTAGTTTTTCATTCTTTTGGTTTTGTTTTATTGTTTCTTGATTTCTCACAAAGTCATCAGCTTCTTTTAGCTCTGTTCTACATTTGAATGAATTATTTCTTCAGAGAGCTTTTGTATCTCCTTTTCAGTCTGGCCAGTTCTGCTTTTTAAAACATTCTTCCCCTTATTGGACCATTTGGACTGCTTTTTCCATTTGACCTAAACTGGTTTTTCAGATGTTATTTTCTTCAGTATTTTTTGATAATTCCTTCACCAAGCTGTTGACTTGGTTTTCATGATTTTCTTGCATAGCTCTCATTTCTCTTCCCAATTTTTCCTCTACTTCCCTTACTTGATTTTCAAAATGTTTTTTGAACTTTTCCATGGCCTGAGACCAATTCATATTTTTCTTGGAGGCTTTGAATACAGAAGTTTTGACTTTGTCATCTTCTGAGTGTGTATTTTGATCCTCCATGGGACTAAAGTAATTGTCTATAGTTAGATTCTTTTTTTAACTCTTTTTTTTGGTTTTTCTTTTTTGTTTTAGGTTTTTTGCAAGGCAGATGGGGTTAAGTGGCTTGCCCAAGGCCACACAGCTAGGTAATTAAGTGTCTGAGACCGGATTTGAACCCAGGTACTCCTGACTCCAGGGCCGGTGCTTTATCCACTGTGCTACCTAGCCGCCCCCTTTTTAACTCTCTGTTAAGGTGGGTTTGCTTCCAGGGTAGAGAGCATACTTTCCCAAACTTTTGGGTGTTTTTGCAGCTGTTTTCAGATACTCTCCCCATCCAGGGACTTCAGTTCCTTCAAGGTCTTATGAGAGGCTAAGATTGCTCTGAGGAGGACCACAAGCACTCCTCTCTACCATGGAACTATAAGGAGTGTCCCTACTCTTCTCTGGCAGTCTGGGACCCCAGACTGTGACCTGCATCTGAGTATAGACAAAGCAACAGGTCCTGCCCCAAGGATAGCAGAGAGACCTTTGCAGTCTCCCTTACTGTATGTGGGCTGAGTGCTCTGGAAGCAGCTGCTAGGTGACTCCACAGACCTGCTCTGGTTCTTGGGACCAGAGCTGTGCTGAGGCCTGTTGCTGATCTGGCTTCATGTTCACTTTGGAGCGGTGGAGTTTTCCCATTGACTTTCCAAGTTGTCATGGGCAATCCCTGGACTGAGAGATCTGGAAACTGCCCCTGCTGCCATGGACCCAGGCGCCCCCAAGGGTTGTTGCTGATGACTGGAATTGTTTTGCTCCAGCAGCTGGAGTGCCAGGGCTACAAAGTAGCCCTTTCTAACCCCCATGGAACAGATCCTTCCCAAATTGTCTTGAGTTGGAAAATTGTTTCACTCAGTCTTTCTGTGGGTTCCATCACTCTAGAATGGGCTAGAATCATAATTTAAAGGCATTTGGAGTGGGATTTCCTGCCTTAACTATACCTTCTTGGCTCCACCTCCATAATTTACTTTTCAGTGGAATATAGAATTAAGTACAGAGTAGTTTTAATTATTATAGTTATTATATGTGAAATAGATATATTTAATATAATATAACATGTTATTATTATAACTCTTGTACCTAATTCTGTGACCTCATCCATTATGGTATTGTTTCCATTAATTGGACTTGAGATTCAAATGAAAGTGTTCCTGTGTTTCTGTCAATCCTGCACAGAAGAGCTACCTCACATGCTAAAGGCCTTTTATGGAGTCATCATACATTTTGTAAGCACTGGTCCATTCCTCACTACATGACTGCCTAACTTCTATTCCCAATAAGATATTTTCTCCCTGCTTTTGACAAATAAGACTTCTGTCAGGAGCCACCTCCTCTGTGAAGGCTCTCCTGCTTGACCTCCCTAGTTAGGAGTATTTTCTTTCTTCTCAGTGTTTCTTGTTTGATATTTATATTAGTGTCCTAAGTCCTCCAGTACAATGTGAGTTCCTTGGGCCAGGGGTGGGGATAGAATGTTTCATTTTTATACTAATATCCTCAATACTTAAAATATTTATTGAACTGAATTTCTTGGTTATATTTCATTGCAACAAATATGGTGCAGTTTCTCCAGGTCCATCATGTATTGTAGTTTTCCATGACTCTTTGGGTCACTCATGACTGTAAATACTGGTGAAATGGTGGGTCTGGAGTCAGAGAGACATTAATTCAAATATAGCCTCAGACACTTCCTGGGAAAATCATTTAACTTCTGTGTGCCTCAGTTTCCTCAATAGTAAAAAGGAGATAATTACAGCACTTGTCTTCCAGGGTTGTTTTGAGGATAAATGAAATATTTGTAAAGTGCTTAGCACAGAGTCTGGCCCAGAGTAGGCCCTTAATACTGTCCTCTTACCCTTCTCCCTTCTAATAGTTACACCCACATTCTCCTCTTGATGAACTGGAAGCATTAAAATGTAAACAAGATGAGGTAGGGAAGGTTAATAGTTCTAAAATATAAACTATCTCTCATTCCTCTGGTTCTGACTCACTTCCAATACCCTCATCAAGATGCTCTTTGTATTTATAAGAGAATGCTCTCCTTCCCATAACATTCCTAGACAAAATCACCAGATCAGGTTAAGTCTATCAGATTCACTCCCATGGGACGCAGATCTATATTCCTTAAAAGATCTGGAGGGATTATGTTTATCTTTTGGACATGGGAGATAGCAATAATCAGCTCCCATTTTTTTCAGGAGTTATTTACATAAAAGTTTTGTAAGTCAGTATCACTTCATGTTTTGTTTAATTATTACCTTTTTTAGATTGGCATGGCTGACCCAGGCAGGCTTTGTGAAATACGTGAGAATAGGAGCATTCTTTGTTCTACAGCCTTCCTAATGCCCCACCTGCAGCAAGTAAGCTAGAAGTCCTTGGTAGGGAGGGCCGGAAGCAAAAAGATCTGCAACTGGAGATACAGAAATGAAGGGAAGTGGAGAGAGTGAGAAGGGGCACAATGCATCAGTGAGTCAGGACCTGGGGAGGGCCTGAATCTAGTTAAATAGTCCAGTTGTAGGTTTTGCTTGAGAGTCAGGAGCCACAGAAGATATTACTATGGGTAAGTTCTGGGTTTTTCCCCTTCCAAATGAAATGTAGAATTTCCTTGTATGCACAGAACTGTGTCATCCTTCTTATTTCCATATCCTCTCTATCCCCAAAATAGAAGAGAGTTGGCTGACCCAAGGGACATCCCAGAGAGAGAGAGCAGGCATCACTCATTTGAATCTACCTTATCTCTGACTAAATGCAGAGCTTTGTGATGTTACTGTTCTTTATAAAGCCATTTGAAAAACAATGCCTCTGATATCTATGAGCAGGGAGCACTCAGATGAACACCAAGGCTCTTGCCTAGTGTCTACTCATGAAACCCACTCCTTTTTGGATCTGGAAATCTGGGTCTTAATCTCAGATCTAATCAGGGACTGAGTTTGGAGAACTCTTGGACTCAGAGCCTACTGCTCATATGTGAAGAGCAAAATAAGCATGGCAGCTAGATGGAATAGTGGGTAGCCCACCAGACCTGGAAGTAGTCCTGATTCAAATCTTAATCCAGTCATACCTACTGGATGTATGACCCTGAAAAATAGGTACAATAACAGCTCCTACCTCCCTACCTCGTAGGCTGGTGGCAAGGAGCAAATAAGAACATGTGGAAAGTGTTTTGCAAACCTAAAAGTACTAGAGAAATGCTAGCTATTATTATGTGATTTCTGCTTTGGCCTACCTCTTGCCTTGATAAATAATGATAGGATCCTAATCAGTCTCTCCTGTTTCTAACCTTTTCCCTCTTAAATCCACATACTCTGGCTTAGTGGAGAAAAATTGCAGTGAGAATATCTGGTTTCTTTATCAAGTAACAAGTTCTGCAGGCCTCTGTAAAATGAAGGGGCCTCCAAAGTTCCTTCTAGGAATAGGGTTATGATGCTTCTATCAAAGGGACCCTTGCCTACTTACTGACCAGGTTTCTCCTGATGGAGTGCATATATGGCAAGCTCTGAGAAGAAAATGGGCCATTATAGGAAACAGTTATCACCATTTAAAATATTATTTAGGATAATTCAGTATTATTCTTTACAAATTTTAGAATACTCTTTTCGCCTCCTTCCTAATTTCCTTTTCTTTCTATTCCCACACTCTCCCTCTTCTCCAGTTAGTGGTTATGATAAGGTTTAATTGAGGACAAAAGAGACCTGGGGAGGAAGAGAAATCAATTCTTAACTATCCTTTAATCTCCCTACAATTTAGGATTGTAACAAATAGGAGTTCATCACCCAAAACACCCAAGCATTTGGTAATAGAATCAGATATTCCCGACAATGTAACCCACTTTCCTCGATAGTGAATTAAAGTTGCATGGCTTCCAACACATCCTTCTGCATCTCTATGTCTCAAACGTAAAGAGCAGCTTTGGAAGCAGTGCTTCTTGTTCGCTTAGGGTTTGGGGCTCTGCAGTCTGCGCGGGTACCAAAGCAAGCAGGTGGGGGGGGGAGAAGTGTGAAGTGGGGTGAAGCGAGCCGCGGGGTGCAAGTCCGGCGCGGGCCACGGAGAGGCAGCACTGTTCGCTCACCCCCACCCGGTTGAGAGCCTGGCGCTACTTTGCCACCCTGCAGCTTGGCGGCCCCGCACTTCCTTCCCTTCCCCATCGCGGGCGATCCGGGGACCGGGGCGCTCCCCCCAAGCCGCGTCGTTGCAATTCTGGTTGTGGCCCCCAAGGTGGCCACGCAGGGCATCCCGTTTTCTTCCCAGAGTTTTGCCATAGCTGCACTCTAACGGGAGAAAACTGGCCTGCGGGCAAGGGCTCCTGGCTGGTGCGGGGGATGGCGAGGGTGGCTCGCTGAATATAGTCCCAATGAGATTTGGAACTGGAAGAGACTCAGCTTTCAGAGGAGAAAACCCAGGCTCAGAGAAGCGTGATTTTTTCCCCCCATCAGATAAATAGAGAATAAACCCATCCATTGATGGGTGGAACCTGGTTTAGCAAATAGTTTAGAATAAAGGGCTCAGAAGTCTTGAGTTATAATCTCGCCTCCCTTACTTACTGGCTTGGAGACCAGGAACAACTCTTCCTTTGATCCTACTTGGCCCCCTCAGTAAAATGGAAAGCTTGGCTGCTCTCCAAGGTCCTCTCCCAAATAGTGAGAAAATAATTGTGGAGAACGACTACTAGAAGCTAAGGATCCCTCTATTCTTGACTTTTCCAAACATAAATCCTCACTATCCCCCTCCCCCCAAACTTGGAAGATTAAAAAATTGCTACATCACAAGGGTATTTTAGAGGAGGGTAATGTGATCTCAAGAACTTGGAGAAGGCAACCCTGTAGAACAGGTTTTGTGTAAGAATTTCAAGTTCTCAGAAGTGGGTGTGGGAAGGACCTGGGTGGGGACCACAAATATTTTGAGAAGATAAGCCAGAAAAACGAAAGATAAATTTTTGGTAGATTGTCAGAAATTATCTGGTCCAGTCACCTTCACATTATAGAGTAAGAAAGGGAAGCTTTACAGAGAGAAAGGTTACTAGATCTACAGCAGGGGTGGCTAGGTGGTGCAGTGGATAGAGCACTAGCCCTGGAGTCAGGAGGATCTGGGTTCAAATCCAACCTCAAACACTTAATAATTACCTAGCTGTGTGACCTTGGCCAAGCCATTGCCTTGCAAAAAAAACCTTAAAAAATATAGATCTATAGCAGATTTCTGTGGCAATTGACTCAGGTCTTCTGGTTTTACAAAGGAGGAAACTGAGGCCCATCGGGAGAGTGACTTACTTCAGGTCATACATACTTGAACTAGAGTCAGTGTTTTTCCTAAAGTGCCATAAGATACTCCTAGACTTTATTCAAGGTCATCCAGCTATTATATCATGAATTCCACTTTATTTTCATTTTAACTTTCTTTTTAGTAAGCAAAATATATATATATATAAATATATATATATATATATATATATATATATATATATATACACACACACAGGTACCACTAATTGAATTTTCTTGTTATTCTAAAGCCTGATAATGCAATCCTGATAAATTCCTTATCTTAATGTTTCTATTTCTGTTAATACTAATAGCTAGTGTTTATATAGTGTTTTAAGGTTTGTTTGCAAAACACTTTACAAATATGATCTCATTTGGAGATCAAAACCTTGGAGGCATATGCTATTATTATAGTCATTTTACAGATAAAGAAACTGAGGCAACTGGTGGTTAAATGACATCAAGTAGTCTGCAACCAGATTTGATCTCAGGTAAATAATCCTTTCTGACTTTAGACCTGGTGCTTTATCCACTGTATCACTTAGTCTGCCCCAAAGAACTGTGGGAGATAGATATCAACTCCATTTTACTTGCCTTGAGGATTAAACATTAATTTAGACTGGCATTTTGGTCTCTTCTCACTCTTTCTGCTTATCTCTTTCTGCTTATTTTTACTACTCCCCTTCATAAGCTCTGTGTTCTAGTCAAGCTAAGCTATAGTTGTACCCTGAACTCATTATGGGGCAGTTAGATAGCACAGTGGATAGAGTGTCAGGCCTGGAGTCAGGAAGACTCATCTCTTCAAATTCAAATCTGTCTTCTGACATTTACTAGCTGTGACCCTGAGCAAGTCTCTTACTACTATTTGCTTCAGTTTTCTCACCTGTAAAATAAGTTGGAGAAGGAAATGACAATTATTCCAGGATTTTTGTCAAGAAAACTCCAAGATAATGTCCTTAAGAGTAGGATAGGACTGAAAAATGAAACATCATTGAACTCAATACTCATATCCTACCTCTAGGTATTATTTGTACAATCCACGTCCCATTCCTGTAAGGCACTCCTTCCTTATCTCTACCTTTTGAAAATTTTATTTTCTGATGAAGCTCAATTCTGATTCCTGCAGTTGCTATCATTCTCTCTGCTCATCAATTTTCTTTAAACTATAGTTTTACATATATTATATTCTTCCTTCTCCCCTTTCTGAAGTTGCAAATAAGCACCTTGAAAGTAGGGACTTTTTTTTGCAAGGTAGTGGGGTTAAGTGACTTGCCCAAGGTCACACAGCTAGGTGTCTGAGGTTGGATTTGAACTCAGGTCCTCCTGACTCCAGGGCCAGTGCTCTATCCACTGCACCACCTAGCTGCCCCAAAGGTAGGGACTATTTGATGATGATGATGATGTTTGTCCTTCATTCTCAAAGCAGACTAGGACATCAGGGAGGTGATGCCATTACATGAATGTGAATTGGATTTGAGTGAGTGGGGGTACTGTGTTAAGTCACCAGTCTCATTTTCTCTTCTGGAACCATCTGGGTTCAGTGGTCAGATATGGATTAGGACCACTAGTGATAGCCCTGGATGCGCAAGGTCACACAACTAGTACTTGTCAAGTATCTGAGGTCAAATTTGAACTCAGGTCCTCCTGATTCCAGGCCAGTGCTCTATCCACTGTACCACCTGTCTTATACATGGTAGAGGTTTAATAAATGATAAATGGAATTGTTTTAAATTAGATGTTCAAGACTGTTTATCTGCCATAGGCCCCCATCAGTTTGCCTCTTACCCTGCCATGGATAGTCAATGTGACTCTTTTTAAAGCAACAACATAATGAATAAATTGACCTTAATAAGAAAGTAATGCAGTGGAAGAGCCAGACTTGGAGGAAGGGGTTGGGGGGGGGGCTGAGTTAAAATTCCACTTCTGACACAGACTGGCTGTGTGACCCTGGGCAAGTCATTTAATTTCTCAATGTCCCAGAATCTCTCTGAGATTATGAATTGTACAATTGTTGCTGATTGCATTGGTGTTGAGAATTTTCTCACAAGAAATAGCTTACACTGAAGATCCTTACACATAGATCCTGTAAGGAAGAAAAGAAGAAAGGAAGGAAGGAAGAAATAACTCCAGAAGTAACTTAGAAGTCATCTAGTTGGGGGAGGTTAGGTGGCGCAGTGGATAAAACACCAGCCCTGGACTCAGGAGTACCTGGGTTCAAATCCGGTCACATACACTTAATAATTACCTAGCTGTGTGGCCATGGGCAAGCCACTTAACCCCATTTCCTTGCAAAACCTAAAAAAAAAAACCCAAAAAACAAATAAGTCATCTAGTCCAACACTTTAATTTTAGAAAGAAAGAAACAGGTTCCAAGTGAGGATATGACTTGGCTCCAGGTCACAAAGGTAAGTAAGCAGTAGAGCCCAAGGCAGTGACTCAAATAGGTCCATTCTTGCCCAAAGATCTTACCTCGGATTAAGAATAATGGAATAAGTAAATAAACCATCTTGGGCTTCTGGGCATTCTCTGCTCCAGTGTTCTCTGATGAGAGAAGTGATGAATTAATTCCTTTGGAAATTGTGTAGTATGTTGTCATGTTGAATGATTAGTTCCTTTCTTGTTCCTCACCATGTAGTTTTCCTCACCTGATTTTTTAGGTAGTAAAGATAGTCCTTCTTTCCCACTTGTGAAAAAAAAAAGAACAAGTTTTGTGCTTTGACAGTATCAGAATTCAAACCAATCCATCAAGTAGTCAATTACTGGGCAAGATCTGTGTTCAAATTTTATCTTGAATGCTTAGTAGCTGTGAGACCCTGGAAAAGTTATGAAGCACCTGTTACAGCCTGTTATTTCATTTATATTTTACTGCTGCCCAGACTGGGGCCCCTTGATCACGTTTGAATTATTTTATCTCAGAACTAGGGTGAAGATAATCTGAGAAAACAGAGAAGGGCTGACAGACCATTGAAGATTGCCACGTCCTTCTTCCTCACCATGACAGCATGCTGATAAAAACATAAAGCTGTATGAGGAGGGGAAAGAGACCTTTCAACATCCCTTTGATGTTGAGGCTTACAGATGCTACTAGATCTCTTGCCATTTTGCCCTTAAGACAAAGAATCTGCCTTGCCCTATGCTACTTGGGGTAAAGGGGAAAGAAGGGAGAGCAGTTATGGTGTCCATGAATGCCTGTTCCTAGGATTCAGGCTGAAAGTGGTGATAGGAGAGCTGAATTTGCATTAGGAGCTAGAGTGGGGACCAGTGGGCCCATAGAGCCAACCAGTTGAATGGAATGAATTTGTACCATACAGCTTCCAAAAATTCATCACAAGAGAAATCGGGGATATAGATCCTCTTGCTGCAACTTTCCCCCCATCCCTCACCCAGTTTCTCCCTTTCTTTCCACTGTTCCTGTCTAGAATCTGGACTTGAACCTGAAATATCAAAACAATGTCTCTTTATCCTCCTTTTCCACCAGATTTCAGAGTGGGAAGAAAGGCTTGGATATGATTGGACAGAACATGTTTATAGCTCTGAAACTTTTTTCTTATATTTATTTAAAATAAATTATGTGGTTGCAGAAAATTTATTGCCTTTGTAATACAGAAGGTCTGGTCAGGAAATTTACCAACTATGAGTTAGGGTTTTTAAAGCTAAAGAGATTTTTCTATTTCATAATCCTGAACACTATTTAAGTCCTAGGCTAAAGTTCAGAAGCCCATCATAGTTGTTCCCCTTACTCACCTCTTTGAAGCCTTTTGGCTTGGCAGAGAGACTTCTGTCTGTATATGGAAAAATGGAGACCATCTCTGCTTATGTGACAGAGAGACCTTGATGAGACTGCTCATCTGGTGACTTGTGTACAATGCCACCTGGTGGGAAAAATATATATTTTCTAACTGCTTAAATAATGGAATGACACACTATGCCTTTTCTGTGGGTTAATAGAGGGTGGGCCTTATACTAAGGCAGTATACTTGTGTTCAGACATAAAAGGAATAACTGTCACTTACCTCTTAGGGTTGTTGTGAGGATCAAATGATTCCGGTAAAATGCGTTGAGAACGTTTAAAGCATTACATAATTGCTAGTTATTCTTGTTCTTGTTATGTGCTAGGTCCTGGCTGAGCAATGGGGTACAAGGACAAAACATAAAATGATCCCTTGACCTTATTAATCCTAATAGTGAGAGTGTGTAAAATGCAACATATAAATATAGAAGTGCTGAATATGATCGTATGAGGAGGAAATCAGTCCACTAACAATCAAGGATCACTTTTCACTGTAATTAATTTATTAATTTACCCTTTCACTTGGTGATCTTGAAGATTCAGAATGTCTAATTATAAGTTTAGTGATAGGTGGATGGTGCCAAAAGTCTTTTGAGTTCCTAAGGGCAGGAATTTTATTTGCATGTAATTAATGTTCTTAATAAAATCTTAATCTGACTTTTTCCAGCTTCCCTCCTTCTTGGCCTCTTAACACATTTGCTGTCAGACTAGTTTTCTGTTAAAAGTCTCCAGTGACTTGCCTTGTCCTATGCCACTTGGGACAAATTCTGCTAGCCTTTCAACACTTTTCATGATCTGATCCCACCCTATTTCACAGTCCTCTATCAACTTAAACCACTGACCTCTTTACCCAGAAACTCCTCTCTTTAAATCTTACATTTATTTCAGGACTCAGTTTAAATGTCCCTTACTCCATGAAGTCTTCCTTAACTATTCCTACAGTAGCTCTGGATCATTGAACTCCCAAGATTCTTACTATGCAGCCCACAACTTAATACATTGTCTTCCCTTTTTAATTATCTGTATGTTTGTGTCTATCACTCCAGATAGATTGAAAATTCCCTGAGGTGAGAGACTGTTATATACTTACATATCCTTACAAGGAGCTGGATACCAAACACTCAGTATTTCTTGGTTGATTCTCAAAATGCATATCTTTCCTTCTTCCCAGTTCTTGCAGCCCTGAAATTTCCAATAATCTTTCCTATGTCAGTGTTTCTTCCATTAGATTTGAAATCTTAGGAGGGCAGGGGGCATAGCTTACACATAATTTCATTACTTGCAGCTAGTAGGAGCTCTATGCATGTGGACTGATTCTACTCTTCAAGGACTTGAAACCAATGATTGATTTGGAGGATACTCCTGCAAGGCCAGACCCTGGTATTACAGGTGTTACAGGTGCTCAGAGGAGGCTGTAGAAGGGTCACATGTCTCCAGAAGGCTCTGTGGTCTAAGTTGAGGTTCAAGATAGGAGCCCCACTTCCAAGAATACTCTCTGAATCGCCTCCTCTTTACATTGTCTGTATCCTATGTATGTATAGCTGTTTGCCTGTTGTGGCCCCGATAGAATGTGAGCCCCTTCAGCAGCTCTCATTTTTTTTACCCTTCTATAGGATCCTCAGAACTTGGGGGACACAAAGAAGTGATTTAAATTCTTGTTAATTTCTATTTGTGTCATATTATATTTGATCATAGATTTAGAGGTAGGAGTGATATTAGAGGTCATCAAGTCCAAATATCTCATTTTATAGATAAGGCAAACTGGTCTAAGGAAAAGTGACAGTCCTGAGGGTCACATAACTAGGAAGAGTCTGAGGCAGGATTTGAACTCAGTTCTTCCTGATTCCAATTCCTCTATCTACTGTGTCATCCTGCTTCAAAATCCCTTAACCAATTGAGTTATGTTTATTTTGTGAAGTTTAACACAGAAATTAGAGCCAGAGGATTTAAATTTATCTTGCCTCCAATGCTTGCTTACTACCTGTGTGCTTTTGGCTCTGTTTTCTCATCTATAAAAGAAGGAAACTGGACTAAAGACAAGTCTCTTCCAGTTTTAGATCTATGATTCTTTGTCACAGGCAGTATATGAAAACAGTCTTTTTGGGTTGGAGTGATGTGATAGGAATGGGACATGAAAGTTTGCAAAGCACTTTACCAAATGTTATTTCTCTCTATTCTTATAACAACCCTGGAAGGTAGATGCTTTAATTATCCCCATTTTATAGATGAAGAAATTGAGATTGAGAGGACAACTTGCCCAGTGTCACCCAGCTAGTAAGGGGCTAGTGTGGTATTTGAATCCTTCCTGCCTTTTATCTCCTCTGAGCTGTATTGCCTATGCCACTCAGCTGCCTAAATGTATACTAACTAGATCTGAGGCTTAGATTTTTAGGATACAGTAAGAATTGAGTTAATTAGTGAGACAAAGACTCGCTAGCTTTTCCTGATATGCCCCACCTCTACCCACATTTTGGGCTTTAGAAGCACTAGCCTTCTTTTCCATTTCCAAAAGTCTAATGGGGTTCCTTGTGAAATTATCAGTTCTTTTAACATCACCCAGACTTCTTCCTAAAAACAAGATTAGGCCCATAAGATCATAGATTTAGAAGTGTAAGGATTTTAGAGGTTGAGTCAGACCCTCATTTTAGAGATGTGGAAACTGAAACTGGTTCAAACATTCTGGAGGACACTTTGGAACTATGGCCAAAGAGCTATAAAACTGCATACCCTTTGACCCAGCAATACCATTACTAGGTCTACAACCCAATGAGATCAAAGGAAAAGGATTTATAGGTACAAAAAATATTTATAGCAGCTTTTTGTGGTGGTGAAGAATTGGAAACTGGGGGGATATTTATCAGTTGAGAAATGGCTGAACAAGTTGTAGTATATGATTGTGATGCAATACCCTCCTACGATAAGAAATGACTATCAGGTTGGTTTTATAAAAAGCTGGGAAGATTTATATGAATTGATGAAGAGTGAAGTGAACATAAATGAGAACTGATGAACTCAAGTGCAAATTGAAGCATAACTTTTTCACTTAAAAATATTCTGGTGATGCATAGTTGCAAGTTACTGAATAACAGTCACTTAAGAGTTACAGTTGAGAATAAACAAAATGGCAATGGTGCAGGGTGGTCCAGAGCAGACAATATGTTACAAATGAGGAGTAGCACAAGAAAAGTAAGGGTGAGGCCAGAGAGCTGAATGACAGGAGCAAAAATATATATTGGTCACACAGTGTGAGCTTAAGAGATAGTGGTGAGTGCTCGCTGGGCATCCATGCAATGTCAAGAAACCTGAAGGAAGGCCCCTCTCACATTGATGGGGATGATGGCCTCCAGCTGGGTGATAGGAGTAGCGCAGGTTGGGCTGCTGCTTGCATTTTTGGAGGGGGTAGGAACACTGATGAAATCACAGCTTTTTCTCAAAAGCACAGAGAAAGTGAGAAGTTTATGATTTGGTGAGTTGATCCTTTGGTCCAACTGGATAAAACTCCAAGAAAGACTGTTGGGCAGGTCCTTAGTCTTGGATATCAGAAGGAGGCACAGGAAAACTGAATCTGACCTCCAACCTGCAGTGACAGGGGTGTCAAGGGGAAGACAAGAGTACAAAAAAACAGAAGAGCCGAATGGCCCAGAAGTCTCATTTGGTGGGGGGGCCATGAAGAATCTTTAAGCCATTTAATTCCTCAAGGAATTTCTTGTCTACTGCCACAGAACCATTTCGTGCTGTTTTTCAGGGGGTTCCTCAGTGGAGGAACCATTTCTTGGATCCTTGGTGCCCAAGACCATGAAGGTGTAACAGTGAATGTAAACTCATTTTTGTCCTTGTATTCCTCAGCTCCTAGCACAATTTCTGGTGCATCATTAGAGTACTGGATGAGGTCAAATATGATCTGTGGTCAAAGACTGAATGGGGACAGTGTGGAGGAGGAAGAGAAGAGGGCACCATCTGGGATCAGCTCTAGTTCTTCCTTTCCCTGGGGTCATGGGAGGTATCAGGCAGTGACTGAGATAGAAGATTTAAAATCTTGAGAGTGAGTCAGACCCCTGAAAGGCCTGAGGGTGGGGAGGTCTAGGGAGGGAATGCTACTGACATACCTCACTACTCATCACCTCACGCTTGGATTACCTGGGGAGAGGTCTACCTACCTCCCAGCCCTAATCCATCTAGGATTCAGCCAATAGTGATTTTCCTTAAATACAGGTCTTATCATGTCATGCCACCACTCCCTCTCCCCTTGGCAAACTCCTGTAGCTTCCTATCACTTCTAGGATCAAATACAAAATGCTGTTTGGCATTCAAAGCCCTTCATCATCTAGCCTTCTCCTACCTTTCCAGCCTTTTTATATCTCATTCTCCCACAGGGAACTCTTAGATCCAGTGACACTGGCCTCCCTGCTACTCCAGGAACAAGATGCACCATCTTCTCAGTTCTGACCATTCCCCCTTGCTGTTCTCCAGTCTGGAACTTTCCCTCCTCAGCTCCAATTACCAACCTCCAGGCTTCCTTTAACTAAACTAAAATTCCACTTTCCACAGGAAACCTTCTTTCATGTAACTACCTCCTAATTATCAAGTATAGTTTACTTTCTATGTTTTTGATGGCATGTAGTCTTCCCCCATTAGACTATAAAGTTCCTTAAGGGTAGGGACCTACCTTTTGTTTCTTTTTGTAACATTAGCAGGGACCCCTCCCCCAAAGTATGTGTGCTTAACAAATATTTGATTGGTCTCTTCTGTCCAATAATGATGATGAGCAGTTTACATTTATATATCACTTTTTAAGTTTTACAAAAGTTTTCTATACATAATCTCATTATGTCCTTACAATAATTATGCAGAAGCAGGATTGCTACATCCCTCTGTAGCCAGACTTTTCCCTAGATATTAAGCAGTTGACACAAGGACTTTAAAATTGGCAAAGCACCTTATAAATTATCTCATGTAGCATCCTTGACTCATGAACCTTTGTGGTTCCCCATTAAAGGATAAAGTCCAAATTCCTCAGCCAAACACTGAAGACTGTCATCGAGTTCATCCATTCTTTTCTACCCATTAATTCCTCCCCTCCATGAACTTAGGCCTTACTCCTTGCTTCCTCTATGCCTTTCCTCTCATCATATGGTTAGCTTTCCCTCTTTCTTCTTTGTTCAGCTAAATTCTGCCTGTCTTTTTTCTTTTTTTAGGTTTTTGCAAGGCAGTGGGGTTAAGTGGCTTGCCCAAGGCCACACAGCTAGGTAATTATTAAGTGTCTGAGGCCATATTTGAACTCAGGTACTCCTGACTCCAGGGCCGGTGCTTTATCCACCACACCACCTAGCTGCCCCAATCCTGCCTGTCTTAAAGGCTCTGGCTGCTTTCCTTTCTGAAATGGTCCTTCATGTCCCAGAGTTGAAGCATTCTCTGAATTCTCTAACACTTTGGAACCATGGCACTCACTGGGCAGCCAGCCTATAAGCCCTGGTACTGCTGCCCCATCTCCCCCAGTTTAGTTACTTTGCTTAATACACTTGGAGAGACATAGTGCTACTATGGCCAAGGTTGTGGGTCAGAGCCTCCCCACCACAGAACATACTAGACTTCAGCCATCCATTTCCTGGAATAGGTGGTGAACTGGGTACTTAGGTACAATTCACCACTAACAGAAAACAAATTACCCCAAACCAACAAGCTGGTATCCTCTGACATGGAAGCAGAAGTATCAAATTATAGAAATGACTTCATGTGATAATCCTATGTAAGGTTTGTATCCCAGTGCTAATGCTACCTAGCTCTGTGACCTCTCAGTCTCAGTTTCCTCCTCTAAAACGACTATAATACAGTTTTGGCACTACTTGCTTCACAAGTTCTCTGTGAGGCAGATAACAGAGATGCAGTAAGGACTATGTAAATGTACAGAAAGAAGCACAGAAATCTATCCACAGATGTAGGTCTATCTCCTCCTGTGAACCTGCTGATCATGGCAAGTTTGACTCAGGATAGAAAATGTAATCAAACTGAAACGAATTTGAGCTGAAAAACATACTTTGTCCTTGAACTGAATAGAGTTGCATTTAAAAAATATAACTTTATTATATTTTGACATCATGATGATCCCCAAGGTCCCTCTGGTTTTCAAAATTCTATGATTCTGAGTTATTTGTATTGAGTTTGTTCCTGTCCTTCAGCAAAACTTCTTATCTGCTGGCTTGTGAACTATTGTACTTTGGAGCTAGAAAGGACCTCAAAGATCCTCTAATCTCCTCATTTTACAGAGGAGGAAACTGAAGCCCAGAAAAGAGAAAACTTTCACATGTTCCCTCATTTAAGAAACTGGACAAAATCTGGGCACTAGGCTGGTTGGACACACAAAGGTGGTACTGGGAGGTGGCTTGCTCTCCTCAACCCACCAGGACAATCCCCCCTGGTTTTCCAACACAGTTCCTGGCATTTTATCTTTACAGGTACGGGATAGTCACACCAGGACAGCAGGCACAGAAAATCGGGCTATAAGAGAATCACATAATCTACCCTTCACATAAAGCAACAATAACAGACCAAGGCCTTCACTTTAGACTTGAGAACTTCAGTCTCAGAGATAATAGTGGTATTAACAATGATTCACATTTTCAAAGCATTTAGAAAGTGCTTTTGTCATAAATATCCTGTGAGGCAAGCAGAACAAGTATTAAGACTCCCATTTCACAGATGAGGAATACTGATAAATTTAGGTCTTCAGACTCCAAGTTGAATGCTCTTTTTGCTATAAGACATCGGCAAGTATTCTGCCAGGATCCTCTTCCCACCACTGGTGCTCAGTCCCATTGTCATCTCACTATCAGAGATTCTGCTATACCGATGTCTCTCTTCCAAGGACTTGTTCCTTATTTAATCATTGCTGGATGGTTTCTGTTGGCTTGAAATGATTCTAGTAGAAGGTAGGATCTCCTCGGTCTCAGCAGGTCAGGGCATTCAAGGAGCTAGAAAAACCTGGAGGTTTTCTCAGAGAAACTGTAAAAGTAAAACCTGGAGGAAAGGGGCATCCAGGTGAGAGGGGTAGGGCAGGGAGTCTGGAGCAGCAGGAGTCCACAGGGAGGTAGCAGGGCTGAGGGCTCGATGGAAAGTTCTAAGACTCCTATACACTGCTCACCAAGTCTTCCTTTGTGCTCTCATTGATGAAGGGAGGTGCTAGCTCTGGGCTCAGGGGGCAGGAAGAAGGTAGAAGGGCATAGTTTGGAATCATCTTTCACTTCTCTAAGGCCTCTGGGCTTTCTTTTTTTTCTTCATATAAAATAAGTTCTTAGTTTTGTCCGTCATGGCTCCTTCAACCATTGTAAAAGCTGAGGTGTGTAGTAGGTAATGATGATATCAGCACCTGTATTTAGAGGCAAAGTAAAGAGGATGAGAGTATCCTGGCTGGCATAGAGGGATCCAGCTGGCTTGTGTGCCCTGCCCTGCCTCAGGAGCAAAGGGCACTGCCTGGGACCTCTCTGCATATTTGCAGGCACCAGAGAAACATATGGGCCTGGTGCTCAAGAAATGATCATTGTCTGACTGATTGGCCCTGTCTCCAACACAATCAAGCCAGACAAATCCTTGCCTCTAGGAGTCTCAGTTTCCTCATCTGTAAGATGAGGATAATATTTGTATTATTTACCTGACAAAGTTGATGGGAGATAATCATTTGGTGAATTTAAAGTCTTGCCTTTAACCTACTCTCACTGCCCATACATAATCTCACCTTGGGGCTGGGTCTTTAATTGAAGCTAAAGTCTCCATCAGACAGACACATAAGACTAACATTTTCTTTCAGCAACACAGTTGGGAAGAACATGCTCCTCCCCATTCCCTCCAATCCCTTCCCCATCCCTGCCTTATGTACCTGCTCTTCGGAAGGCTGTCACGGCCTCTAAAACAGCAGTTTTGAGGTCAAAGGCCCCGGCTTGAGCCCCGTGCCACAACATGGCAAACTCCCCAGAAACGTGATACACAGCGAGGGGAAGGACAGAGTGCTGCAGAGGAGAATGAACTAAGTTACAGGGGGAGGCCAATGATGCCTCCAGGGAAGCAAGTACCCATCCTGTCCAGACTCTGGTCTGCCCTGTTCTGATCAAACCTGACTTTTTTTTATCTTTCAAAATTAGGACTAATAAGATTGACTATTTTCATTCTTAGGTGGCGAATTCCCTGTAACATTAGAAGTTCCCAATAAGAAGTTGAATGATCTTTAGGGGTTTTTTTTAAGTTTTTTGCAAGTGACTCGCCCAAGGCCACACAGCTAGGTTGTCTTGAGGCCGGATTTGAACTCAGGTACTCCTGACTCCAGGGCTGGGTGCTCTATCCACTGTGCCACCTAGCCACCCCTTGAATGATCTTCTGATAGAGATGATGTAAGGGGGTCCTCTTGAGATTGGGTCAGATATTGGACTAAATGTGATCTTCCCACTCATTCTGTGAAATTCTGCAGAATTCTCCTCCCTCTCTCAGTTCTGCTTTTGATTTTGCCCTTGACTCACCTTGTTCTTTACTTCTCTTACAATGTCCAAGTATGGCAACCCTGGCTTGACCATCAGGATATCTGCTCCCTCCCGGACATCTCGATCCTAAGGCACACAGGATGGAGAACATGACCTCTGAAGTTCCTCCCTCAAACCCACTTCCAAGACAGACAAGAAGGAAATTCTGGGATTGAGGAAGGAGGCAGGTGGAACAGGGTTCTAAGAGAAGGAGGAGAGGGTGGAAAGGAACAATCATAAAGGCATGGTTGGGGCTGCTCCGCTTTGACATACCACAGCTCGGAGGGCCAGGCCCCGAGCTCCTGGAGGCAGTTGGTAACATCGTCGGTCACCAAAAGCTGGGCTAGAATGTGCAGCATCCCTGTGGAGCAGGAAAAAATCCAGGTCATCAGGAGGGGGCTAACTTGGCCTCTGGCCACTGGACTGATCAGGCCTATCTGGTGCCAATCTTTCATTCCTTTCATTCCCTCCAATTTTCACTCACCGGAAAGGACCATAGAAACAGGAAGCAAACTTGGCACTGTAGCTCATCACTGATACCTGTTGGGAGATGGTTTCTTGAGCTGAGTTTCCCACACAAAAAGCTCTAAATTGGAGTCAGGAGCCCCAGGAGATCCAGCTCTAACTACTGCCCTCATGATTCTGGATAAATCACCTACCCTTTTTAGAGTCAGTTTCCTCATCTGTAAATTGAAGTAGGAGAACTTTCTAGTTCTCTATCCTATGATCTGGTAAGCCCATGGATTCTAGGCATGGGTTGGGGAGGTGTTTGGCTTTCAGTTCTTGGAAGCCATCTCCTCTTTTTGCTCACCTCTTCCAGGGCACTACCTCACCTTCTTGCCTCTTACCTTGTTGCCAAGCCCATGGGTGATCAATGCCTCTTTGATGGCAGCAATTCGCCCATCCATCATATCTGATGGAGCCACCACCTGGCAGCCTGGAGAAAGGGTTAGGAGACAAGAGGGGATTGAACTAGACATTTTCCAAGGTTTCCACCAACTCTAATCATGTCTGATAGACAATGTGTTCTGATTTTGAATTTTGTTTGTCTCCCAGAATTAACTATAACATTCTCTCTTTCTCTTCTCCTTCCATCAAAGACCCCATGGTGCCTTACCTGCCTTGGCATAGGCTAGAGCAACTTCTGCCAGCCTCCTGCTGCTGTCCTCGGCCCTGAATGAGCCATCCTCCCTCAGGAGCCCTGTGGGACACCCAGTTGGGACTTAGGAAAGGTTCTGGGACGCCCCCTCTGCCTCCCAACCCAGGGAAACTTCCAGTATAACACCAACAAGACTTAGCTTTGTTGGCAGAACCGGAGGGGAGAGAAATGGCTAGTGGCAGTGGAATATGGGGAGGAAGGGCACAGTTGGGGGGCTCAGGACTCACCACAGTGACCATGTGAGGTATAGGGACACAGGCACACATCACAGGCAACCAGGAGACTGGGAAACACCTTGCGTAGCAGGCGAATTGCCTGAATAGCTGGGGTGTCTTCTGTGTCAGCTCCTGAGCCCAACTCATCCTGGGTGTGAGGACAGCTTTATCACTGATATCCAGGTCCTTGGCCCTCACCCCCACTATACATTCACCCCCTTGACCTTCTTTCCCTGACAGTTTATCCACTCCTTTCTTTATCCCTCCACACCGTTCTTACCTTGGCGACTTTGCTGGGTACCCCAAAGATGAGGACACATCGTAGACCCTTGGCTACTAAGGGTTGAAGCATCTCTTCCAGTTTATTCACGCCATACCTGGGGAAGGAGGCAGGCCAGCCTGAACCCTGTGTAGACAGCTTGCCTGCCCTTTTTGGACCTTGTCTTATTCTAGGATCAATCTTATATTGAGGCTGGGCAGGGCAAGAGTGATAGGACTAATCTGTGCTATTTTCTGGTGAAGAACAGTGTTTAATAAATAAAAGTCTGATCAAGACAGGAGTTGAAGGTCCAGGGTATGGAATATTTTAGGATGAGGAGCTTTACATTCCATTTCATACATCCCAAAGTGGTTTTACATCCATTATCTCATTTAAACCTCAAAAAAGCTAGATGAAATAAGGAAGGACTGATTGAATTATTCTTATCTGATACTGTAGGCCAGGGAGCTGAAAGTGACTTACCTTAGCAGTGACACAATTAGTTAGTAAGGGAGCCAATATTAGAACCCAGATCTCCTAATTTCTAACCCAGAAGACTTTCTACCAGAGCGGCTTTTCCCTTTCTCTAGAGATCTCCCAGGAGCATCTCTTACCTGGCAATGCCAGGAAGGCTGTCGATTGGTTGCACAGCATCAGGAATATCCCTGGAGGAAGCAGAGTGGATGAGCTATGGGAGGACTGGGTAAGGGATGAGGGGTAAAGATGATTGGTGGGGCTGAGCAATCTTCTAAGCTATAGGAGGGTTCTCTGGGTAGACTTTACCCATCAGGGCATAGGGGTCTATCTCTGGTTGAAATGACAAAATAGACTTTCTGAACTGGCAAAATTGAAGACCAGATGTTCACCCTACAGTGAACACAAGGGCTAGTCAGAACAGCCACTCGGCCTCTTTCTCATCATCTCTTAATTGCAACAACATTTAAGCAGTAATCATAACAATATCCCACAATTAGATTTTGTGACTTGGTGAAAGCTTTATGATTTTCAAAGTACTTTGCTAACTATCTGATCATTATATTTGTGACTATTATGTAGAAGGATTATTAAATCCATTTTACAGATAGGTCTCAAGCTCAGAGAGAAAAAGTTATTTATTCAAATCGGCAGAACAAGGAAAGTCAAGAGCAGGCAATTCCTAAAAGTGGCTTATCGTTTCCCCAGGAAGAGAAGAGGCAGGCAAGGCAGTTAACCCAATTTTAGTAGCCAGATGTGGACCTCTGCAGACCTTTCTTCCCACTCCAAACTCCACAAAAGCAGGACTGAAGTTGGACATACTCCCAAGAGCTTACGTGACAAAGATGGGGTAGATGAGATTGGAGGCATCGAAGGTGCTGGCTGCTGTCTGCCAGTTTCGCAAGAGGGGGTGGAAGTAACCACTATGAAGCAAGGACTCGGGCTGCATGACTGGGCCACAGTAGTTCTGGAATCAAGCAAAGAAGTGTTCACTGAATGTCCCCTACCCAGCCCCAGGAGAGGGACTAGACCAAGACAAAAGAAGGCTCAGAGAGAATTCCTGATCTCAAGGCTCTTACAGTCTCACCGAAAAAAAAAGATATTACTGTATATACATACATACATATATATATATATATATGTATGTATATATATATACATATATATATATATATATGTATGGATATACACACAGAGACAAACACAGAAGCCAAAAAGGCAAGAGGCAAGAAGGAGCAAGACTATAGAAGACTTTGATGACCAGGTCAGGGTGCTGGTCCATCCCCAAGGTAATGTCCCAAAGGTAAGAGGAAGCAAAGTACTTAGGTGATGATCAGAGCTGTACCTTAGGAAGCTGAATCTGACAGTAGGCACAGAACAGACTAAAAAGGGAAGAAATTGGGGGGAAGGGGCATGAAATAAAGAGGCTGGTGTAACAATTTGGGACCAGAGGAATAGAGATAGGAATTTAATTTTAAACACTTTGATTTTGAGGTGATAACAGGAATTCCAGCAGGGAGGTGTGTAGAAATATGGGAAGTGACTGATAGGAGGTGGCAACCAGGTTTTCTAGGCTGGTTCACTCCAGGCTGGGGTTTGGACAGCTCCAATGTGGCCAGTAGGTTGAAGTTGCTGTCACTTAATCCCCTGCTGATGAGCTCTGCATATACCTTGTAGTTTCTGGCTTCTTTCCCAGCCAACCTAAAAAGCTGATCCAAATTTTCAAGATCCAGTGCTCCTTTGGTGATTGCCTTATCATTAAAAACACAAGGCCTCAGGCTCTTGCCACACCCCAAGGCCAACACACCATTTCTGTGCCCCACCTCCCAAGTTCCTCCCCTTCCTCCCCCCCTCCCCCCAACCAGGATCCTTCCCCTTCAGATTCTGCCACTTTCCCTGGTATATACACTCAGCCCTCCTATCTCTCTCCAACAGTCTACTCGTGTCCACAGACATTTCATAATAGTCACAAATGGGACAGAAGTGAGCTACAGGTTTACAGAGAGAGAGAGAGAGAGAGAGAGAGAGAGAGAGAATGAGAGAGAGAAAGAGAGAGAATGTGTATATGTGTATGAGTGCCCACATCCTACAGACTTCTCTGGCTTCATCATCCATAAAATGAAAAGGTTGGATTGAGAAGATCTTGAAGGTCTCTTCCAGCTTTAACATATGATTTTTGATACTTCTGAGGGGCAAGGGAACTCACAGTCTGATGGAAGGTGCAGATAACCAATGCTGGTCCTAATTCTTTGGCTTCTGAAGGTTAATCTTGTAAAGACAACTTTCTGCTGGGTAGAAACCAATGTCATCCTATCCCTTTCCTTGTCCTTAGAGGGCTCAAAGTTAGCATGCTAACTAAGGGAAAGGTCCCTTAAGCAAGCCTAAGAACAACCTGTTCTTGGATATCATCAGATCAATGCATGGAGATTGGGCTAGTCTTGGACAGGTGAAATCCCAGCTAATTCAATCATCTCATTAGAGTCAGTCACTCCAACCTCCTCTACCACACCTTCAGCCAAAGCTGCTAATGTTTCACAAGGGCTGGCTTCTCTACGGTCAGATCCTAGGCAAGTTCTCAATTTTGGGAACTTTGATAGGTATTGGGGAAAGGCTGGGCAAACCTTTCAAAAACTGGTATTCCTGTTAAATATTATCCTATCTTCTCATTTCACCAGTGATTCAATGAAGGAGTCTGAGATCACAGCCTGCCAGCAGCAGCAACTATCTTCAGCAAGCCAGACAAAAAGATTGAGATCGCCAGATACCAGGGGTGGGGGGTGGGGGTGGCTCAGCTATAGAGAAGTTATTATAGAAGTTAATAAAAAAAAGGGACCAACTCCTTCATTTTCATTTTTATTTTTTTTTAGGTTTGCAAGGCAAATGGGGTTGCCCAAGACCACACAGCTAGGTAATTATTAAATGTTTGAGGCCAGGTTTGAACTCAGGTAACTCAGTACTCCTGACTCTAAGGCCGGTGCTCTATCCACGGTGCCACCTAGCTGCCCCCAACTCCTCTTTATTTTTCAGAAAAAAAGGTGAGGACTATTGCAGAGGAAAATAACTTGCCCAAGGTCATACAATTAGTAATACTAATAGAACCAGAATACAGGTTTTCCACTGCCTGTCCAAATGTTCTTTCCACTAGAAAACATTTAACATCAGGAAACTGTATTTTTTAAGCATGAGAGAAGAACTCTCCCTGGGTGATCAACAAGTGGGCAACACTCCAGTTTCAACAAGAGAAGGCAAAGTTATTGGATACTAAAGATTCTGGGTTACAAGAGCTAGAGAAGAGGGCGAGACTGTTGATTAGACAAAGTCTAAAAGGGCATTAAGGGGGCAGACAAGGCACAGCCAGGCTGGCAGAAGCAGAAAAACATTCCCCGAGCTTACAGACTGGAAAATCTTGCCAAGGAGTGGAGGGATCAATCAAATCACCCGGTCAGAAGGGGGGCACTGCCCTGGCAGCCTGGAAGATGCGGAGAGCGCGGTGTGGGAACTCGTTTTTGGTTGCGGGCTCAAGGCTGGGGCGGCCGGCCGGGTCGGGCCCCCAGGGTGGCCCCGGGGCAGCCCAGCCCGGTGCTCGGCCCCGCGCCGCTTGCATGCCCGCGCTCGGAACGGCCAAGGGCGCGCGTGGGTCACGGAGGGCTGCAGCGCGGGCGGCCGGCCCCGGCCTGCGGGGGGTGGCACGGGGCGGGGGGCCCGTGCCAGGTCCCAGGAGCCCAGACGCGGCCGCGGCCGGACGGATGACCTTGGCCACGTCCACTTCCCTCCCTCACTCTAGGTCCCCGGTAGCGGCGGGCGGGGCGCCAACTCCCCGCGCCCCGCGGCCCCCTCCGCCCGGCCCGCTCCCGCGGGGGCAGCCCGGGGCCCCGCTTACCGAGAGTCGCGCAGCCCCAGATAGCGGCAGCTGCGCCAGCTCGCGGCCGCGGTCTAAGTCAACCCACGTGGGGGTGGGGCGGGCTCACCCGGAAGCAGCTTCTCCCGGCCGGGCCCGCCCCCTCGGAACGCCAGCTGTCCCCGCACTGGCTGGCAGAGCGCCTCACCCCCCCGCGCTGATACACGATGACGAAGCCTTTCCCGGCCCGCTGGCGGCGCACGCCCGCGGGGCCGGCCACCAGCTCCGGCGGGGAGCGGGAAGCCACGCCGGGGAGAGGGCTCGGCCAGGGCCGGCGGGATGTGGGAGCGACAGGGCACCGGCCTCAAGGCCGCAAATGGCGCTCGCAGGAGGGCAGGGGATACAGCGGGATGCCAGGCTGGCGCCGCGTCTCCGCAGGACTGAACGCCAGAACGGGAGTTTGGACGTGCTCACTAGGTAACGCGGCCAGCCCAGGCTCACATGGACAGCGGGGTTGGTACAGGCTGGAGACTAGGAGCAAGACCGCCAAGAATCAGAATATTAGAAACTAGCTAGTCCAACCTGTCAGTCAAGTGCCTTGGAGCGCTTTAGGGAGAAATGAAGTTAACTGAATTGGTACTTCCATTCTGGAAAGCCACGTACCCACCCTTTGACCCAGCAATCACCTCTGCTAGGCCTGAGCCCAAAGAGATCGGAGGAAGAAGACCCATACGGAACATATCTGGGAAGAAGAAGAAACTAAGGGGATGGCCAATCAACTCGGGGAATGACTGAACAAATTATGGTACAGGAATTCAATGGAATAAAAGGGATGGGATGGGTACAGGGAAACTTGGGGAGACTTGTAGGAACGGATGCAAAGTTAACAGAACATTGTGAAGACAAAATAGTTTTGAAAGACTTAAGAATTCTGATTGTGATGACCAACTGAATCCAGAGGTGTGTTGGATTCAAGATGCAGAATGAAGTACATACTTTTTGCACACAGACAAGATGGGAATTTGTTTTGCTTGCTTACAGTAACTAGTTTTTTTTTTTTTAGGTTTTTGCAAGACAGTGGGATTAAGTGGCTTGCCCAAGGCCACAAAGTTAGGTAATTATTAAGTGTCTGAGGCCAGATTTGAACTCAGGTACTCCTGACTCCAGAGCCGGGCCACCTAGCTGCCCAGCCTATAGTAACTAATAATAGTTAGCATTTATATTCCACTTCATATTATTATTCTCTCACTTAATTCTCACAGCAGCCATGGGAAGTAGGTGCTATGCATATATTTTTTTAAAAGAAGGATTTTGTCTTTCAAATTGGAGAGTGGAGGAAGAAGAGAAAATACTTGTAGGCTGAAAAAACAGCAACAAAAAACAAACTCAAAAGTCAAGTCCTTCTTCATAGTTTCTGGTGCTCATCCAGGTTCTTGAATATTTTCAAGAAGAGGAAGCTCACGTTTCCATAAAGTAACCTCTTCTATTGGACAGCTCTAGTTGCTACAAAGAATTTCCTTTGTATGATGAATTAGCATTTGCTTGCCTATGACATCTATTCATTACTGGGTTTTACTTCTTCCCCTTGGAATCTAATCAGCCTGTTCTCATTTCTATAACAGTCCTGGTATTATATTCATTCATGACATGACCCAGAAGAGAAAAAAATGTATTTGTGAAAGAACTAACAAATCTGAATGATTAACAGGAAATATTTTCAAATATTGAAAATTTTTTGATCAATAAAGCAGTGTCATGAAGAACAACTGCTGAACAATTATTTTTCTGGTACTCAAGGAACACCTGCTGGTCATCCAAGGTGCTGCAAATATGGTTCCCTTATTACAAAATACAGAAGATTCAATGAAGAGATCAATTCTTTCAAAGAATCATCATGAACAGATGTGGAACAGCAAAAGATAACAATTTTAATAACACTTTTTTATTTATTACAAATCATCACCCCCCCAATATAAAGTGAGAGTCTTCCCCCATTTGTCAACAAACTTGTTCTTATAATCCATTAATGAATGAATGGTAACAGACTATATTTATTAACCTGTCATACTCTGGTTGGAGTGGGGCCACTATTAGTATTTTATACACCAAGAAAAATTAAGACTAGGGAGAGAAGTTGGCAAGAGTTTTTACTCTTAATATTCAAGATAGTTCTTAACAGAGGGACTGAATATGTTCAATGTGAGAGGTCCCCTCTAGGTGTAAACAAGATTTTTTTTTGCCAAGGGGAAAAAGTTCTTCTGGGAGCTTCCAACTTTCAGAAATATTCACTTAACTTGAACATAAAGTACTTGGGAGCAAATGGAAGGGGAGCCTAATAAAAGATGAAGGCCCTATTCAAAACCAGAAGGGTGATTTACTAGAATTATATTCCTAAGCATTATTAGATTTCATTAACAGTTGTTCTATTAAGCTGTCTTTAAAAGACAAGAGTCAAAACTCTGGGATTGAAAGAAAAACTTTACTTTTTTTAAATTAAGCTGAACTGAAGGTCATAAGTTAGGGAAGCAAAGAACAGTCTGGATAAAATGACTCTAATACCTAGAGGAAATGATTTTTGGAGCTTGACATTTGTTAAATAAACAAGCCAAAGACTAATAACAAGATGAGACACTTGTGAGGTTCACTTTAAAATCAAAAGGGACTGTGTAGAAAGTCTGTTTTCAAACTTTTGTTCAGTAGGCATGGGAGGAGGAAGAGAATTTTGAGGTGAAACGCATACTTTACATCAGACCCAATCAATACTCCGCTAATATAGGGAAGTACAAACCTCAAAGTATATTAAAAAAAAAGTACTAAGTAGAGTATGGCAAATGGAACCAAGCTCCAAACTCAGCAAGAGAAATTAATCAGTTATCAATCACATAAAGCAGAACTTTGACGAAAGTTACTTTCAAAGGGAAAAGACTTTCATTACTCTTTCAATGAGATATAATCAATCTATCACAGGCTACTCAGGCTGAGTTCAAATCTCCAATTTTCAGCGGCCTCTACAGTCACTAAATAATAGATAACATGAAATTTGGGTCATAAAACAGGAAGTGAAATATAGGAATCTTGTACATATTTCCCCATTAAAAATCTGATTAAATGGAAATTCATAACCTACCTTGTCAAAAGATCACAATTTATGGATTATGCAAAACAAAATTGGAAAGTTCTCTTTAGACATCTGGTTTGAGGATTATTCAGTAAGTTCTTAGGTCCTCATATATATGAACATTCTTAGCTGAGGAAAAGGCCACAGAATTCTCTATCAAACAGTACATTAGAGGCAATAGGGTCGAATCCAAAGTTTCTTCTCATCTGACTTGCCAATTCTCTCCATGAAGTTCAATTGTCAACCTCTTCTTCATCATTCTGCTCCTCCTCTTCCATTCTTTCATCATCCTCGTCGTTATCATCTTCCCTGCTCTTGTCTTGCTCTTCAGAATCTGTTCTTTTGTCTTTATCCTTCTTCTTTTGCTCAGAAGCTTCCTTTTTACCTTTCTGTTCTCGCCTATATGCTAACAATAAAAGGAAGCTATCATTAGGCAAAGATAAATGAACAGAACCAAATCATCTCACTCTAATAACTTGTTACCTTTCTAAAGTAGGAATTCGAAGGGATCTGAGACAGGTTCAAATGAAGACACATCCAATAAATACTAAATATTAGGTCCAACTGGTTAAACACATGACCACCACCTTAGTAAGGAGCTATGTCTACCCACCCAAAAAAGAAAAAACAGGGGTTGTTACCATCTAGTGCTTCTTTCAAAGGGGAAATGAATCGTTGAAATTCCATCTCTTCCATTGCTGATAGTACATCACCAGCATTTAGGGTCTTCCGTTTTCCTTTCATTGCAAAGTTGTTTGCACTTGGAAAAAAATGGAGAGATGAATTATCTTGGTCACCTCCTATCTCAAGATATTTAAAGGCAATTGACAGGGGTGTTTAAGCAAATCTGCTGGCCTGACCAAATTCTGATCAAGGGAGAATACCTGTAGCTCCAAACTTACAAAACATAATTAAACTCTAGTCTGATAAAGGAAAGAAAATGTGAAAGATACCAGGTGAAGCTACCTACCTCCAAGATGATGTTACAGTGAAATGTCTGCTCTTATTAACACTTAAATTTCTAATGCAGTGAACTTTGCTCCTACTGAGGCTTGGGGGTGGTTAAGCTCAGCTCTTGAAGGAGGAAGCATGGCATAATAGAAGGAGAACTCAAACTAGACTAAGAGATAGGACATTGGGGCAACTAGGTGGCGCACCGGCCCTGGAGTCAGGAGTACCTGGGTTCAAATCTGTCTCAGACACTTAATAATTACCTAGCTTGTGTGGCCTTGGGCAAGCCACTTAACCCCATTTGCCTTGCAAAAACCTAAAAAAACAAAATAGGAAATCTGGGTTCAATTCCTAATGTTGTTAATTTGTTGTGGGACCTTTAGCAAATTTCATCACTAAGTCTACTTGAGAGTGAAGAGGCTTTACTAGATTATCTCCAAGTTCAAGTCAACCTATATTTCTTAGTAATTTAAATGTGTAAAACTGAGGCAGATACTTAGAGAAGGACCCTCACTGGGGCCATAGGGCACTCTCAGTTGGGCAAACTTCCTCCAGAAATCAAACCAACCCCTTTCTCTGAAACTTAATTTTTAGAGAGCTGCCTAGGGCCCTGGGAGAGATTAGGGATCTGAAACTGAACTTGAACCTGGGTGCTTCTGCACTCTCCGTGTATAAGCCAAGAAGCTTCTGAGCATAGAAAATCCAAAAAACTTATCATTTTTACACAAATACAAAAATGATCTGAGGAGGAAGACGGAGTCCTGAGGGAGCTGCAGGTTCGGTAAGGTCCGTTCTGGGCCTAGGGGAGGGGGGGCCGGCAGCGCGCGGGGCTCCGGCGGGGAGGCTCCAGCGCGCGTGCGCCCCGCGCGGGCTCTCCCCGGCCTCCGTCTCTCACCAGGAGGTGGCGTAGAGCACGAACACGCTGGCGGCCCGAGAGATGGCGCTTCGGGCCTCTTTGGAGATGTTGACGCCGTCGGGGAGCTGCAAGGGGAGACGGCACCGGGGTTAGTGGGGTGCGTCCCGGCCCCAGCCCCAGCCCCGGCCCCAGCCCCGGCCCGACTCCGCTCACAGCCTCCTTGATGATCCTGGTGATGACGGCATTGGGAAGGTTCAGGTCCTCCGGCCTTTCCGCCATGGCCGCCTCGCCCCTGGCCTCCCCGGAGGAGCCGCAATAATGGCAGCGCCCACGGCCTCCCGGGCAGGGCGGCGGTTGCGCCCGGACTGGCGCCGGTGGCGTCTCTCGCTAAAGGAGCCGCCCCGGCGTCCGTACTTCCCGCCCCGGCCGCGTGTCCCGCCCGGGCTTCCGTTCCGGCCCCGCCCCCCGCCTCGGCGCGCTCCGCGAGCCGCGCCGGCCTCGTGCCCTCGCCACTCAGGACGTCCCCCGATGGATCTCCGCCAATCCGAGGCCCGCTGGGCCCGGTCGGAAACCCCGAAAGCCCCGCCCTTCTGGTCCTGCCCCATGGTCCCTCGCGCGGTTGCCTAGAGACGCGTTCCGCGCTCCGGGTCGCGCAGACGTAGCTGCCTGCGTCTCAGGTCGGCCCCGAGCCCTCGCCGGCCCTCCTCCGCGCTCCCCGCTCCTCGCGGCCCTGCCCCGGCCCCGGGCCCTCCTCCGAGGCCGGCCTAGCCGCCCCCCCCACTCTGCTCCCGCGCCCCTTACCCCGCCGTGGCGGCTCGTGTCTGGCGCTGACCCGGCCCATTTTTTCCGACCTTGGTTGAGATTTCTCCCCAGGGCAGAAGCGCACTTTTGAAGCGATTTATGATCTACTCACCCAGCCATGCAGCCCCTGCGTGTCCCTTCGACCCGCTTCCTTTCCCATTACTCCGCTATCGCTGCCTCCATGTTCTCGACTCCTATTCTCTGGCGTCCCAAGATGCCCGAATCCTCGTGTCTTTAAGCTTGACTTCCAAATTTTGCTCCTTTTTTTTTTTTTAAAGATTTTTGCAGGGCAATGGCATTAAGTGACTTGCCCAAGGCCACACAGCTAGGTAATTATTAAGTGTCTCAGGTCGGATTTGAACTCGGGTCCACCTGACTCCAAGGCAGGTGCTCTATCCACTGAACCACCCAGCCACCCCCTTTCACTCCTTTTCTTACAAGAGCCTCAGGACTAGGCTTCTGCTTCCTTTGGCTGCAGAAAATTTCCATTGGAGATGTTTATTCTTTTAGATGTTTTAAGTAACAGTAGCACCTACCATTATGGATGGTATATTAACTTGTGAGGAAAAATGAAATATGTGTGAAAATGTGTTAAAACATAGAATTCCCCCCAAATTGCAAGATAATTCCATATTTTTACTCATTTTATAGGATAACGGGATTTAGAATCAGAAGGGAATTAATTTATAGATCACCATTTGACCCCTTCATTTTACTTAGGAATAAAAACTGAGGTAGAAGGAGGAGAATTTACTTATCCAAAGTCATAGAATTAATAAACAGCTGGACCTTCAAACTAGACCATCTGATTCCAAATCCAGAGTTCTTTTCACTATACTTTTGTTTATCTGCCTCTATCAGTATTGTATTTAGTTTGCCGTCTGCAAATTTCTCTTTAATTTCACTAAGGATTTCTAAACCATCTACCCCCTTGGTCATTCTAATGCTTCTTTTTTTTGAAGTGATAAAGGTATTCAGAATCAAGATCGGGGCTACACGTTGCCTTGCAGATAAAACTATCAAACCTGTGTAATGTTCCTTAGCTTCTTTAATTCTTGTTTTCCTTAGATGGCTAATGATCTTGAGGTTGGTTTCTGTGGTAAACCTGTGATAAATACCAGCTTGCCAGATCTGAGTCAACTGGATGAGAGCACTTGCCCACACCTTGTTTGCCAGCATCCACAATGTTGGGAAACAGTGCGAAGGCTTTCAAAGGGCCATCCTCGAATTCTTCAACCAGTTTCCAGCCCTTCCAGGAAAAGTGAAGGTGAATTCACAAGGCCCTTTTCACATTTGTCCTAAGACCCATACTTGGTATTTTTGAGATCCTTTCTGACCAGTTTTTATTCTGGCCTGCTTTTCTAGATGAACTGCCAACTCTCAAGATAATAGACTTATCTTTTCCTGATTCTTCCATTTTGCCCAAGAGAACCAACTATTCAGATCCCTTGTTCTCCAAGCATCCTAATTCTTTGATTGAAGAAATGGATGTAAAAAGCAGGTGAATCATCATGGAAACACCAGAAACCATGTACCTTAGAATCCCAGGTGGTTATTTTTTAGAGCCATACTCCAGAATTTGATAAGCCACTTTAAGAAAAGAAGGAATTTGCCTTGTCAAAGTGGGCCTGCCACAAGAAGAAAGTGTAATATTCCACTAATGAAGGGAAGTGATCTGTAGATATTGAGGCATGGGAAAGAAATATTCTCCTTTATGTGTTGCAATAGAACTGCTAAATTAAAGTGTATCTAGTCATTTATAGCAAATTAAGAATTTTCAGGATGTTAATTTCTTGCATTCCTCTAAGTGCTTCAAGCTTGAAACTGTATTGTAAGCTCTGGGAGGCAGAGAGGTAGTTTTTGCATTTATGTATGGCTCATAGTTAATTAGATGCACAATAAAATTTGAATTGAAAAGTGGATCTTTGAGTCAAGCTTTATGAGGTAGGGTAAAATTGAGGAAAGGATAAGATCATTTTCAAGTTCTCTAGGACTTGAACTCTGGAGAAAAGAATGGAACATTGTCTCTCCCATTATGTAAAAGTAGACATGGGGCTGGCATGCATTCACACTTTTCTCCTGGCCTAAAGTTGTAGTGCAGAGTTGACAGGGAACTATTACATTAAGTTAATCCTGGCAGTTCAACTATATTAATGTATGCCTTATCTAACCCTTATTTTCCATTTTTGTGACTTACATTCAGACTTATAAGGGCACCAACTCTTATGCAGACTCTATGCACTCTATGTACCAAGCCACGTAGCTGTTAACAGGAGTTAACAATATCTTCCTAACTGGTTTCTGCCGTTTCTTTCAGTTCAACTTGTATAAACCTAGACCAGATTGATTTTCTTTTTAATTCTAAATTTTATTTTTCCCCTGGTTACTTGAAAAAATAAGTTTCAATATTCACTTCCAAAATCTTGAATTCTAAGTTCTCTACCTTCCTCCAGCCCCATTGAGAAAGCAAGTTACTTGGTATAGGTTAAAAATGTATTGTCATGAAAAAGATTACTATAATAGTCATGCTATAAAAGTAAACATTCCCCCCTCCAAAAAAAGGGAAAATTTAAGAAAAATAAAATGGAAAAAACCCTATTCTTCAGTCTGAGTTCAGATACCATCAGTTCTGTCCTTAGGGATCCTAGGTCCTTCAGAGTTCTCTTGGGTCACAGCATTACTGTGAAAAGGTAGGTCATTCACAGCTGATCATCCTGGAATATTACTGGTGGGTTTTTTTTTTTTTTTTTTTTTAGGGTTTTGCAAGGCAATGGAGTTAAAATGATTTGCCCAAGGTCACACAGCTAGGTAATAAGTGTCTGAGGTGAGATTTGAACTCAGTTCCTCCTGACTCCAGGACAGGTGCTCTATTCACTGCTCCACCTAGCTGCCCCCTGGCAGTTTTTATAAAGTACATTTCCCATTGCATCTGTTCATGTAAGTTTTGTACAGACTGATTTTCTTATAACATTAATTAGCATGTCTTCCCTCAAAAATTTTCACAGGCTTCTCATTGCTCAAAGCCAAAACTTTGATTTGTCATTCTTTTGACTCCTTCTCCAACTTCATCTCCCACTGTTCTCCTACTTGAACCTTACTTATACTTACTCTTTAGCTAAATTAATTTGCTCATTGTTTTCTCATCACTCTGTTCTGATTTTCACCTCTGTCCCCTCAATTATATTGTTCATACTACTTGGCTCATACTCCCTAGACCTCTCAGCTTATTTGTGTCCTATCCTTTTTTTAAAAAAGTACTTTAAAAAATTTACTTTTTATTATTTTTTTTACTTTTTTGCAAGGCAGTGGGGTTAAGTGACTTGCCCAGGGTCACACAGCTAGCTAAGTGTCTGAGGTCTGATTTGAACTCAGGTCCTTCTGACTCTAGAGCTGCTGCTCTAACCATACAATACCTAGCTGCCCCATGTCCTATCCTTTTAACAGTTACACTTACAAATTAAATTTGCTCATTCCTTTAAGAGTTACAAGACTCTATGCAAAACCTATGAGGGAAATATTTTAAATATTTCCATTTCTGTATGAGGGAACCTGACACTGAGAAGGATGGAGTGCTTTGCACAGTCACATATTCAGTAAGTGAGCTATGACCTGAATCCAGATCTCTTGAATTCAGTCTGACACACACTCCACTTCACTGGACTGCTTTTCTAGTCCCAAGTAAAGTTCTCCTGTCTCTATGAAATCCTACTTGATTTTTTTCTTTTATGAGTGATTGGTCTTGCCATTTCCTCAGAACTCCTGTTAACAGCTACGTGGATTGGTGCATAGAGTGTCAGCCCTGGAGTCAGGGAGGTATATCTTTCTGGGTTCAAATCTGGCCTCACTTAGTAGCAGTGTGACTCTGGATAAGTCACTTAACCCTGTTTGCCTCAAGTTTTCTCATCTATAAAATGAGCTAAGAAGAAAATGGCAACAACTCTGTCTCTGCCAAGAAAATACCAAATGGAGTCATGAAGAGTGGTACATGATTGAAAATGAAAAGAACAATTCATTATATAGCTAACACATACTGCCTTTGATTTATCATGTATGTTTTCTATCTTCCAACTAGAATAAATCTCTTGAGGACAGTGACAGTATCTTCTACTTCCTTGCATCCTAAGCATGTGTCCTACACATAGTAAATGTTCCTTCCATACCTTCTGTTGATCATGATGCATTTCTTTATCACTGGATTAGAAGGCTGAGATTAAAAAGGGAAACCATAAATTAGGGAGGTATTATATAGAAATGTTATTGCTATAAGCATAAGAAAGGGTTGCTCCAAGATCTTCCCTCAATTAGCCTTTATTTTCCTCTCATGTTTTCCAATAACTCTTTTATGTCTCTTTTCAGTTTGGAAGAATCACATTCATCAGGATTTAGATCTCTGAGAGCCTTCTGTGAACAGAGTTATGCCCAGAAGCCTCAAAAATCTGTTAGAGTAAGTCATAAAAACAAATATTCCACATATGTAGTATATGTTCCTCTAGCTGAGCAACATAGAATTGAATAAAATGTGTTACCCTTATTTACCATCATATATATATATACACACATACATACACATACATATACATATACATATACATATACATATACATATATATATATATATACATATATATATATATGTATATATATATATATATATATATGTATTTGCAAGGCAATGGGGTTAAGTGGTTTGCCCAAGGCCACACAGCTAGGTAATTATTAATTAAGTGTCTGTGGCTGGATTTGAACTCAGGCACTCCTGACTCCAGGGCTGGTGCTCTATCCACTGCGCCACCTAGCTGCCCTTAACATTCTATATTCTTGGGTGGGTGGCAAGGTATATCTTTCTGAAGAAAATTCATTTTCCTGAGTTCAAATTTGTATACTTACTAGCTGTTTGACTCTGGGAAAGTCACTTAACCCTCTTTGTCTCAGTTTTCTCATCTGTAAAGTGAGCTGAGAAAGAAATAGCAAACTACTCTAGGATCTTTGTCAAAAAAACTCCAGATGATTCATGAAGAGTGAATTATGCCTGAAAAAACTGAATAACACCTATATTTTTGTGTAGTATATGTTTCATGACTAAAGAAAGCCCTAAACCCCAAAGTATACAAAATCCTCTTGGGGAGATCATTGATAAGACATATAATATATAATTATATAATATATAATATAATTACTAGAGGCACTGTTAACTAATAGAAAACATACTAGAATTAGATCTCAGTTTAAATCCTAGTTTCATCACTTAATTTGGATGTGACCTGTAATCTCACTGAACCTGAGTTTTGTCTTCTATAAAAATGATAATAATAATACTTTTATGTACTTCATAGAGTTATTGTGAGGTTCTAATATGGAAAATTATATTGTGAGGTTCTAAGTATTTATAATATTTATTATATATATTTATAAGTATATACTTTAAAACTATACTATTTACTATATGATATAAATGTCAGCTACTATGGTTATTATTAATATCTCTGTCTCCTATACCACTTGTATACTTATTTGGAATTGAGTACCTGGGTCTTATCAGCCTGGTGGGTAAATTAGCATTGCTTATATATTTTTTTTTTTGGTTATAGCTCCCGGTGCAGAATTTGAATGCAACACATCTTCCCAAATATCCCTGTGGTAGGAATTTGCTTATGGTATGGATTCCAGAGAAACAAGTGAAACACAAGAAGCCTGACCAGAAAGAGTGAGCACTGTTCCTAGCTTTAGATCTTCTACCTGTATGAAGCTCCTAGGAATGCTCTAACATTAGGTTTCTCTGGTAAACATTTTTCAAAACAGAAATTAAAATTGCCCCTCAACCTCCTCTCCCCCTACTTGTCAGGAGTAATCCACAGATCTGCTTTCTTTAGGCAGATCCTTTCTTAACCATTTTACCTCAACTCTAAATCCAATCAAACACAGATTAAGTCCCCAGAAGTACTTTTGTACAAAGTGTGCTATAATTCCACATAGCAGATCTAAAAGGGCTCTTTGACCTCTGAAGGTGAAACAGGAAAATAATAACTCTTGTAACTGTTGGGACTCTTAAACTCTGATTGAGGGATGTTAAAGGTACTGAGCCAAGAAGCAATGACCTGACATACCAGACCCTATCATCTTGGTACATACTTCTGCACAGGCCTTACCATTGAATTCAAGTCTCTTGGATGGTTTGTGTGAGAGAGAGCAATTAGCACCATTCTCAACTAACATTATGGATGAGGCCTCATCATTTTCTGACTAATCATTATTGTATTTAAGGTATCTGGGAGTGGGTAGAGAAGTCCCTGGACAGCTTATAATTCATAGATCTCTTTATGCTTCAGTTTGCACAGATTGAACCCGGATAAGGAGTTGTTTGTACCCTTGAAGATCAGTAAAATTATGCCATGCCAGGAGGAAATGAACAAAAGAGCAATTCTGAAGGTTGTAAATTCTATGTTTAGTCTTACTGATCAAACTGTTGATGCTTTTGTTCTGTTAGTTTAGATTTTTTTATTCTCACTAGTTCTCTTTAGCCCTCAATTAAGGAAAGCGTTTAAGAGATGTCTTCCTCTAGATGAAGTCACCAAGCTTCCCTCCCTTCCAAAAATCTCTTCCCTTATCTATTTATGCTTATCCATCTAGGAAGAAAAGCTTTTTTGTAGCTCTTTCTAGAGGAGATAGCCTTGAGTACCAGGAGAGATGACCCAAGGTTAGCTGGCTTCTAGACGACCTGTTGGGAGACAGGATAAGGTGTTGTATGGGAAGTGAAAAGTTGTGCAAAATAATACAGGAATTGTTCTTGGAGAAAGTAAGGGATAAGTTAGGATTGTTATAAAGTTAGTGTATTGATTGGAAGAAATAGGAACCCTAGGGTAGTGATAGGAAAATGAGAGAGATGTTTTCAATATTTGTTTCTATTCAAGAAAAAGGAATCCACACAAGTCCCTACTGGTGGGCAACCCTGTTATACCCAGTTGATTCATCAGTGGCTAAAGGTCTCCCCATCTCCAGGCAGCTTAACTTCACAACTGGAATCCTTTCCTTCCTGGGACTTCATATTCCCCCAGCATTCATCAATGAGGTGAGCATTCCTTAGAGCATAGCTTGGTGTAATGATGCACTTGGAATCAGAAAGACTTGAGTTTGAATCCTCCTTCTGACACTTATTAGCTGTTTGACCTTAGGATCACAGCCTTTCTCTGGTCTTAGATTTTCCTCTGTAAAATGAGAATAATAATCACACCTATTTTATAGGAATATTGGCAGAGTTAAATGAGATAATGTATAAAAAGTACTTTGCACTCCTTAAAGTGTGATAGAAATGTTGAATTTTTTCCTTAATCTTTTCTCCTTTCCTCCCATTCCTCCTTATCCTCTTCTTCTCCTTTCCTCCTTCCCCCAACTTCTCTTCCTTCTTTTCTAGCCCTCCTTCCTCTTTTCTGTGAAGACCTGCTTCTTTCTGAGCCATGAAGGATAAGTATAATGTTTGTCCCTTCCTAATCTCTTTCAAGTTTTGCCTTAGGTTCATAACTAGCACAAATAGGCAGTTGCACCTAGATAAGTATCTCTAGATAGTTTTGCAGACAGAGCACTGGTTTGTGCAGACCTCTTTCATAATTTAGACAGGGAAATTTCACTGACCTATTAATTATTTTTAACATCTTATTCATAATCTTTCAGAATAGAACTACTATTTACTTTCTGTTTATCCTTCCTCTCAGTTCTTTGTCTGATGAAGAGAAAACAATTTCAAGCATGGATTATCTGGACATGCTAAGAGAAGATAGCCTTTCTCAGAAAGGCTTTAGATCATCTAAGAAAAAGATGATTATGTCTGTACAGAGAATAAACCTTCAAGTAAGAGCACAGAGGGGAAGATATTTCTCTTCAGAATGGTTAGATTAATTCATAACTCCACCAACAGTGCATCAATGTCCCAATCTTCCCATAGCCTCTCCAACATTGATCGTTTTCCCTTTTTGTCATCTTAGCCAATCTGATAGGTATGAGGTGGTACCTCATAGTTTTAATTTGTATTTCTCTAATTAATATTGATTTGGAGCATTTTTCTATATGACTACATATAGCTTTAATTTCTTTGTATGAAAATTGTCTGTTCATATCCCTTGACCATTTGTCAGTTGCAGAATGATATGGGCTACACTGATGAACTACAGTGATTTGGAAGTGTAAAAGTTCTGGACATGCATATAAAATGATTTGGAAGTTTAAAAGTTCTGGACATGCATATAAAATGACTTGGAAGTTTAAAAGTTCTGGACATGCATATAAAATGACTTGGAAGTCAAAAGTTCTGGACATGCATATAAAATGACTTGGAAGTTTAAAAGTTCTTGGACACACATCATGTGCCTTGTGTATAATATGATAGCAATTAGCAATTTTTTTTGATATTGTAGCATGGAAAATTTTTAATGTTGGAACTGTCCTCATTCTCTGATATTAGAATTTTAATGGAATTTTACCTTTTTTTGGCCTGTGGTTTTTAAGTGTTCATTGTTTTAGTTTCCTGCCTTTGTTAGAGTATTAAGTTCACATCGCTTCTAAATATTTAGACTTTTTGAGCTCAAAGAGATTTTATTGCAAATTCTTCATCTAGAGGAGGAAACTAAAGCTCAGAGAGAAGTGATCTAGTTAAAGTTACATAACTAGTTAGTGACTTAGTTTAGACTAGAACCTTAACTTCTAGCTCAGCTCTTTCTGTTATATCATACTTATTCTAGCAAGGATCATCTTGCTCCTAGGATTGGAATGCTACTGAAGTTCTTTACTCAAGGCAGTGAGTGGACCTTGGTCCCACCACCTAGAGTAGCCCAGTTACTAATGACAGGGAGTGTGTTCTGAACCATGTTTAGCCAGGGTCATTGAGAAAACCTATGTGATGCTGGAAATAACCCTCATCTAAGTTGCTGTAATTTAGGAAATATGCTCTCAATCCAAGGTACCAGTAGTAACTAAGGACTTCTGTGAGGGCAGAGGAAAGATAACTTGTAAGACTGTCTACAGCTGATCTTAGCTAAGAAAAGGGCGCAACTAGCACCCCTTTCCCCCAAAGGTTTAACTTCTCCATGGTGGAATGATATAGAAGAAGAAGGAAAAGTGAATCAGCAAAATTCTAGGTAGAAGAGAGTCTTGAGAAAAGACAATGTTTTTGTTTTAGTTTTTTTCTCCTACAATTGTATTCCTTCACAGTATGGACAGTGAATTTTAGCTCTTCAGCACACTTCCTGTCTCTTTTTCACACTAACACTTTGTAATACAGTGCAGTACACAGTCTTCTTCTAAGGACTCAGCCTTATGAAGAGGTGACCCTGGGTTCTAGAAGACTGTGTCAAGCACCAGTCAAACTGGGAAATATACCAGGCTGGAAAGGTTTTGAGTTTGAGTTCTGTGACAAGCTTAGATGTCTTTTTTTTTTTGGTTGAGGACTAAGCTACTTGGTCCCTGTGAAATTTAGGGAAGCTTACTCATTATGAAATTGGACACTATCATAAAACTTGTTTCCTAAGGCATAGCAGGATTAAATTTTGTGTCTATAGAGGGACCCCAGATCTTTCAGGTATTGAAATAATAGACATATTGAGGTATGGGTTCTAGGGCCTCAGTACATGTTTGTTAAATGAAATAACTTGGGAAGAGTTGTATAATAAGGATCGAAGCAAAAGAACCCATTCAAATGGGAGCTTTTCTTATTTTTCTTCAGAGTCCAGTGATGAGCTATCCATCAAATAAAAGAATGGCCAGAACAACTCCTAAGCTGATAACAGGTAGAGCTGTAGGGGCTCAACTCAGATGCAGGAGTGATCCACACTGGCTCTAAAGAATTGTCTGGAGCACTTTTCATACACTGTCCTAGTCTCTTGACCTGGAGAGGGAGAGGGAGAGGGGTTGTGTGTCTGTGTGTGTGTGTGTGTATGGGGGGGGGGCTCCACCCTCCCCTCCCCCAGGCTGCCATCTTGCTTATGTTCTAGACTGAGAGGACCAGCTATTATTAACAAGGGGTAAAATGGGAGCTAAGGGGTGAAATGTAAGGTGACAGAAGAATAGTTTGACTTTCTTCTCACTAGGTCTCAAGATTCCACTGCAGAAAATTGACAAAGCTTATAGAAAGCCAAGCCTTTCAAAGAGTGAGATACCCCAAACTTCAGAAATGGTAAGTGATGTTGAGGGTACCCTAGGGATGAGGATATTTCTGAAGTGTCTGCTTCTGGATAATGGGGGAAAGTTTGAGTCTGTCCTCATTTCAGACAGCCAGAATAATCAAATGAAGGTGGATATTCTTAAGTACCTAGGATATCCAATCATGGAGTGAACACAAGATGATAAGATGTTCCACAATTTCTGAGCATCTCCTGTGTCTTATTTTAGATGCTGGGTTTATTTGAAAAGTCCTTTTAGTATCCAAGAATGTTTCAGATCTCTTTTTTTTCTCATTTTGATAACTCTCACAAGCAATCACACATCTGATCTTATGTGCATATAGACCTATTGAATCATTTGGATTTCAGGGACTCAGAGAGGTATCAAAGAAGAACAGAGAGGTTTTGGAATTACATCAAGTATCCATCAGTGGCAGCTTATTTTCTCAAATAGACAGTAAGTGGCTGGTTGGGATGAGACTAAGTGGTAGAGGGTAGGGAAAACAGTCCTGGGGACCAGGATGGAACCTGCCTCCTTCAGGTGGAACTTCCCTGGACTCCCTTCCCTTCCCTTCCCTTCCCTTCCCTTCCCTTCCCTTCCCTTCCCTTCCCTTCCCTTCCCTTCCCTTCCCTTCCCTTCCCTTCCCTTCCCCCTTCCCTTCCCTTCCCTTCCCTTCCCTTCCCTTCCCTTCCCTTCCCTTCCCTTCCCTTCCCTTCCCTTCCCTTCCCTTCCCTTCCCTTCCCTTCCCTTCCCTTCCCTTCCCTTCCCTTCCCTTCCCTTCCCTTCCCTTCCCTTCCCTTCCCTTCCCTTCCCTTCCCTTCCCTTCCCTTCCCTTCCCTTCCCTTCCCTTCCCTTCCCTTCCCTTCCCTTCCCTTCCCTTCCCTTCCCTTCCCTTCCCTTCCCTTCCCTTCCCTTCCCTTCCCTTCCCTACCCTTCCCTGTCCCTCTGTTGCTTATGGGGATTTAGGAAAAGACAAAAATACCAGTTGAGGCTTGATTTTTCTTTCAGATTTGATCTCAGACAAGGAAAAGCAGGAAGGAAGCAGTGAAGAGGAAGATAACATTCCCATCCAGACGCAAATGTGGGAGTTTGAAGCTCAGAAAGTGAAACCAGAGGAAACTTCTAAGGCTCCCTTAGCTGTCAATGAAAAGAAGTTGAAGGAAGAACATTTAAGGCTCATACAGATTGAAGAGGAAGATAACATTCCCATCCAGACACAAATGCGGGAGTTTGAAGCTCAGAAAGTGAAACTAGAGGAAACTTCTAAGGCTACCTTAGCTGTCAATGAAAAGAAGTTGAAGGAAGAACATTTAAGGCTCATACAGATTCCTCAGGCTTCTGATGAGGAAGAGGAAAAGGATGAGCCACTCACCCCATCATCTAGCCTAGAGTGAGAATAGGATATTGAAGATGTTAGTCATACTTGTCAGCTCCATTCAAGAGCATAGTCAACCTCTCAGGTTAAGGTTGACTCTGCTTTCCTGGTGGGGAAAAAATTTAGTGTATCTTTTCTCTGGAGCTCTTATGCAGGACTACACTCTGACTATTTACCTTCTCTCCTTCCTGTTTCTGTTAGGTGGCAAGCTATTGAGGAAAGGGGATTGAGAAAATTGAGAGAGATAACATTCCTCTAAGCTAGAAAGGTTGTGTTAATCAAATCTGGATTGCTGTTCTTAAGTGGTTCTGACTTATTAAAATACCCATTTTTCAGTCAGAAGATTCATGTGTCTGTTCTGATGGTGGGATGGTTTGGCATGGGACTGGGAGAGGAATAGGAGCACAGGTGAAATATTTTCTCTAGAAACACCATTTTATGTCTTTTTTCTCTTCTACTAAATTCTTTGAAGTTGAATGAAGTCACTTTTGCTTTCCTTGTTGGAAGGCACAGCACAGAGTGGAGATTGAATTTGTAATTTGTGACCTTGGCCACCAGGGTGACTTCCTCACAGGGTGCATTTCCTAGTGGGAGTGGGATCATTGTCAAATAACATTAAGGACCCCTATTGCTTGACACTAGACTAAGCATGATATAGTAGAAGGAACACTGCTCTAGAATTGGGAAGACAGGTATTCAGATCTTTTGACACTTAGCTATATGATTGTGGGCAAGTCATGTATTTAATCTGTCTGAACCTCAGTTTTCTGTTCCATAAAATGGAAATAACAACAGAGGTAATATTTAATTCATAGGATTATTGTGAGATCTAGGTGAAATTTTATATATAAATAATATTTTGCAAGTTTCAAAAGCAAATTTTTTCTAATTGATATTTTATTTTTCCAATAACATGTTATGAGAGCTTTTCAACATTTATTCACATGCATATTTTTAAGTTATATAATTTCCTTCTACCCTCCCTTTCCACCCCCTTTCCCAGAGGTGAACAGTTTGGTGAATATTGTACTTAAACATTTGTGTTTAACATGTTTACCAGCTTTCTGTTTTCCTTCTAATCTTGGTAGCATCAGTTTATTTAGTGTAAAAACTTTTTAATGTAGTCAAAATCATCTATTTTGAAATTTATAATGTACTCTATTTCTTGTTTGGTCATAAATTTCTTTCCTTTCCATAGATCTGACAGATAGAATATTTCTTGATCTGTTAATAGGGCTATGGTATTTCCCTTCATGTCTAAATCCTGTACCCATTTTGACTTTATTTTGGTGTAGGGTGTGAGTTATAACTCTATGCCTAGTTTTTGCCATACTATTTTCTAGTTTTCCCAACAATTTTTGTCAAATAGTGAGTTCTGTTTCTTTTGAACCTGTCCTAATCCACTGATCCACTCTATTTCTTAACCAGTACCAGGCAGTTTTGCTGCTTTATAGTATAGTTTTAGATCTGGTAGAGCCAAAAGAGCAGTTATTAAGAAAAAGGTTATTAGAAATAATGATTGAGGGGGGCTAGGTGGTGCAGTGGATAGAGCACCGGCCCTGGAGTCAGGAGTACCTGAGTTCAAATCTGTCTCAGACGCTTAATAATTACCTAGCTATGTGGCCTTGGGCAAGCCACTTAACCCTATTTGCCTTGCAAAAAAAAAAAAAAAGAAATAATGATTGAAAGAACTCTACTTCTATTGTGCTTCAACTTATAGGAAAATAATACATATTGAGTTTCAAATTGAGTATATATCTAATTTTAGATTTGGGGAAATTCAGAATGAGTTTTAATTTAAAGCTAGGGTGGTGGAGGTGGAGATGTGCTTCCCTGTGTTCTTTTCCCAAAGCTTGAAGTCAGAGTTTAAGAGATCATCTAGATTCCCTGCTCCTTGGTCCCTTATTTTAGAGATTATTTATCAAGCCCAGAGAGCTTAGTGGCACAACTAGGAACTCTGAGATTCTAGAGTCAACATCCTAGATGTTGAGCTTTTGAGACTCCACCTTCTTATTTTACAGATGAAGAAGAATGAACCTCAGAGAAGTGACTTGTCCAGAGTCACACAGGTAGTAAGTGGCAGCAGTAAGTCGAACTCATTTCCTTTTCTCCAAGTTCAGTGCCCTTTCTCCTGTATCTCAAGGTTCAGATCCACTAGCCTCTATGCCACTGGTATTTCTATTGAATGATGTCCTTTCACAATTCTCCTTGGCAAATGTTTTAATTCCAGATTGGTTTCCCTCTAGCTGGAATGGTTTTCTTATCCCATCTCTACTTGTGAGTTGCCTTTCCCTGCTATTAATTGGAATATATTCCATTTGGAATGATAATTCATCAGCCTAAAACAAGCAGAAATAGGAAGGTATGTCTATCACTTCTCTTCTCCCCACCTGCCTTTTCACTAAATTCTAAAGCCATACCAAAAATGATTTTTTGTAATTTATGCCATTTTTCAACTCTATTAATTACATTTAATTGAATATTCATGAATTGGGAAAATGAAGTTTTATGTGTATAATTTTTTCTGTTATCTTCCAGCGCTGCCCCCTGATAATGAGAACTTAGGTGACCCATGGTGGGAGGGAAGGAGGGAATAGGTGATAGAAGAGAGGGAAGATTGAGGAGAGGGTACTCAGATACAACACTTTTGAACAGGGCCAAGATGAAAGGAGAGAATAGAATAAATGAGAGTGGGGAGGGAGAGAGTGGAGGTACAGCTAGTAATAGCAACTGTGGGAAAAATATTGAAGCAACTTCTTTGGTGGACTTAGGATAAAATAACTCACCCCAGAGACAGAGCCATTGGAATCTGAATACAGACTGAAATACATTTCTCTCTCTCTCTCTCTCTCTCTCTCTCTCTCTCTCTCCTCTTGAGGTTTCTTGTCTTCTTGAGGCGGGGAGGGGGGGTTTATGTTTAGTCTTTTTTTTTTTTTTTAAGAATTTTGCAAGGCAAACGGGGTTAAGTGGCTTGCCCAAGGCCACACAGCTAGGTCATTATTAAGTGTCTGAGGCCAAATTTGAACTCAGGTACTCCTGATTCCAGGGCCGGTGCTCTATCCACTACGTCACCTAGCCACCCCCAATGTTTACTCTTATAACAAAATTATTGTAATAATAGTAATAATGAATTACAGTTCACTTTCAAAACAAATAAAAAAATAAATAAAAAAAGAACTTAGGTGACTTAAGGGGAATAGAGGAGGGCTGGTGGAGAAGGATTTACCGAAGACCTCAATATATCCTCCCCCAGCCTCCTGGGTAGGAAATATATCTCCAGGGTTCTGAGAGGAGGGATAAGGTAACTGTCACTAACTGCTTTGTCCTCGCCAGAAAGAGCAGAGAACTAGTGAGAAGTAGACTGATTTTGAACCAGGGAAAATGAGACCTTAGAGACCAGAATTATAAGAATTCTAGTCAAATCATCTCAGCTTTATCTTTTTTTTTAATTTTAGCATTTTATTTATTTAAGGCAATGGGGTTAAATGACTTGGCCAAGTCATACAGCTAGGCAATTATTAAGTGTCTGAGCTCATATTTGAACTCAGGTCCTCCTGATTCCAGGGCCAGTGCTCTATACACTGTACCACCTAACTGCCCCCTTGGCTTTCTCTTAAAAAAAAAAAAACCTCAAGTAACCGAGATGCTTTAATCACTCAATATGGTTGGAAATTGTCCTATTCTCTATCTGAACTCCTAGTTCCTCTATATGACTCTTGCTGCTCCAGGAAATCTGTCACAAATGGATTACTCTGTTTTAACTAGAGTTTTAACTAGAGTTTAACTAGAGTTTGCTGATCTTGTTTTCCAGCACAAATGGTTTGGTATTTAATTTGCCCTACATATAGATAAAGTATTATTGGGGTTCAGACATTCTTCAGCTCATTTTTAGATTTGAGGTAGCATTAATGTCTGAAGTAAGGTTTGATCAATGTGGGCTTCTCTGAGAAGGGTATCTGTACTTAATTTCTTTCTCTTGGTAGTTGCCTTTGTTCTTGATGGAAGAAACTCTTGTGTTTCAAAAATCAGATGTTTTGGTTAAATGATTCTGAAGTTCAGCCCAGACTGTGCTAAAATGCTTTATGACTTTGTGATGGAACTAATTGAGGTATGTGGGACTCTTGTGAACTTGGAAAGCATCTGGGAAAGGATCTATGTGAAATTTTCACTTTCTGGTACCAGACTTGCTTTATTTCATTTTCAGGGGATGATCTCATAGGTCCTAGAAAGCCCCAAGAAATCAATCTTTCATTCCTGGTAAGATAAGGAAAAAGTTGTTGATAGAGAATACTATGGATAGTCCTGATGAATGTGATCACAAATCATTGTTTATTTTCGTTTAGTGGACCTACAGGTCTAGCTGATAAGTAACCACTAGATGGTGATCCTACACTAGTGAAAGAAGTTTCTCTTTCATAGATGACACTTCAAGAGTCAGATCTCTTTGAGGTGTGGAGTTACTTCTAGGACCTTAACTCTAGGTATAGTATCCTCTAATTAGAAAGAACTTTAACTGTCATCTAATTATTTGTTTATTCATTTGCTCAATATGTTTATTCAACAAATATTTACTTAATTCCTGCTCTACTTTGTGGAAAATATAAAAATATAAACATTTCAGTCCCTGTCATTTAGAAGCTTATGTTGGAAGATGGATATAACTAGCTAAAATATTTATTAGCTCAAATTAATATTAAAATAAAAAGCTCTATATGGCAATGTCATATAGCCAAAGTACTGAGGGAGTTAAGGTGAAGGTGAGCTCACTGGAGTGACAGGAAATATTTCATGTAAATATTAAAAGATGGAATTAAAGCTGGATGGTTCAGTGTAAGTAGCATGAGTATGAAGGCAGGAAAATAAAAGGTCTTTTGAGGTCAGGAAATATTTCATTTTTGTTTCTCTAAACCTAGAACAGTGCCATCTCCTAACTGATAATTTTTTTTTTAGGTTTTTGCAAGGCAAATGGGGTTAAGTGGCTTGCCCAAGGCTACACAGCTAGGTGATTATTCTAACTGATGATTAATAGAGGTTTTTTTTGAATCAGTTTGAATCAGAGAATGGTTAAAAATTGCTTGGCTAGAGTTCAGTGTACTGATAGGGAATAATGCAGGAAAGGAAGACTGGGGACATATTATTTTGGGCCTTTAATTTAAGTCTAGAGTTTGGAATTTATTTGTAGATAATGGGGAACCATTAATAGTTTTGAATGTGGTGGGGTAGTAGTGAGAGGAACATGGAAGAAATACTTGAGCATTAATCACAATGAAGTGTAAAGGATGGATTTAGAGCAGAGCAAGACCATATTTAGTCATCAGGGACAGGAGGCATGTAGCAATAACTTTCATTAGGGTGATAATAGTAGTGGAGCTAGGAGAATAAGGACAGATATGAAGACACTGACAGGACCTCTCATGATGAAAGGACAGGGCTAGAATAAGTAAGCAGAAGAAATGGGCTTTGAAATGGGCTTAAGGAAGATGATCAGAAATAACTCAGGAAGAGGAAATAGCTTTGAGAGAATGTTCAATTTTGACACATTGAGTAAATGTGTAAATTTGGGCCTACAGCTCAGGAGTTAAAAGTCAGGTCTAGGAATTTGGATTTGGGACCAAAATAAACAATCCTTGGATTTGGTAATTAGGGAATAGCTACTGCTGTAGAGATAAAAATCATATTTCAAGGAGTTAAAAAAAAGAGAAAATGGGAGTAGGGAGGTGTAAAATTGTTCCTCTTGTGAATATCACTGTACTAAAATATTTAAGATCTCTAAAAGCAAAGAATAAAATTTCTGAGTGAACTAGGGTTAGTTTGGGATGCTATTTTGTCTACCTTTTATGCTGTTAATGACTTGAAATGTCTGCTGGAAGCTAATTTAGTGGTGCTTGCCTTCTTACATCTTTATTTAAGTTTGGTATGAAACAAAAGTTGAGAAAAATACAATTGAACAGCCCAGCCTCACTGATTCAGTCTTTAAATTTATAGCAAGCATTCTCATATTATTATCAGTAAGTGGAATTTGCATTCCCATAGCTAACAGTAAATGCTAAATTGTTAATATCTTCCCTGGAATTTGACCCTTGCTATTACATATCATTATAGTTTAGACAAAATATTACAATTTATACAATAAGCACAGATCTCTACATGTTCTTTAATCACTTGATTCTTATCCTGGATTTGATATTATTTAAGGTAGAAACTTACATAGTCAAGCTCAGGTTAGGGACCAGGTATCATAAATACTTTACCTCCAGGAGAAAGATAGCTTAGCTTTTTAAGAGAGGGATAGTTGGGTACTTTAATGATACTTGATTTTATTGGTGTGACTGTTCCTTCTGCTATTGCAGATTGTATTCTGTCCATGCCTTTTCATCTAGTGTCATTTTTGTTCATACCTTTCCATAAATATTCCATAGAGGACCATCAATCTGATTCTTTTCTCTATATCTTTTAATATTTTGTGAATAGTAGTACAATGATAGAACTCTACCTATATTATTACTTATTCACATGACTAGCCCAATTCCTTTTCTATCATTCATGTCTTTGATGTTTTCTTTTATGCCACTTTACTACTTACATGCAAATAATTGTTAGTAATACTCTGAATCCTACCTACATTATGGATCTTTTAGGGCAAAGGCAATTTTGATTCTTCTGAGTGATGTTGCATAATTTGCATCCATATCACATCAGGAGAAGGATATTGGTATTTAAAAGGTGAGCTTTTGTAGTAGAGAGCAGCTTCAGATCATTGAAAGCACTTCGTAATTTCCCAAATGCATTCTAGCCTGTTTTCTTCTTCCTATTCAGTCCATTTGCAGTACATGACTAACTCAATTGTCATAATTTTGGCAATACATATTCTTCATAGTTTAACATTTTCAATCACTAGGCCTATCTTTTTTTTTTTTTTTTTTTAGGTTTTTTGCAAGGCAAATGAGGTTAAATGGCTTGCCCAAGGCCACACAGCTAGGTAATTATTAAGTGTCTGAGACCGGATTTGAACCCAGGTACTCCTGACTCCAGGGGTGCTTTATCCACTGCGCCACCTAGCTGCCCCTTAGGCCTATCTTTTTTGATGAAATCATGCAATATAAGTTCTGATTAAAGGAACTTGGAATAGTCTGGAGAAGAGAAGGCTTAGGGGGGTCATGTTAATTGTCTTCAGGTATTTGAAGTATGAAAAAAGGAATTAGATTTATTCTGTTTATTCTAGAGGAAAGAAAGAATAATGGGTAGAAGTGAGGAAGATTGAGGCTTCCTGATAGAGCTATCCAAGATGATAATTGACTCTCTCAGAATGTGAATTGTCTTCCATAGAAATTCTTCATACAAAGGCTGGTTAATCATTTGTTGGGTATATTGTTGAGGAGATTCATGTTCAAAGTGTGACTTGACCTAAATGACTTTTGAGAAGTCTTCCAAGTGGTCTTATGTAATTTTCCCTGTGAATCTTATGAAGTGATCCTATAGTGTTTTTGGTCTCCATGCAATCAGATCAATGTCATTCATAAATTGGAACATCCAGAGCATCTTATCCTCAATAGAGAATTTCTCTTCCATATAGACTTTGAATGGGCTACACTCTCCATGATACTGACAATTACTTTGGCAAATATATTGCTTTTTTTTAATACCTTGCTTGGTATGGCTACTCAGAGGATTGATAGATTTTCTTTATTGTTATATCTGTTAAGATATTTTGTAGCATGGGACACAATTTGTTGGGAAAAAACTTTTTAAGGAGATTGTGTTGTTGTTGTTGTTTTTTGCAAGGCAGGTGAGGTTAAGTGACTTAGCCAAGGTCACACAACTAGGTAATAAGTGTCTGAGGTCTGATTGAACTCAGGTCCTTTTGACTCCAGGGCCAGTGCACTATCCACTGTGCCACCTAATTGCCACAAGGCTATTATTTTTGGTTGGAATTGTACTTTTTGTGGCCAGCAAATAGTAGACACAATGGGATATCTTGTCCTCTGTATCTCAATTTAGGATTATGAAGATATAATCTGCTGTAGATCATCATTTATATATCCCTTACATTTTCACCATAAAAATAAAACAAAACAAAACATTTTTTTTTTTTTAGGTTTTTGCAAGGCAAAGAGGGTTAAGTGGCTTGTCCAAGGCCACACAGCTAGGTAATTATTAAGTGTCTGAGACCAGATTTGAACCCAGGCACTCCTGACTCCAGGGCTGGTGCTTTATCCACTGCACCACCTAGTTGCCCCTCACCATAAAAATATCACAGACCATTCTCATTGAGAATTTCAGAGAAATGCTAAAAGAAGGTGCAGTAGCTGGTAGTGTTTTGGAATTTGAGATGTTTTGAAAATTGAGCCTCAAAAGCCTTTAAAATTATGTTACCTTCTTGAATGAAATAGTTATTTGGCCAGATTCATCTGTGCAGTCCAATTTTCTTATATGGAGTGTATGTTTGTATATATAAACATATATTTGTATATATACATATATATATTTATATCTTCCCATATAAAAACTCAACTATGATGTTTTCCCATTGAATGATGTTACCTGGATTATATATTATAGTATATTATAGTACATACTTTGGCATGTTCTACCAAACTGGGAAAGGTTTAAGCTAAGTATGGCACCCATGAATGAATGGTTGTAATTAGGAGGATGAGGTTAAACATGGCTCGACTTAGAAGGGTGACTCCCAGGTGATAAATTTTTTGGACATTGTGAGCCAGAAAAGAAATAAAACATACAATAGAGTCTTTTTTTTTTTTTTTTTTTTTTTTTTAGGTTTCTGCAAGGCAGATGGTGTTAAGTGGCTTGCCCAAGGCCACACAGCTAGGTAATTATTAAGTGTCTGAATAGAGTCTTTATAGCAGCACAGTTACCTTCTGCTTTGACAATGATGGTGAACATAAGCAGAAGAAAGAACAGAGGGTCCTAAGAATCAGATTATTCATAAACTTCTTTAGCCAATGGTATAATAAATATGAGATGTTTGTTCAGTAAGCAGTGAATTGATATACTTACTACTGGAGGAACTGACATTTATGAAATAAATGACACTAGAAGATATAAAGTGTGGGATAGCCCCTCACAGTTTGCAGTGATATCAAACATTGCTGTGGTTCTCTAAAATGTTTTATATAATATACATATTTTTTTTTCTGGCATTATTTAATCATGGGATTATAGAATGTCAGAACTGGAAGGTGTCCATTAAGAGAAAATGAGGACCAAATAGAGGAAATGCCTCACCCAGGGCTTCCTTTAGTTTGGTCTCTGAGCAAAATCACCCAAGTTCTACTTTATTTCCTATCAGAACCTGCATGTTGATTTAGGTTATCAAGTCTTTTTGATACTGTTTGACATATTAAAGGTTCTCAGTCCTGTGGAGCTGATCTTTGCATCAAGAAATAAATGCTTTTGGGGAGGCTAGGTGGCGCAGTGGATAAAGCACCGGCCTTGGAGTCAGGAGTACCTGGGTTCAAATCCGGTCTCAGACACTTAATAATTACCTAGCTGTGTGGCCTTGGGCAAGCCACTTAACCCCATTTGCCCTGCAAAAACCAAAAAAAAAAAAAGAAATAAATGCTTTGGTGAAGAACTACTAATCTGCACACACTATATAAAATATTACTTAAAAATGATTCCAACTGGTTAAATTTAGGGTGCTGAAAAAAATCCAGTCCCAGAATACTCCTTGACTTTGGACCCAGATTATTTTTATTTAACACTGAATTAAATAGATTTTTTTTCCCATTCATCTTGAACTTCTCAGTATTTGATTCTGAGAAAGACAAATATTGTTGCCCTTAGTCAAATTGGTTTCCCATCCCAAATGCTCTCTTTCTGCAAGATTATTGACATTAAAAGATGGCCTAATTATTGATGACATATTTTCAGTGTGAAACATCAGATTTTCCATCTTTTCAATGTTTTATCTCTTTCTTCCTCTCAGGAGCAGGTTGGTACCTCCTTCCTTTCTTTCTTTTCCCGAGTTCTGGATTAACTTGTATGGTCTGGATCTGCTTTCCTAGAGGAAGACAGGAGTGGACTAGTATATGGAAAGGGAGCTATTGTATTATTTTGCATTCTTCAAGACTCAGTGAGAGGTACTAAGTGGGGGTTGGGAGGGTCTTACTGCCACAGCTTCTGGGGGGGGGGTAAGAGATAAATTTGATGAATTAATCTTAACTTGGAGAGGAATGATAAACAGAAACTTGATTGAATAGGATGAGAAGCATCTGAAGAGGGCCTTTCTTAATAAGTTAATGGGATTTCCTATAAAAGAAAATGAGTCAATAGCTGAAAATTATTCTGTCTCTATAGATATGAAACAAACTGTCAGCTAGGATTCCAGGAAATTTGCTTACTAAGCAAGGTTGAGCCCAGCACCACTGATGAAGACCATCATAAGGCTGTTTGGGGGTAGGGAGCAATGAAATGGGAAGTTAGGGTGCTAGATGCCTGCCAAGAGTAGAGGGTAAGAAATATGACCTCTCCTTCAATGAATCTTGATTCAAGGCCTAACTAGGAGGTATATCAACTGTAAAGATTTCTGGTATGCCCTGTATTGTCAATACCCATACTGTCAAAGGATAACATATGCTTTCTATATTGTTTTGCCTCTTCAGCGATCATCCTGGTCTCTCTAAAGTCATTGTAAGTAAGGTCTTTGAAAACCTTTCCCTTCTCTGAGCTTAATATTTAACATAGGATTTATTTTTCTGGATCTCAGGTTTGCTAAGTTCTATTTGAAGTGTTCAGATAAAACCAAATGGGAGATACTTTTTTCTCCAGATTCAGTTATATTGAAAAAAAAATTCTTGAATCTTGACTTAAAGTTGGGGGTGTAGTGATATAAGAGAAAATATTTTTTAGTAATTTCCATATAATTTAGATAAATTTCTATAGAGTAGTAATAGAGGTAGAAGCATTACACCAGAAATAATAGCTATAGACTTACATATATTTATCTATGTACAAACACTTCAGTGTGTATATATATATACACACATGTATATAGGTGAGATATATGTATATGTGCTATATATAAAACTATTGAATAATTCCTATAGATGAAGTGGGAATCTTGAATTCGAATTTCTTGTCTGCTATTTACTGTACTGTGTGGGGATATCTCCTGCCTCTCCATGAACTTCTGTTACTTTATCTGTGAAGTAGGCATAGTAATACCAAACCATCTTGTATTGGGCCCCTAAATCAAATAACCCTCAGAGATCTAGGAGATCCCTCCTAGTTTCCTTCATTTTAGTTTCTTTCCCCTGGGGAAGGCTGGCTAGCCATAGTGATTTCTGGGGTCACACTGGTCTTGGTTGGGCATCTAGTCAGGATCAGTGGGGTGGGGAGCAGCCCACAGGCTGTGGTTGCACTCCTTTGACTGTCCAAGCCTGGAGCACTGGTAGCCCAGATCTGCTCTCGTGCAGCTTTGGGTCTATGCTTTACTTTTCCTCTTAATTACCCATCTTACCTTGGGAGTAAAGGGAGCTTATACCTTTCAGAGCAGGAGTTCTTGCTGTTGTTGTTCATTCATTAAATTACATCCCACTCTTTGTGATCCTATTTGAGTTTTTTTTTTTTTTGGCAAAGATAACCGGAGTAATTTTTCCATTTCCTCCTCTAGCTCACTTTCAGATGAGGAAACTGAGGCAAATAGGGTTATGACCCTAGAGTCTGAGGCTGGATTTGAATTCAGATATTCTTGACTCTGGGCATGACACTCTTTCCACTGGGTTGCCTAGCTGCAGAAACATAACCCTCATCCACATTTCTTAGGGCTGTGCAGGTGAACACAAACACCATTTGGTTTCTTTTAATCGAGTGGTTACAGAATGTTGGTTTGGAATCAGGATGACCTTTAGGGATCCTGAAGAGTAGCTTCTTCGTAGCTGCCTGGGGATAGGGTTGCCAAAAGCAATAGAATTGTGAAATGAAGAGTTGTTCTTCCTAGGGAAATAGCAAGATTTATGTTTCTTTTGCACTAGGGATTAAAGATCAGCAAGATAAAACAGTGTGACTTCCTGTGGGATTATGGGAAAGAGCTAATAAATAGTGGTTGTTAGGTTTGAGGGAGCTGTTGGGATGATGTGTGTGTGTGTGTATGTGCATGTATTGGGTAGGCTAAATTTGGTAACTTTACAGAGGTGAAATGTATTGCCTTAGGTCCAGGTAAGGCTATCATCTTTTTACTTCTGCCTAGAGGTACAAACAACAGAAACAAAAATCCAAAGATTCTCTTTGTTCCATTGCTCTCTCAGGGGAGGTAGAGCTTGTTGAACTGTGGCTTCTAATATAGCATCCTTAGCTCTCTGAACTGTCCTTGGTCTTGCAATTTGAGTTATTAAATAGGGCTGCTCCCAACTTAGCCTCTTGTAGGACTGGGGATGCCAGTGAACTGCCTTTTAACCAATACTAACCCTAGACAAAAGAAGCAAACTTTATTTTTACTACCTCTCAGTTCTGCATTCTGTATCCCTTTTTTTTGTCTTTCTCCCTTCATATTCCCCATGCCTCATGAATCCTAGGTTTCCCCTGTTGTTGGTGAAAAGCAGATGATATGTAGAAGACTAAAAACTCATGATAATGGAGGAATTTCATGCACTGTGGCACCTGGGGGAGGGAAGCAGATATGACTCCCTAAAATCATGTCATATAGTACATGGCTACTTTCCAGCTTGGGTAATCTTTGCAGTCATAGTGCCAACTTTGCTGCAGCCTCCAGTTTCTTCCTGGGGAGATGGCTCAGTTGGAACAAAAAGAGGCAAAGCAACTATTTGTAGGCCACCTGAGAGACTTGGGACCTTAGAGAATGCAGCTACAAAAAGGGCCAGGTACTGTCTCTTCAGGAGAGAAAAGAGCCAGAGGGGAACACAAAGAGGAGGATCAGCCGCTGGCAAGTCAATGGTGCAGGTATGTTTACTGTCTTACTGGGGATGTTGAATAGAAAGAGCTTCTTTTCTAGATAGCTCTGCCAGTTATGGGTGAGTAGAGTAGGACTTGTGAAATCTCTACTTGGTGAAGTTTGCTTTTATTCCAGTTGAAGGCCTTGTTACAAAGCATACCTGAGTATTTAGCTATAGGACAATTTACATCTCATTATGCATGTTTTAGCATGAATATTTAGTTGTAAGAACCAAATAAATTACATTCCTTAGCCTATGTTCTTTCTCTGTTAATCTGTTTTGTACCCTTTCTAACTGTTGCTACATCAGGTTGGGGTTCTTCTGCCCAGCCTGGAAAAATGCTGCAATAATCTCCATTCTGTTGTCATCCTCTTCTGGTTGCCTTTGATGAGATGGGTGAGATCTGGGCATTTTGAGTGAATGAAAGGGCACTTAGTATAGTGGACATCAGGGGGACAAAAAAAAAGAAGTGAGACTGCCCCAGAGTTTAAGAAGGACCTGGATAACCTAGAGATTGTGCAGAGGAATTCACAGTATATGAGGACTGATTAGAGGAACTGGAAATATTTAGTCTTGAAAAGAAAAGACTCAGAATATGATGACTGTCTTTTAAGTATTTCAAGGACTATCATGTGGAGTGAGGAGCAGACTTCTGTTTGTTCTCAGTGGGAAGAAGTAGGAGCAGTGGATAGAAGTTGTGAAAAGGCAAATTTAAGCTTGATGTTAGGAAAAATTGGACCATTATAACTGTGCAAAAATGGAATGTCCTTAGTCATGTTATAAAAGATTTCTTGGATCTTAAAGTCACAAGAACCCTGAGTTCAAATCCTACTGACTTTTAACATCACTATGGCCTTGGACAAGTCATTGAACTTTCATGTGCCTCATTTTCCTCATTTATAAAATGGATATGATAATATCATCTACCTCACAAGGTTATTGTGAGGCTCAAATGCATTAATTTGTATAAAGTGCTTTGTAAATCTTAAAGTACCACATAAATTATATGGAAATTAATAATAATAGATAATATTTAGGTACTTTTCTACAAATAGTGGTATGTGATATAGTGTTAAGTGCACCGGGCCAGAAGCATAGCTATAGTCTAATTATACGCACACACACACACATATATATATATTTTTATATATGTATACACACATATAATTTTTACTGTGACTATAGAATAATTCTTGTAGAAGAATAAATAGGAATCTTAGGTTCTAATTTCTTATTCTTACTAGCTGTGTGACCATGGGAACATCACTTATACCTCTCTGATGCTTTTTAAATGAGGGGCATGGGGTATTCAGGGAGGATTGAAACCTCTGGTCTGAGGATTGTTCATCTTTTTTCAGGACTACTGGTACTCAGAGAGGACTGAAACCTTTGGTGTGAGGATTGCTCATCTCTTTTCAGGACTACTTAACCACCTTTTGATAACACTCAACTCTTATTTTTGGCTTCAGAAAACTGTAGCATGCACAGTGGCCACTCAACAGTAAAACTGTCTTGGCAGAGGATCTCAGTCAGGTTGAAGGTTACTGAGAGACCTCAAAACTAGTGGTGAATTAGGGGATGTCTACTCCAACCATATGAAGACTTTCCCTGACTGATGAGAATAATTTGTTTCAGGGGTCATGAAGGTGGCTGAAGAAAGTGGTGTGGAGTTGGTCAGACATCAAAGACATCAGGCCATTCTGACTTTTGTCATACTATTGACTCAGGAAGAGGGAGCGAGGCTGATGATTACAACTCTGCCTCACCTAAATCCAATTCTCAGTTGTCATCATCTGTGAGGTCTTGATCCTCTTTGAAAATGAAGGACAAGGGGTAGCTGGGTGGTGTGGTGGATAGAGCACCAGTTCTGGAGTCAGCAGTACCTGAGTTCAAATCTGACCTCAGACACTTAATAATTACCTAGCTGTGTGGACTTGGGGAAGCCACTTAACTCCATTTGCCTTGCAAAATCCTAAAAAAAAAATGGACAAAACCCAGTCTCTTTAAATGAGGATACTAATACATGAAACATCTGAAAAGTATGCATCTAGATCAACTGATTCCTTGATAACTCTGCCAGATTATAGGATATTTAATACCAAAATTTAATAAAATTCCCTAATCCCCATGGTGATATGTGACCCTTATTCTTTCCAGTGCCATGTTGGACTAATTGGGTTTTGTAAACTTAAACTGCCTCAAAATATGGTGGATCCCTCATATTTTGTAGGTCTTCAAGTAGAAGCTGATGACCCCTAGTCAGTAGAATGGAATTCATTAGTCACTGAGAGCCCTTCTAGCCCTCAAATTCTGTTTCTTTTGTGAGTCTCAATTTTTCTTCTGCTTGAGAATTTTTCTTGAGAGAAACTTTTCTTGGACCCATTTCAAAGGAGAGGTTTTTTGTCAGTGACATTTAGGGAACAGGATGCTTGGGATCCTCAGAAGGCAAACGTTTGTGTGTGTTTTTTTTTTTAGTAGTCTCTAATAACTTGAAGTTTAACTATCAGATGTTGTGGTTGAGATTGCTCCCTGGAGTTACGGTGACTAGTGGTTTTTCACAAAAGGCATGTCCTCATTTTAGTTTCTTCACTTCCAGGAATGGGGGAAAGAGAGTGTTTTCATTATGCTCCACTCCTCTGCTTCAGTTCTGAGAGTCTTTGATGTCATCAAATCCTTAGGATATCTGCTAAAGGGTGCTATAGGTATAAAACCTCTCTCATTTTTCAAAAGGAACTACTCTTTGCTATCATTTTGTAGAAATTTATCAAAATAGGAACTGATGAGTCAGAGTAGCTGTGCATTGTGAGAATTTCTTAAATCCAGATGATAGTTATTTTCATAAACCTAATTTTTAGAAAAAAATTATTCTTCCTTCACCTTTCCTTTTTAGTATCAGAAATAATTATATAACTGAGCTTCAAAGAACATCATAACCATTAGCTAATTGCTTACCACCCAGTAGAGGTGTAGACTTCCTCAATAATTGTGTTTTGATTGAAGGTTCCTAGCAATATCTCTGTGGTCATTTATTTCTACTCATGTTCCCAGTCCCCATGACACAGGAAAGATTGACCAGAGGCAGTTCAGGGACTCATCGACCTGGTTAAAAAGCAGGGAAAGCCAGCTGTAGAGGATTTCTGCAGTCATGGCTCCTGGGTGTGGTCTTTTCACAGGTGCTGTGGTGTGAACAGGTGCCTCCTGGGGAGAGGAGCATTGGTGCACTTGGGAGGGGGCATGGCTCCTCCCCATTCTTGCTGTGCTGGGCTGGTTGAGAACTTGTTTGCTCAGTCAGGTAGAAATCATCACCATTCAAACAACGTCATGGCCAATCACATTCAGACCTCCTTGTACCCCATTCAAATGAATGGCGGTTACATCTGCCCTGCCTTCTCCAGAAACACTGCTGTGAATATGCTGGGGGTGGGGAGGTGGGGGAGTGAATTAACGGCTGCTTAGGTTACTGGAGAGCAACACAGAGGACTCCAATTACAGACTCCTTAGGAGGAGCGGCAGCCATGGAGCCAGACAACGTCCACCGAGTCTCTCTCTGTAGTAGAGATGCCTACTGGGACTCATCTTTCTACCTCACAAGCTTTGGTGAGTGCTTTCCTGAGACTAGGGTACCCATGTTAACTCCCAGTAAAGAGCTGCCAGGATCTTGAGTCTGCATCATAGAAGACCCTATATACCCATGAAAATGAACCTTTTTTCATTTCTGATCCCCAAACCTCAAGACCTGTGACTTGCTCCTGGTTTCATTAGCTGCACCCTCTATTTAATTTCCCTCTCAGTGGTTCATGAAACTTCTTCCTGCTCGGAATTGTACATAGGCAGACATTCTGAACCATTGAGAATCAACTGCTGTCTTGCTATTAGCACCAATTCTGATTGGTTCTGTCCCATTTATCTGTAATAATTGCACAATATTCAGTCTTTCAGAGTTAAGATTTGCTATGCAGAACATTCTTTTATTACCTGGCAGTTCATGGGAACTTTAGGGTTAAAAGAGATGAAAAAACACAGGGTTTCCTGACTCAGTTGTGGGATTTGCTGTTCCCTAGATTTGAGGGAATAGGTGGCTAGGGAGGCAGAGACTGCTGACTGTCTTGGAAGCTATGCTTGCCAGTAGTGGGGTGAGGGGTTTTGTCTGGCTGGTTTGGAGACTATCCCAGGATGGGGAAATGGCTGGTAGAGGCCAGGAGAAAAAGGCTGTTTCTTTTTTTTTTGACCCCTACTTTCATTTTATTTGTTTTCCAATTATATACGATAGTAATATATACCCATCATTTTTCAAGGCTCTGAATTCTACAATTTCCCCCTCCTCCCTTCCCTCCTTCCCAGAAGGCTGTTTGACAGTCTCTACATTGTTTCCATGCCATACATTGATGTAAATTGAATAAGAGTAAACATAAGAATAAAGATACCCCCCCCCCCAAGAAGATGGGAAACCTCAAGGAGAGAGAGAGAGAGAGAGAGAGAGAATGAGAATGTACTTCAGTCTGTGTTCAGATTTCAATGGCTCTGTCTGTGGACTGAGTTGCTTTCTTTATCATAAGTCCACCAGAGAAGTTGCTTCAATATTTTCCCCACAGCTGCTATTACTAGTTGTACCTCCACTCTATTCCTCCCCACTCTCATTTATTCTATTCTCTCCTTTAATCCTGTCCCTGTCCAAAAGTGTGTTGCATGTGAGTACACTCTCCCTCGATCTTCCCTCTCTTCTATCACCTATTCCCCCCTTCTTTTCCTTCCTCATCCTGTCCCTTTCCTCCCATCCTTCTCCAGGGCAAGACAGATTTCCTCACCCTATTAAGTGTGTATGCCATTTCCTCCCTGAGCCATTCCCGATGTGAATGAAGGCTCACTCATCCCCCCTTGCCTTTCCCCCCTCCCCTCCATTGAAAAAGCTTTTTCTTGACTCTTAATGTGAAATCTTTCAGCTTCTTCTTCATCTCCTTTTCCTTCCTCCCAGTACTTTCCCCCATCGCCCATTGACTTCATCCCTTTACCGCATCATACCATTGTATTCTGCTCCTTCCTATGTCCTGTCTATGCTCCTTCTAACAGCTCTTATAAATGAGAAAGTTCATATGAGTTATCAATATCTTCTTCCTGCGCAGGAATACAAACAGTTCAACATCATCAAGTTCTTCATAGTTATTTCCTCTCTTCCGCTCTATGGTTCTCCAGCATCCTGTACTTGGAGATCAAACTTTTTATTAAGCTCTGGTGATCTCGATAGGAAAGTTTGAAAGTCCCCTGTTTCATTGAAAGTCCATCTGTTCCCCTGAAAGAGGATGTTCAGTTTTACTGGGTAGTTGATTCACAGTTGTAAACCAAGATCTTTTGCCTTCCAGAATATCATATTACAATCCCTATGAGCCCTTAATATAGATGCTGCCAGATCCTGTGTAATCCTGACTATGGAGCCTCAGTAGTTGAATTGTCTGTTTCTGGCAGCTTTTAGAATTTTCTCTTTGATTTGGGAGTTTTGTAATTTGGATATAATATTCCTGGAAGTTTTTCTTTTGGGATCCCTTTCAGGGGGTGATTTAAAAATTACTGGACTATCTGAAAGCCATGACCAGGAGAAGAGCCTAGACTTCATTTTTCAAGAAATAATACAGCCAAATTGCCCTGAAATCCTAGAAGCTGAGGGTAAAATAGAAATTGAGAGAATTCACTGGAAAAAGGCTGTTTCTGAAGGCAGACTGAGATTGGTAGTCTAAACTGCCTTTCCACCACCACTCACAGGATTTGGAGCTAAAAAAAAAAAGACGAAACAATTAGGTACAAAGATCATTTGAAAAAAAACTCCATGGAAGCTAGCAATAGGGCTGAAGTCCTTTAGAAGGCAATTGAACATTTATGGGAGGAGGAGGGATAATGTACTCTTTTTCCACCTATCCAGTGATAAGATAGACATATATAGAACTTCAGAATTGGAAGGGACTTCAGTAGCCAGGACTAGAAAGGGAATCTCCTTTGCCACTTACTTAACAGGAGGTTATCAGGCCTTACATTGGAAACTTCCAGTGTGGGGGATGGAGGGACTCTTTGCCTCTTGAGGCAACATATCCCATTTATTATAGTTCTTATCATGAATAAGTATTTCCTTAACATTTACTCTATAACTTGAATCACTTCTCCCAGTTCCATTCTCAGTGACCAAGTAGAACAAATTTAATCCCCTTCGAATTTCTGAAGTCAGTTCAATGCCTCTCCTACATCTTTTCCAGGCTCTTTTTTTCCAGACCTCATGGAGAATTTAAGGCCTTTCGCAATCCTTAAACAAAGGATTAAGTCCCTTGAATTAGTGAAAGGCTTGACTTCCTGGAATTGACTAACCTGCTTTGTTAGGAGCATTCAACCCTATTAACCAATAATAGAATCAGGAGAGGTAGGACATATATGAACACCAGAGAGTTTGAGTTCTTAGCATTCAAGTCCAGCCCTGCCAGTCAATGTGGAGAGCCAATTTTTCTGCTTAGGGATGGAGTTACCTTGTCAGAAGCACTACAGCAAAGTATATTGATGCATGCTTAAAGGGAATGGAAGTGGGGAGGGGTGAAGAGTTGGGGATGTACTTTCTTTTTGATATCTGAGTTTGAAATATCCTTGGGCATCACTTTTCTTGGAGTTACACTTTTCACTGTCAGTGACCTGTCCCAAAACTGAGGGTTTGGGAAGGTGGTGCAGACTCCTATCTGAGCCTGGAGAATTGGTGTGTTCTCAGATTGAACAGCTGCCCCAGTTTAGTGTTGTACTGCAGTTCTCAAAGAATGTTCCCCTTTCCAGGGATCTGTGAGGTCGAAACTATATTCATAATAATACTAAGATATTTTAATCTTTAACATGGTAAATATAACTAAGAGTATAAGTATATAAGTAAAAGCTTATACTAGTTTTAATAATATAAAAAGATTTTGAGATCAAAAAGTGATTTGCAAGTCCCCTGGAGTAGTATAAACTGATTGTTGGAGTTGGGCAAAGATAGTACATTGCCTAGCATCCAGTGTGGACGTAATAATGTAGACATCCTGACTGATCATAGGAATTAGACTGATTAGTGGGATTGACTTCAGCTCAAAACTATGATTGGTCTAGTGGGATAGAAGAGAACCTGAGGGTCATTTTCCATATAGTTGGAAACTGTGCTCTCTTTCATGGTAGCCCAGCTTTGAGGGTCCCCTGAATAGTAAGACTCGATTGATGGCCCTTGTGGTCAGGAGAACCTGAAAATCTCTGCTTTACTGCCCTATTTGAACCTAGGTGACTGGTGTTCTTTGACACAGCCAGTCTTTCTTGATCTAACATTTGATCTGACACTTACTAGTTGACCTTGGGCAAGTCACTTAATCCTGATTGCCTCACTCCACGTGGTCTCTAGTCATCTTGGTTCATATCTGGTCATTGGATCCAGATGACTCTGGAGGAGAAAGTGAGGCTGGTACCTTAGCACAGCAGCCCTTCACTCAAATTCAATTATCTTGCTTGTCCTGGCATCACCTCCCTGATGTCCTGGTCTTCTTTGATAATGAAGGACAAACATCATGGTTTAGTCATCTATTTTTTTTTTTTTTTAGTTTTTGCAAGGCAATGAGGTTAAGTGGCTTGCTCAAGGCCACACAGCTAGGTGATTATTAAGTGTCTGAGGCTGGATTTGAACTCAGGTACTCCTGACTCCAGGGCTGGTGCTCTATCCACTGTGCCACCTAGCCGCCCCTCATCTATTCTTTTTTTCCTTACAAAATCTATCCCTAGAACCTCTGCAAGTTGTAATGTTTGAAGCTTAATGAATGTCTTCAACACAGTGCCAGATCAACATATAAAGTCCTTTGGGTTAGGAATCAAAGAGGAATATACTATGTTGGTATACTGGTTTTGGGAGACATTTAGCATAGAACCTTCCTTGGGCAATTAGTCATTTACCTACTAGGTAACTATGTCTTTTAGTATGGTCAGTGTGAGGAAGAAGAGAGCAACAATTACTTGCCACTCTTGGAAATGCTTCCTGAGGTCCTGGTATGATGAAATTATATTGTCATCTGCCTTGGTAAGGGCATCCCGTGTGAGGCAATGGAAGTACAGAATTGAGATATCCTTACATTAATGGCATGTTCATCAGTAAATTGAGTGTGTAGGGTAAGAAGCTATGCAACAAATATGTTTTAAGTTTTAATATGGCATCATAGTTCCTCCGTGTTACAAAGAGTGAGAATCAACTTCTTTCTCTTTTCTTGCCCCCCCCCATCCTATCATTTCTCATCCAGTTAACCCTAGGTTCATCCTTGGATGGTGAGGATGATGTTGAAAGGATAAAGGCATAGGTATTCCACATTCTTGTAGGTCAGAATGTTGATAGTAAGCATTTGTGCCTCACCATTTTACGTTTTTGTTCTGTCCTTGTTCAGTGATTGAAGGGTTGTAACTGTGGGAAGTAGTAATTGCCTATACCTTCAGATAATAACACCATGGACTTTGTGATACCTTTCATCCAGATAGCTTAAAGAACCCTTTAATATTATCTGATTAGTCCCCTGGGGGTTAAATAACCAGTTATTTTCTGTATTATATTTATCAGTGGAAATTGAGGGCCAGAGAAGAGAGGAGGTGGTCGAACCAGTATATGGGTGAGGAGTAGAGTCCTTGTGACTGTCCTTGCTATTTATCCTAGAACCAGTTTGAGTCTGGTGATACTTTGGATCATTTTGGCCCTGGATTGTCATGGGTGGGAGAGTCCCAGGGAAATTAGATTGATTTGAGAGCTTAATATAAGTTCTTGAATTGTATTTTTTTTTTTTAGATTTTTCAAGGCAATGGGGTTAAGTGGCTTTCCCAAGGCCACACAGCTAGGTAATTATTAAGTGTCTGAGGTTGGATTTGAACTCAGGTACTCCTGACTCCAAGGCCAGTGCTCTGTCCACTGTGCCACCTAGCCGCCCCCTTGGATTGTATTTTGAAAGCATAGATTTGTCCATTTATTCACTCAACATTTATCAGGCATCAGCCTTAGAAATGTTCTTATTCATTTAATGGGTGATGGGTCTAATATAGAAGGGGAGAGGACTTGGCTCTGACTCCAAGGGGTTCCAAAGTCATTGAGTTTATCAGTTGCAAAAAAACCCTTTATTTTTGGCTGTGACTTTTTCTACTCATATCTAGCAATGGAAGATGATATTGTCTTCATTATATAGCAAGTAGAGGATCCTGGAATCTGAATATTTTTCAGGGTCATGTAGGAAGGACAGTCTGGAACCTGAACCATGCAATCAAGGTGCAAAAAGGGCTTGATTCCCATACCTAGTTGGTGTGCCCTTCTACACATCTGCAAAAATGCTTTCTTGTTGTGAGATCAAGTTTCTTCTTTGATTTTGCCTGATTGCTGCTCTCTTGGTAGAAGTCTTCACTAGGAATTGCTTAGGAAGCTTCATGTAGGTCTTGGTTCTTTGATGCTTTGTGCTTTAGAACTGTTTGATAAAATCAAACACATCTATTGCTAGCCATTTGATTTTTGGATTATTAAATAGATTGTGTTTTTTTCCTTAGGTCAGTTGAAACTGTCAATAGATAAAGAAGACCAAGTTTTGCTTCTTCATAGTAAGTATATTTTTGTACATCTCATCCTGTATGGGATAGACAGATTATTTCCATTGCTTTCAAACTGATTTTAATTGCCCTTTTCTTTGCAAAGTGGTCTGTTGTTTTTAATATGTGTGACTTTTCTGTAAAATTTCTTGTAAGGTAGTTTTCTGCTCCTGTCTCATGTATATATTAGGCTCATAGCCAAGATCATTTTGCTCATCCAGGGCAGATTTACACCCCCGAGGGCAGTGTTCTCTGCCTGCAATATTCTGTAATTTCCAAAGCAAGCCTACATTGTAAGGCCTCTCTGTCTTCTGCTTTTATTTTTTGTCTGTCTGCTTATAAATGTTCTTAAGGATCAGGGGAAGACTTTTTTCAGTCAGTTTCCATTTTGTGCAAACAGGTTTTTTTTTTAAAGTCAATTGACAGCAAAATCATATTGGAATTTTTTTCTTTGACTCCACCAATATTTCCACCTGTGTTTCTCTCCTTTGTGGTCATTCCTTCTCCGTTGTCTTGCTTTATAGGACCTTGGATCACAAGCCCAGACTGTAATAAACTAATGCAGAATTTGCCTTCAGTCTCTAACTGAAACCAAATAGAATGGAAGAGAAAAGCAGAATAGATGCTGATTACTTGAGGCTTACTCTTGGATTTCTTTTAGGCTTTAGCTTTGAAAGCCAGGGCTTGCTTCCATCGTTATCTCTGCCTCTCCATATATTCTTCTTTACATTCCTCCATGGTTTCCTGACAAGATTAGCCTTGTCTGCTTGGTCTAGTTTGTGCTTCTTCATTTCATTATGATTAAGCATGGTCCAAGGGAAAGGGAAGGAGGGCAATGATAGATTTGAAGAAGGGATAATATCACAAAGGAAGGGAGGGAATCTTGGAGATAAATGAGCATGTGAATTTTCTTTTATTAATTCTTCTATCCATTATATACTTTTTTTAGTCATAGAAGCCAGAGATCTCATAACTAAAGACTCTCGACCTTGTGATGCTTATGTGAAGGTATGTAATGTAATGTGGGGGTGCGTGGAAAAGATGCCATCTAACATGGCTCCCTTTCAGTGCCCTTAGGGTGTTTAGAAATGGCATATTTCTGAACTATAGATATTTGGGTTTAGCCAACACAAATATTTATTAAATATCTACTGTATATCATACCTTGTATTAGAATATCTTCTTTCCTTTCATCTTGATTGGTTGCCATTCCATTATGGAAGCAAATGTAGCTCACATTTATATAGTACTTTATCTAGTTAGAAAATGTTTTACAGTCATGATTTCATTTGATCAATCTATAGCTTAAGAGTTATATATCTCTCATAACACTAAAGAATGATAGGTAGACAATCCAAAAGCTTATACTAATGCCTTTTGTTTTTATATCATATCAACTCTTTAATTTACTCTTTTCCCCTCCCCTATATATTTTTCTTGTAATAAAGATTTCTAATTCAGTAAAAAAATGATAGGTAGAATATGGTTATTTGAAATTCACATATAATTCAAGAGTATCTTTTTAGTAGCAGCTTTAGTTATAATTCCACCAATTCTTTAACAAGAATTATCTATTCAAACTGGCTAAAAATTAGGCACAAGGAGAGGAGAATTCTGAGGCCTATTTAATGAACCTTTAGATTAGATTTGGTGAAACTTGAAGATGAGTTTCTCCAAACTGAGAACCTGACCCAAAGTAGTATGTGATAACCATTTGGAGGATGAAAAAAATGGGTTACATTCCACCTTTCCTTTGATAACCACTTGGGAATCTTGTATCCTACACAATAACACCTATCCTTACCCAGCAACAGTCCTTAAACCAGCCCCTTCCCTTTGCTTTAGAATTCAGCCTCTCAAGGATCCCAAAGCAGGAGCTGTATAGATGCCATTGGGAAAATTACCTTCTCTGACTGGATAACCTACTCTTTATCTCTTGGATCATCTCATGCTATGGCAGGTGCCCTCCAATGGTGGACTTTATAATCCAAAGTGAGAAAGAGCCCTCCTTCTCATTTTTTTCCTAGTGGGACAGATTGAGTTGCATAGGATGAACATGCATGAATAGACATAGATTTCTTTATATTATGTTTCCCTTCAAGCTCATCCTGTCCTGGATTTTTACTATTACTTTTAAGGGTATCATCATCATCTTTATAATTACCCAGTTTTACAATTTCAGTGATATCTTTGACTCTACACTTTTCCTCACCCTGCAGATCCAATTAATGACTAACTCTTGCTATTTCTCTCTTAACACTTATTAAGTCTGTCCCCTTCTTTTTTACTCCCATGACTACTCCTTTAGTTCAAGATTTTATCACCTTTTACCTGGACTACTATCATGTCCTCCATCCCTGGAACAGAACTCCTTTTTAACTTCTGTCTCACAGAACCTCTTCTCTTCCTTTAAGATGAAACTTATTTTGTATGAGACAGTCTGATGATGAATGTTTTAATTACTGTAACTTTTAAGAACTGTCTATTGAGGGATGAAGAGATTGTGATTTGAGTTGGTAAAATGAGTACCCATAATGATAAAGATTAAAAAGAGTATTGAATTAATTCATAGCTGAGTCATGAATCAAGACTTGGGAAGAGAGTAGAGGCATTGGTCCTTGAACCCAGACAGAGTGGTTATAGACACTTCTGTGCTTTTTAACTGTTCACTGTTGCTCTGGGAAGTTGTAAAATTTCAGGAGTGAATTCCAGATTGGAAGTTCTGAAGAGCAGAGAAAGACTTCATTTGTTTTGATCTGGTTAAGGCGACTAAAAAACAAATTTGAATTGAGAGTTAAGGCCGTACTGACTCATCTTAGGCTTTTCTTGGACTTGAAATCTTAGTTATGTATTCTTCTTTGATCTTGAAACTTTAGTTATATATTCATCTAGTTAATTGATTATGAATAGTAAAAATAGAGAATCTTATTTTCCTTGGAAAAGTCAACCTTGCCCAAAAAACTAACCAGGAGTCCAGAAGTCATACCCTTTCTTTGGAAATAATTGTTTCTAGCTTATCCTGGACAAGTCTTATATGTCTTCTCTATAACATCCTAAGGTCATGTACAGGCTCTTCCGAGAGCTACCTATAACTTTAAGAAGTTGATTCCTCTGGGTACCTTTTGATCTGTTTGATGGTGGCAGCCACTTTTTGACAGAGACAAGAGGATTTTAATATTTAAAATTTGAATTTTTTTGTGACATTGAACTGGTGAACAAAGTTGATTCATGATAATTGCTGTGGTTGGTAACAAACTGCATCTGATTGAGGGTGGGTATGATTATCTAATACAAGTTTGTCTTCATTTCAAGGTGTCTGTGGTACCTGATAATGATCAAAAACGGAGACAGAAAACTCAGACCATCCCAGACTGTAAAAATCCAGCTTTCCATGAACGTTTTTTCTTGTGAGTAAATCTTTAGTGGTATAATTCGGTCTTCCTCTGCCCTTCTTTTCTTTGTTGGAAAAGGGTTTTTTGTCTTAGAGATAATTTTGTAAGTTAACTAATCCAAGTGAAAACATGCTTTTTTCCAAAGGCTATCCCCCCCTGCCTTTTTTCTTGTAAATATCTGATATATGGGAGTAAAATATGATATAACATTTCTCATAATTGAAATGTCTTAGACTCAGCAGTAGAACTGG